>NW_027514468.1:115000-715000 GCF_048772815.1 Callospermophilus lateralis | reverse complement strand
AAAGGCATTCCTGTATATCAGCAACAAATCCTCTGAAATGGAAATGAGGACAACCACTCCATTAACAATATCCTCAAAAAACATAAAATACTTGGAAATCAACCTAACAAAAGAGGTGAAAGACTTATACAATGAAAACTACAAAACCCTAAAGAGAGAAATGGAAGAAGATCTTGCAAGATGGAAAAATATATCCTGTTCATGGATAGGCAGAACTAACATCATCAAAATGGCAATATTACCAAAAGTTCTCTAAGGGTTCAATGCAATGCCAATCAAAATCCCAAAGGCATTTCTTGTAGAAAGAGAGAAAGCAATCATGAAATTTATATGGAAAAATTAAAGACCCAGAAGAGCAAAAACAATGCTAAGCAGCAAGTGTGAATCAGGTGGTATAGCCATACCAGAATTCGAACTATACAACAGAGCAATCTTAACAAAAACAGCATGGTACTGGTATCAAAACAGGCGGGTGGAACAATTGTACAGAATAGAGGACACAGAAAACAATCCACAAAACTACAACTATCTTATATTTGATAAAGAGGCTAAACGCATGCAATGAAGGAAGTATAGCATCTTTAACAAATGGTGCTGGGAAAACTGGAAATCCATATGCAACAAAATGAAACTGAATCCCTTTCCCTCGCCATGCACAAAAGTTATCTCAAAATGGATCAAGGAGCTTGATATCAAATCAGAGACATGGTGTCTGATAGAAGAAAAAGTTGGCTACGATCTACATAATGTGGGGTCGGGCTCCAAATTCCTTAATAGGACACCGATAGCAAAAGAGTTAATAACTAGAATCAAAAAATGGGACTTACTCAAACTAAAAAGTTTTTTCTCAGCAAAAGAAACAATAAGAGATGTAAATAGGGAGCCGACATCCTGGGAACAAATCTTAAGTCCTCACACTTAAGTTACACCCTTAATATCCAGAGTTTACCAAGAATTCAAAAAATTAGACAATAAGATAACAAATAACCCTTTCAACAAATGGGCCAAGAACCTGAACAGTCACTTCTCATAGGAGGACATACAATCAATCAACAAGTATATGAAAAAATGCTCACCATCTCTAGCAATCAGAGAAATGCAAATCAAAACCACCCTAAGATACCAACTCACTCCAGTAAGATTGTCAGCTATTATGAAGTCAAACAACAACAAGTGCTGACGAGGATGTGGGGAAAAGGGTACACTTGTACATTGCTGGTGGGACTGCAAATTGGTGCAGCCAATTTGGAAACCATTATGGAGATTTCTTGGAAAGCTGGAAATGGATCCACCATTTGACCCAGCTATTCCTCTTCTCGGTCTATTCCCTAAAGACCTAAAAAGAGCATGCTATAGGGACACTGCTACATCGATGTTCATAGCAGCACAATTCACAATAGCAAGACTGTGGAACCAACCTAGATTCCCTTCAATAGATGAATGGATAAACAATGTGGCATTTATACACAATGGAGTATTGCTCTGCATTGAAAAATGACAAAATCATATAATTTGCAGGGAAATATATGGCATTAGAGCATATTATGCTAAGTGAAGCTAGCCAATCCATAAAAACAAATGCCAAATGTCTTCTTTGATATAAGGAGAGAAACTAAGAACAGAGTAGGGACGAAGAGCATGAGAAGAAGATTAACATTAAACAGGGATGAGAGGAGGGAGGGAAAGGGAGAGAGAAAGGAAATTGCATGGAAATAGAAGGAGACCCTCAGGGTTATACAAAATTACATACAAGAGGAAGTGAGGGGAAAGGGAAAAATAATACAAGGGGGAGAAATGAATTACAGTAGAGGGGTAGAGAGAGAAGAGAGGAGGGGAGGGCAGGGGAGGGGGGATAGTAGAGGTTAGGAAAAGCAGCAGAATACAACAGACACTAGTATGGAAATATGTAAATCAATGGATGTGTAACTGATGTGATTCAGCAATCTGTATACGGGGTAAAAATGGGAGTTCATAACCCACTTGAATCAAAGTATGGAATATGATATATCAAGAACTATGTAATGTTTTGATCAACCAACAATAAAAATTAAAAAAAAAAGAAAACTAACTTTGGTGAATATTGCACAAGAATCCTAATATTTCTACAGTAACTAACCCAGTTTAACATCAATGCAAGTAGATTCCTATGGGACATGATGTGTATTTTGATATTCATTTTTATTCAACACTGATACATTACTATTTCCTCAGTTTATTCATATCATATTATATATATTTTATCTACAAGTTATCAAAATTATCGTCATTTTTTTTCAATTTCAATCACTTCCTGCTTCAGAACTCATGAATTCCTCGGTGTTCCTTGACTAGTCTTTTCATGAAACTTCTTTTCAAACACATTATTTTCGATTTCCATAATCACTTTTGAAGCAAAACTCACACAAACTTCATTTTAAACCATATCCTAATATTAACATTAGGTGTATAATTGGTTGGAATGAATGATTGCATATCAATATAAGATTTCTTATATATTTTCAGATATCAGTTCAATCCATTATTTAAAGTGGAACCAGATATATTATTTATTGAAAGTAAGGTCAATTCATGCATTATCTCTATATTCATAGAAACAGGGTACACCTCTTTTTACCCCCAATACTAATTTATACGTCTTCAAAATATTGCTCTTAGAAATGGTGGAAGAAATAATCATGTTTCCTGATCTACATATACATTTTATCACAGTAATATTCTGGAAACAAAATGCAAAGCTCCCAGTTAGGATTGTACCAAAACCTAAATGGAAAGTGAACATGGATTACTAACAACATCCATGTCCATGTTGCCTAATGCTCTCAAATGTCAATCCTATTGGTGACTACATATTTGTTTCTTCCTAAGATTATTTATTCATTCTCAACCCTGTTGAAAATGTCTTACCCTATCACTCACTTTTTACTTTGCCTGATTTCCTAATGTCTCTATTGATATCTGCTTTTCTACAAATTTCCCCCAGCTCATCATTGTGTCTGACTCTTCATATGTGCTGACATTTACATTCACTCTCTACCAGAAAAAAATATTGCTAAAGAACTTTTGTTACATATCCTATAGTAACTCTACTTGCTAAACCTAACGACTATCTTCCTAATCCTACCAACTATCCCTTTTGACTGGATGTTCTTTTCCACATTCAATCATCCAAGGTTCATGTCCCTCTGCCATTGTATATTGATTTATTTGAGACCTCTGTGCAGATAGTAATTCAAAGCTAAATATCCCAATCAAGGGCCCAATGCCCTTCTGGGATTCAAATCTTACTTTAATTTCTGTTTTCATACATATATTTAACCTCTATATTCTTATAAATATTGCAGGTTCCCAATACCATTATTCATCCAGCAGAATGATTCCTAACCCAAATCGAACATGATATTAACCCTAACCATACACTGTTCACTCAATCTAACTTTACAGAAGAGCAGGGACAGATTTGTTCTTACAATGCAGGAATGTAGGGGATCCTCCACCTTTTGAGAACCTCAAAGGTCCATGCAGAAATGATCCCTGAAGAAGATGTAGGCAGTAATGAAGGACCTGAGAGACCAAAAGTCATTTTCCATGGCAAAAAACCTGGTCAGGATGAAGGGTTGTGTCTGAATCAGCCTCTCTCTTCTTAATGTAGAGGAGATGGACCAAACCAGGCTTCTGTGGAGATCTCTTCCCGGGTGCCTAAGATTGATATACCATTTTAAGTTGTGAAAGTGTCAAAGGAAGTAAGGGCAGCCTCCATCTCATGGGACTCTTGGAAGCAACTGTTAGGACAAAGTGGTTGCCAATGCAGTGACCTCATTCAGTTCCAGAAGAAAGTGACCTACCTCACTTCCTTCTTGATGGAACTTTCTGAACTTTGGATGCAGGAAGCCAGAAACCCAGAGCCAATACCAGTCCCAGTCCCAGTGGTCTCATTTGTTTGAAATCACCAAGGACAGAGTCAGTCTTCTTGGTACCAACTGATGTGAGGATGGCCAAATACCAGGAAAGATCTGAAGAGGGGCCTTTTCTGACTAAGCAGGTAATGGCTCACCGCTGGCTCCTGACTGCTTCACAGAGTTGGACCAGGAGACCAGATCTGAGACAGGACAGACCATTACCAGGGAAGATAGTATTGTCCACCAGTCAGAGGACACTCCGGATAGTCACAGCCCCATTAGGGGGAAGGAGGTGCCTTTGTGAGTGTGGGTGTGTGGTTTTGTCTCTGTGCAGAGAATAGGTAGGAAAGGAGGTTTGTTTGGTTTTCAGTGTACTGTTTCTAGTAAGTCGTTTTACAAGGCGAGTGTTTCTTTGTCTGTGTTTTCCACTGTGTCCGTGGTTTTATACATTAGAAAAGAGAATGCATCAATGGATGTTTCCTCTCTAGTAGAAAGCTTCCCAGCATTCATCCTGCCCAATTTATGAATGGAGTGCGGTTTCCAAATGGATGGGCAACACCTATTACCTGTCTAAGTCACTGTTTACTTCCGAAATTCTGGCCACTCTCCAGAATAGGCCCTTGGTTTTGTGTGCAAGATATGTACCACCTCCAATCTCTGTGACATGCCCATGTACTGGATACCTGAAGGGAATGGCCAGCATTTCAGAAAACTCAGATATCAGTTTGACCAGGAAAGTCTCAGTGGAGAAACAATGTTTTGGGCCTTTTGCTAACCTATTGTTCTTTTGCCCTAAATATCAGGATGTCTTTGCCTCAGGCCTCCCCTTTGGGAAGCCTAAAGAAAACAGTTTTCAAATGGAAATGAAGGGCATCACCTGTGTCTCTTTGCTTAATTGCTTAGGAAAGGGATGTGTCTGAATCAGCCTCTTGGCCCTGTGTGAGGCTGTGGCTTAGATTCTCAGCACCTGATGGATCTAAAGTAAGATCCCATGTGTGCATCCAAAACCAAAATGGCAAAAAGTTCACTCATTGTGAATGAATTCTCTTACCTTCTTCTGTTAGAATCCTGACCTCCATCAAGTGAGAAAAGGGATCCTTTGGGCCAAATGTGTTCTTCAAATCTCTGCAGAGGTGCTTGGGTTTTCTCATGACTCAAATTCACATAAAGAATCTAAACCACAGAGTCAGAAGGCCTCAAATTGGAAAAGCCGAGCAGTATTTATGGCAGGCCTATTTGATCACTCCTGGTTTACAGGAATTGTGTCCAGGCCACCTTGATGTTAGGCAAATGAGGGGAACAGGAGCTTATTTTGGACACTATCTTGGGCTGTGCCCCTCATGGAAAACTCCAGCCAGATGTTATAAGGAGTGTCTATATGGAAGAAGTTGAGGACCATGTAAGAGTGTTTTGGTTTTTATTGTGGTCATTTGTGTGGCGGTTGGAAGAGATGACTGGGTCGACCTGGGCTTGAACTCTGTTGTGATTCCCCTTAGAGACTGAGTTCTGAAACTGACCTCAGAGAATTATTGCCATGAATTGTGTTGTGATTTTAGGAGGCCATGCATGAGAGTCGTCCTTGGAACCTGAGATCTAGGCCCAGGTTGGATTTCCACAGAACACTGGGAATCTCTGCCCGGATATTACATGAAATTTTTCTTAAAGACTTGGCAGCCATATTTGAGTTTCAAAACACACATGGACCTCACATTGTAGATCTCAATGGGCCTGGCTCCATTTGACGTTTTGGCCACACTTAGGGAAACCTTGCCTGTGAGAGTGCTCCAGAGCTTTCATTGAAATTAGCTCTTCACCATTTAATGGTTCCTGAATTAATTGAATCCCTCAGAGCCTCAAACTTCATCCATGAAAAATGACTAGAAAATTACCATAAAATTTTTGATATTCCCATGATTAGCTGGCACTAGAAAACCTTTGGATGTCCTGTTTCTGATCCTGAGTATACCAGACACTGCCTTGATTGACTGGGTTTCATGAAAATGGTGTAGAACAGATATGTCAGTAAGTTGGAGCCTGGTGAGTAGTGGGCCTAGAGCAGTGGTATGCAATTGTGTGATAAAACATCTGTGGTGGGGCCATGTGGATATGCCATTGGCTTCCAAATGGCTTGTGACTCACATTGTACAGCCAGAAGACCCATATATCTAAAGGCATCTTGTTATATGGAGAGGATTCAGTGCAATGTTCAGAATCATGTTGCTATTCTCAAGGGGGCAATCTACGTGGGATAGAACCTTGGTTGGTGCATTCTCCTGCAGACCCTCACTCACTACACCTTAAAGAACTTCCTCCACAACTTTGTCCCATTTTAACTCCTTGTATTTCATGAAGCAAATACGAAACTCCAGGTGGAGCATCGAGAAGCACCAAGAAAAGTGGAGGATGACCAAGTGGCTTCACAGTCCACACTGAAAAATCACTTAGACCCCAGTGGCCATAGTTTACCTACAAAGACAGAATTCAGCACTGCTGCCTCATGTTCATTGGAAAATAAGAAACATGTTCTCCAAGTCACATAGATGCAGACCCAGATTTGATGGTCTCTCTACAAAGGAACTAAATCTCCTGACAACATCATATATTTCAAGTGCCCACCCTTAGAGGCAGTTTCTCAAAAAGTATTTAGGCCAGCAGAGCTCCATGTTTGTGGAGTGTTAAACCCTGTCCCTTACTTTTAGAAACTCCTCTACTACATCCAAAGTTGTGAACTCCTGAGCATTTTCCATTCCTGATATATATTCACAGATTTTCTAACTCTTCTACTCTAATTGTGTCTTACTTGAGGAGAAGGTAATGTCAAGGCATTGTTCTGGATGAGAGTGGGAAGATTTTTGTGTAGCACATATTTGCATACACATTGTATTCAATTACCTATTTACCATTAGAAATACTGAATCCCTGATACTAAAACACACCCTACTAGACTCTGACTACTAATCCTAATATGATGGAGAAAAATAACACAAACAGAATAGAAATACAAGCAGCTCAGAGGAGGCATGTTTTATAGTTGGAGTTGCCTTTTGCGTGATATAGCGTAGCAGTTATAAATCTAGTCAATTATTTATTGAAATAGTTCTCCATGTGTTTTTAAAGTTAGTCATTAATATGGAATTATGTAAAAATATGGATGTGTAACCAATGCGATTCTGCAACTTGTATTTGGGGTAAAAATGGGAGCTGATAACCCATTTGAATCAAATGTATGGAAGATGATATGCCATGAGCTTTGTAATGTTTTGAACAACCAATAAAAAAAATATTAAAAAAAATAAAATAAAGTTAACAAATAAGTGAATTCCTGTCCCCATTTCTCTGTAGCCTATTCAGCACACATATTTTTATATGCACATATAGAATCCTACCTGGTACCACACGTACATTCTGGTGAGGTGGCTGACATGGCAGATACAAATTGGAAGAAGACATCACTCCTCCTAAACGCTGCTTGAACTGATAATTGAAATGTGAGTGAGCTTCCTAGTTGAACAACATTATACGTAAATCCATGTTCAGTAAAATGAATATTTTTGGATCTGTGGATGATATATATTTAATGGTGAATTTTGTATGCATATATATTGCTCGTTTTAATGTCTGTGTGTGTGTGTGTGTGTGTGTGTGTGTGTGTATATATATATATAGATAGATATATATAGATATATATATATAGATATATATATATAGATATATAGATATATATATATAGATAGATATAGATATAGATATAGATATAGATAACTCTCAAGATTTTTCAAAATATGAAATATGTGTCTTATTATACACTCCCTAAATTCATTCATATTTATGTTATGGACTTATAATCAACTTTTCACAAGATTATTCTCAGAAATATTCATCCACCAGAAATACATATTTGTTTCCAATCCAGATATGTATTCACAGATTTTCAAACTCTTCTACTCTAATTGTGTCTTACTTGGGGTGAAGGTAATGTAAAGGCATTGTTCTGGATGAGAGTGGGAAGATTATTGTGTAGCATATATTTGCATATACATTGGATTCATTTTCCTATTTTAAATTCGAAATACTGAATCCCTGACAATAACCCATACCCTACTATACTATGTCTACAAATCCCAATATAATGGAGAAAAACAACCCAAACAGAATAGAAATACAAGCAGTTCAGAGGAGGTATGGTGTATAGTTGGATTTGTCTTTTGCATGATAAAGGATAGGTGTTATAAATCTAGTCAATTTTTAATTGAAATAGTTCTCCATGTGTTGTTACAGTTAACTAATATGTAAATTCCTGTCTGCCTTTTTCTGTAGCCTATTCAGCACATGTATTTTTATATGCGTATATAGAATCCTACCTGGTATCACACGTACATTTTTGTGAGGTGGCTGACTTGGCAGATACAACTTGTGAGAAGAGATCACTCAACCTAAATGCTGCTGGAACTGAAAATTCAAACAATGGGTGAACTTACTTGTAGAACAACATCATACATAAATCCTTGTTTAGTAAAATAAATATTTTTGCATCTGTGGATGCTATATATTTTATGATGAATAGCAATTGGCATATATATTCCTACATTTTAATGTCTGTGTGTGTGTTTTGTGTGTGTGTGTGTGTGTGTGTGTGTGTGTGTGTGTATATATATATATATATATATATATATATATATATATATATACACTGTCTTGATTGTTTAAATTATGAAATATATGTATCTTATATACACTCCCTAAATTCATTCATGTTCATGAATGTGGATTTATAATCAACTTTTCACAAGATTATTCTCAGAAATATTCATCCACCTGAAATACACGTTTGTTTCCGAGTACTGAAAACTAACTTCAGTAAATGGTGCTTACAAATCCTAAAAGTTGTACAGTAACTTACCCAGACTAACATCAATCAAGTAGATTCGTATGGGACATGATGTGTATTTTGACGTTTATTTTCATTCAACACTGGTACATTACTATTTCTTCAGTTTTGCAAATCATAGAATATATATTTATTCCACAAGTTCACAAATTTATAGGCATTTGCTTCACAATCACTTCCTGCTTCATAAAACAGGTATTCCTCCAGGTTTCTTGACTGGTCTTTTCATGAGACTTCTTTCCAAACACATTATTTTCGATTTTCATAATCACTTTTGAAGCAAAACTCACACACCCTTCTTGATAAACCATAACCTTAATATCACCATTAGATATATAACTGGTTGGAATGAATGATTGTATGTCAATATAAGATTTCCTGTATATTTTCAGATATAATTTCAATCCATTATTTAAAGTCGGAACCAGATATATTATTTATTCACAGTATGGTCTATTCATGCATTATCTCTATATGCACAGACAAACGGTACACCTCTTTGTACCCCCATTACTAATTTATACGTCTTCAATATGTTGGTCTCCAAAATGGTGGAAGAAATAGTCATGTCACCTGATCTACATATACATTTTATCACAATAATATTCTGGACAAAAAAAGAAAAGGGCACATTTAAGATTGTAGCAAAGACTAAATGGAAAGTGAGCATGGATTACTAAACATCCATGTCCAGGTTTCCTAATGCTCTCAAATGTCAATCCTACTGGTCACTACATAGTTGTTTCTCCCTAAGATTATTTATTCAAATTCAATGCTGTTGAAAATATCTAATGCTATCACTCAATTTATACATTGCCTGATTTCATAATGTCTCTATTTATATCTGCTTTCCTAACTATTTTCCCCAGTTCATCATTGTGACTGGCTCTTCACACGTGCTGACATTAACATTCACTGTCTACCCGAAACCCTATTGCTAAAGAACATTTGGTCCAAATCCTATACTCACTCTTCTTTTAAACCTACCTAGAATCTTCCTAAAAATACTGACTATCCCTTTTGACTGGAAGTTCTCTTCTACATTCAGTCATCCATGGTACAAAGACCTAAGCCATTGCTCATCAATTTATCTGACACATCAGTGCAGAACATAATTCAAAGCTAAGTATCCCAATCAAGGGCCCAATGCCTTTCTGAGCTACAAATCTTAGCTAGATTTCTGTTTTCATACTTATATTTCACCTATATATTCTTGTAAATATTGTAGTTTCCGAATACCATTATTCATCCCGCAGAAAGATTCCTAATCCAAATTGAACCTGTTAGAAACCCTAACCATACACTGTTCAATCAATGTAACTTTAAAAAAGAGCAGGGACAGAGTTGTTTGTACAATACAGGAATGTAGGGGATCTTCCACCATCTAATAAACTCAAAGATCCATGCAGAAATGATTCCGGGAGAAGTTGTAAGCAGCTATGAAGGACCTAACGAGCAAAAGTCATTCTCCATGGCAAACAACCTGGTCAGGATGAAGGGGTGTGTCTGAATCAGCCTCTCTCCTCTTAATCTAGAGAAGATGGACCAAACCAGCCCTGTGTTGAGAGCAGTTCCCAGGTGCCTATGGTTGATATACCATTCTAACTTATGAAAGTGTCACAGGAAGTAGGGGCAGCCTCCATCACATGGGATCCTTGAAAGCAATTGTTAGGACAAAGTGGTTGCCACGGGAGTAACCTCATTCAGTTCCTAAATGAAGCGACCTACCTCTCTTCCTTGGAAATGGATCTTTCTGAACTTGGGATCCAGGAAGCCAGGCACCCAAAGTCAGTCCCAGTTTCTTTCCCAGTGGGCTCAGTTGCTTGGAATAACTAAGGACAGAGTAAGTCTTCCTTGGTACCTACTGATGTGAGGATTGCCAAATGCCAGGAGAGCTCTGAAAAGGGGCCTTTCCTGAGAAAACAGCTAGTGGCTCACCACTGGCTTCTGAAAACTTCACAGTGTGAGCCAAGGAGACAAGATCTGAGAGAAGACAGGCCATTTCGAGGAAACATAGTATGGCCCACCAGTCAGAGGACACTCCAATTAGTCACAGACCTACTTGAATGAAGTAGGTGCCGTTGTGGGTGTGGTTGTGATTTTGTGGTTTAGTCTCTTGTTCTGAGAATAGGTAGGAAAGGCGGTTTGTTTGTTTTGGAGTGGACTGTTTCTAGTAAGTCATTTGACAAGCGATTGTTTGTATGCCTGTGTATCCCACTGTGTCCTTGGTTGTAGACATTATAAAAGATAATGCATCAATGGATGTGTCCTGTCTAGTAGAAAGCTTGCCAACATTCATCCTGCCCAATTTATGAGTGGACTGCCGGTTGCTTTAGGGATGGTCAACACCTATTATCTTCATAAGTTCCTGTTTTCTTCCTGAATTCTGGCGACTCTCCAGAATAGACTCATGGTTTTGTGTCCAAGATATGAACCACCTCCAAGCTCTGTGACATTGCCATGTATTGGATAGCTGAAGGAAATTGCGAGCATCTCAGAAAACTCATATTTCAGTGTGACAAAGAAAGCCTCAGTAGAGAAACCCTGCTTTGGGCCTTTTGCTTACCTATTTTTCTGTTGCTCTGAGTGTCAGGAAGTTCTTTGCCTCAGGCCACCCCTTTGTCAAGCCTGAAGGAAACTGTTTTGAAATGGAAATGAATGGGCATCACCTGTGGCTCTTTGCATCATTGCTTTGGAAAGGGATGTGTCTGAATCAGCCTCTTGGCCCTGTGTGAAGCAGTGGCTTACATTCTCAGCACCTGATGGATCTAATGAAAGATCCCATGTGTGCATCCAAAACCAAAATGGCAAAAAGATCTGTCATTGTGTATGAAGTATCTTGACTTACTCTGATATGTTCCTGATCATCATCAAGTGAGAATAGGAATCCATTGAGTAAAATGAGTCCTTCAAATCCCTGCAGAGGCTAGCCCATATGGGCTTTCGTTTTCTCATGACTCCAAATCACATAAAGAATCTATACCTGACAGTCAGTAGGCCTCAAATTGGAAAAGCAGAGCAGTATTAAGGCCAGGCTCATTTTATCACTCCTGGTTCAGAGGAATGGTATCCAGGCCACCCTGACTTTAGTCAAATGAGGGGCAAGGGAGCTTATTTTGTACACTGTCTTGTGCTGCACCCCTCATGGAAACCTCCAGGCAGAGGTTATTATGAGTGTCTATATGGAAGAAGGTGAGGGCTATGTGGGAGTGTTTTGGTTTTAATTGTTTTCATTTGTGTGGAGGTTGGAAGAAATGACTGGGTTCACCTGGGCTTGAACTTTGTTGTGATTCCCCTTAGAGACTGAGTTCTGGAACTTACCTCGGAGAAGTATTGCAATGAATTGTGTTGCGATTTTAGGAGGCCACGCATGAGAGTCGCCCTTGGAAACTGAGATCAAGGCAAAGGGTGGCTTTTGACTGATCCCTGGGAATCTCAGCCAGGATATCACATGATTTTATTCTGAAAGACTTGGCAGCCATAGTTGAGAGTCAAAACACACATGGACCTCACATTGTAGACCTCAAAGGGCCTGGCTTCATGTGACCTTTTGGCTACTCTTTGGGAAGCCTTGCCTTTGAGAGTTATCCAGAGAATTCATTGAAATGAGGTCCCTCAAAATTTACTGGTTCCTGAATGAATTGAAACCC
Organism: Callospermophilus lateralis; assembly: GCF_048772815.1. Taxonomy (NCBI): domain Eukaryota; kingdom Metazoa; phylum Chordata; class Mammalia; order Rodentia; family Sciuridae; genus Callospermophilus; species Callospermophilus lateralis. Next base: position 702,566 of record NW_027514468.1, on the reverse strand, counting down.
ACAGTGCCTCCATCTTCATCCTTGAAAAGTGGCTAGATAAATACCCTGAAATCTTGGAAACTCCCATGACCTGGTGGCTCTGGAGAACCTTTGAATCTCCTGTTGCTGATAATGAGTGTACCAGACAGTGCTTTGATTGACTGGGTTTCATGAAAATGGTGAAGAACAGAGATGCCAGTAAGTTGAGACTGCTGAGTGGTGGACCCAGAGCTGTGGTGTGCAGGTTTGTGATAAAATTTCTGAGTTGGGGCCATGTGGATCTCCAGTTGACATCCAAATGCCTTTTGCCTGACATGGTGCAGCCAGCAGACCCTTATATGTAAAGGCATCTTGTTATATGGAGAGGTTTCAAAGCAATGTTCAGAATCAGGTTGCTATGGTCAAGGGGAAAGCTATGTGGGATAAAAGCCTGGTTGGCGCATTCTCCTGCAATCCCTGACCCTCCACACGTAACAGAACTCCGTTCAGTACTGGGTCCCAGTTGAACTCCTTCTATTTCGTGATGTAAATACCAAAATCCCAGTGTAGCACCAAGAAACACCACGGAAATGGAGGATGACCAAATGACTTCACAGTCCACACGGGAAGACAGTTAGCCCCCAGTGGCCACAGTTTACCTACAAAGAGAGAATTCAGCGCTGGTGACTCATGTTCATTGGAAAATAAGAAGCCATGCCCTCCAGTCACATAGATGCAGACCCAGTTTTGATGGTCTCACTAGAAAAGAAGCTAAAGCTCCTGACAACAACATATATTTCAAGTACCCAACCTCAGAGGCAGTTACTCAAGAAGTCATTAGGCCAGCATAGCTCTATGTTTGCGGAGTGTTTACCTGTTAGACCAGGATATAAGAAAAGACCACTGACTCCAATTCAAATCAAATTAAAGCAAGCTTATTATTTCCACCAGCTGGGCTGCCTCTTTCTCCCCAAATGGCGGGAACAAGAAGCAACCCCAACTTTCCTACAGCCCAGCTTTATAGCCCAGAAAGTTACACAAAAGTGGGGTTACAGATAACAAAACTCTGACAAGCATCACACTAATGGTAGTTTACATAATTTTTTTGCTAGCCACAACCTCAAAATTTATGAGGACCATCATAGCCTCAGAGAGGGTCATTGTCTGGCCACGGAAGGCCAATATTTATGAGGTGTGACTAAATTTTCAGAGAGGGCTGTTATCTGGTCAGAGAGCCATGCATGGGTGAGTTCAAGGCACGGGCAGGCATTCCAAGCAGGTTCAGAATTTGCAATAATTTATAGTAAAGCCAAAATTATCTTTTCATGGCTTTGTTGCAAGATGCCTCCCAATTTTAATAAAAGATAAGGTTGGGTCTATCATTCCCCCCTTTTCTTATGTGTCCTTTGCAAATCTTTGATAGGGTAGGGGAAGAGCACTGAGGAAATTTTAATCCCTCAGGTAACAGTCTCAAAATTTTTAGAACTCACCGAAAACCGGTCTCCCTGATATTACCTGAATTAATTAATTACTTATATTTACAGTCTATTTATTTTTGGCTCCATTGGTTTAAGTAGAGAGTCGTCTCTCATTTTGGCTTCTTCTGAGCTAAGAGAGGGTGACGTGAGGGTGCATGGCGTGAGGGACATGAATTGCCTTTTTGAAGTCAGTTGAGGGACATGAGTTGCCTTTTAGAAGTCAGTTCGTTTTGAAGTCTGGTTGGGGAAGAACAGGTTGTAATGTCATCTGGGGATGGGTTCTTCTATTAGAGAAACAAACAACATGAGTACTGAATAAATGTTCCAGCAGCTGGAACATGCACTGTATGAAGTTTCCTCACCAGTCTTTAATATTCTCAGTTATCAGGATTGTCAACTTAATATTTAACTTTTAGTGTTACAGTTGTCCCTCCCCATAAGATACAGTTTAATAATTTAATTTCATCTGATCTTGCAAAATCCTTTCACTAGTATGACCTCTGTGTCTAATAGAAAAACTTTAATTCTGTTACTCAGGGCTGGATAATCATACTAGCAAACACCAAGCCTACCTGTGTAGGTTAGGAATATCTGTAGGCCTTAAACTAAAAATTTCTGCCTCTGGCAGCTCTTGTTGATAGTCTCTTTTTTTAGTTATCAGGCATTCCTGTCTGAGAATTCTTCTTTGTAGCCAACAGTCTTACTTATTTTGGGAGGCTAACATAAAGTGTATACCTAAAAATATTATTACTACTATTATTATTATTATTATAATTATTTAAAATGCCCAGGATTGGCTGTATTTTGCTTTCAACTGTCTTTGCTAAGTGTTTAAGATGAAGAAGTCAAACTGACTTTTGTTTCTATCTATTGTTAACAGTCAGCTGAGCTTTTATGGGAGTCATTACTGGGGAAACTTGAGAGCAGCTTCTCAGTTCTGCTAGTGCCATTTGCGCTAGCTGGGTCCAGGTCTTGCTTGACCATGTGGCTTCCCTCGGAAGCATCAGGGATGTCACGCTTCTCTGATGACTCTCCTCTTTGTAGCAAATGCACTGATTGGCTTTCTGTTCTCCAGTGGTCTCATTAATCTCCCTGATTGGGAGGTTATGGGGCCCAGAGTTGCAAAGCTCTTAGAGAAGTCCCCTGTTCCCTGGATTCAGACTGACTCAGAGGTTAAGAGCCAAATATTGGTTTTCTTGGCGCTTTTCATTTAACTTTAATTTTAAATCCTAATCTGAAACAACCAGCAAATAAATTTTAACAGCCTTATATTAAGAGTACTAGGTTTTAATGTCTATAACTTTATAATAATTTATATTGTATTAATTGGGATCTTATTATTCTGTCTGTCTTGTAGGTGATAACTTATTATCTTAAATTAACCCATGTTCTGTTCTTAAAGCAACACTTCTGTAAAACACCAACAGGGAATCTTTAGATCACTTATAAGGAAATTAAAAAATAAATTTTTTTAACAAGACTAAAAATACTTAGTTCATGTAATAGCTACCCTGAATTTTTTGGGTGAGTTATACATTATATCCCCTTTTTGAGACCCTAGTAATCTTGACAGAAAAAAAAAAAAACAACCTTTTGAACATAACCTTAAATGAAATAAAATCTAACCACTGCTTTCATAGTCATTCTCACATGTAGTAAGATGGGACACAGAGCCTTATCTGAGGTAAGGCAGGGCTCTTTATAAATCTGAAGTGTTTTAGTTCTAAAGCTGATCTTTGTTTTTTAAATATCATTTTACAAAGTTTACATAAATTGTTTGAGGTCACATGAACATTAGCTAACACCATATGATATCACATTTAAAACATGAATTAAAGAACGGCTGGAAGTTTTTAACCTTTACATAGATTAGGGTCTCATTAACTTAAAAAAATATTTAAATTGTTCCACAATGTAAAAAGTAACATAAAACTCTACATATCTTATTGATAACAGGTAAAAAAATTCCCAATATATATTTTATTTACAATACAACTTCAGAACACCAGCTTAATATAATGCTCTTTTAAAGGTTCTACCTTATAGACTTGTATACCTGGAAGATATGAGCACATTAATAGCATCACAATTACATTGATGTTTCTAAATTAACCACCTTTAGCTTTTAAAGAAATGGCAGTACAGTGCTCTCAAATAACAGTTCTTATTTAAACAGTTGTTTAATTTTTATGGTTGCTTGCTCTAGAAAATATAAAACTTAATAAACACAATGTTATGGGTAAACTTATGTTTTAAGAAATTTTGTCTCTTTAACACGAGTGATTTTTACAATCTTATACATACTTTAGTACAAACGTATACAGACCTTAGTATATCAATCAGATATCAAACAAAAGTACTCATGAATGAGTAATCCCATATCAAATTTACTTTACTTATTTATCAAATATTAGACAAATGTATTGAACAGTGTAAACCATTTTTATTTGTTGAAGGAAAAGTCCTAGAACAAAGGCATATTAGACCTTTTGTAGACATTAATATTTTATTAGATTTTTGAACACCTAGACAAACTTGTAAGCTTAAATTTAAAGACATTCATATTTATCTGTTTATCCAATTTAAATTGAAACATTTTAATCACGTGAATTAAAGATTTTTGGATTCACTTTTTAAAATTGTTTTTATGAGTGATTTTTTTATATAAGTGCTCCTTATATATGTTAATTTGTGTATCATATATATGATATACGGACATATGTATATATATAGACATACAACACATAGCAAAAGTGTGCACACATAATAATAGTGAAGGCCTTGTAGCTTCGCACAGGTGAAATCTCCATTGCAATGTTTAAAAAATTCCACAGTTGGTCAAATATAGAACTGATCAGAAAAACATTAACCTAGGTCTGTAGGATCAAAACCATGAGCTCAAAAAATAAATAAAGAAACTAAGGAAAAAATAATGAGTCCTAGATAAAATGACTGGGCAGTAATTAGTAAATACCACACAATATACCTTTTTTCCCCTTAGTCCTCAGATCAGTCTCCTACTGAGCTTACAGGCTTCTTTCATATGCATTTCAAAATAAGTCCTGGCTGAGGGCTGGAAGGATCAGAAAAAATGGCTATTCTGAGAAGACACCTCAGGCCTTAGGCATTTTAACCATAATTTTCTGGTTAGGATGTTGAAAATTATGATACAAGTTTAAGATACACTTCACAAAATTTTATATCTTTACAAGTTGTTTTGTCAACAGATACCATACTATGATTTAGTATCCTTGTCCAAATTAATGCACTGGTACACACAGTGACATTTTCCCAGGCTACCCAATTCAAAATTGGTGAAAAAAAGACTGAATGATTGGGAAGTTACTTGCCATCTTGGAAATAGAGTTCTTTAGAAAATAGAGTTCTTTCATCCTAAGTATTTAAGTTCTCTGGCATAAATTATCTGAAATCGTAAACTAAACAATTACCTAAACCTGGCTTTTAACTGCATGATTGTGCAATACTTCAGAACCCATTCAGATACCAGATTGTTACAATGAAACATTATCATTTAGACACACATTCAGCTAAGATCATTTCCAAGAAACAATTTATAATATCAACACATTATTGCACATGTCTTAAAGGGCCAGAAAAAAGGCACAAGACAGAAAGAAAGGAACTCCAGACTATGACTGACAGACAGAAGCCTTTAAAAAAGAGCAGATAAGAGAAAAATCTCCTACACCAGTGGCAGCACAGATGTCCCCACACAGAGATCAGATGTTTTCACAGAGGAGCAACCTGAAATGTAAAGTCAAGGATCTCCATGGTGACTTTACTGCATTTAGTGTCCCCTTTTTCTTTTTCTCTTTTTTAAGAAGACAGAGGTGGCATAATCCATACAGTGCAGGGAACAAAGGAGGGAACTCCCTGAAGCAACAGGGCTTTGGCAGATGCTGGGAGTCCCTCAGTCCCACCTTTTACTTACAGGATTAGCTCTTCTGTTTCGGTTCCACACCAAGCATGCTCCATCTCCTAACAGTTCAGTAGTCAGCTCTCAAAAAGTTCTGGCACGGGGGGGGGTATCAAAATTTGTAACTTAAATTTCGGTTCCCGAACTTGAAGCCAATTAAAGCCAATTTAATAATGAGGACAGGGTTTTGAGATAAATAAAATGGGAGGTTTATTGCTTTGCTAACAAAGGAAAAACAAGGGGACTCTGCCCAAAGGTGTGACTCTCTTGATCTGGAGGGACAAGGGGTTTTTAAGGAGTTTCACTTGTTAATCTGGGAGATACTCAGTTCTTCATTCCCCAGCAGGCATTGCCATCTGCAGTGGGTGTACTTCAGGCAGCCAGCTAGGGGTTTCTCTTATCTTGCTTAACAAAGGGTGGTAAAGTTCATTGCAGTTCCTTAAAACACAGTCCAAAGTGGTGTCAGGCTTACTTGCTTTGTTACCCATTTTCATGTCCAATATCCTTAAGATTTTACCACAGAAATCACACAACAAAATGCACAAAAACAAACAAACAAAAACATATAGAACACAGAACAAAACACAAAGAAACAGAAACCCGGTGAAGAAACAAAAAAACAGAGGAGCAATGCAATGTCTTGCTAAAGCTCCTGGTAGGAGCGCGTGCGTGTTCCTCGGCACCTCTCTACCCTTCCAGAGGAATTCCCTACAGAACAGAACAGAGGACAGAACGATTCTCATTACTGTCCTGGACAGGAGTGTATGTGAGCCTCCTCAGGGCACCTCTCTGTCATCAGAAGAGATCTCCCTTAACCAGATATCAGATGTTATAAAGGCGTCACTTACCTATGGAGGCCTCCTCCACAAGGTGCTTGCTAATAGTTTTAGTTAAGTGGTTCACTGCAGTGCTCCCCAGACTGAAGGCTCACCCCAAGGCTTTGGAACATCTCAAGTTGCACACCCTAGAGTGGCTCTCCAGCCCGGTGCTCTGGAGGGAAGGCCACCTTCAGAATTTTCAGTAGTCTGGTCTTGTAATCTGGTCGTGCAGGGTCATCTCGCTGGGGAACTCCAAAATGTTGGACTAGGATGCAAGAAAAGACTACTGACTCCAATTAAAATCAAATTAAGGCAAGCTTATTATTAAAACCAGCCAGGCTGCCTCTCCCTCCCAAAATGGCATGAACAACACAGCAACACCACCTTTCCTACATCCCAGCTATATAGCCCAGAAAGTTACACAAAAGGGGTTACAGATAACAGAACTTTGAAAACATCACACTAATGGTAGTTTACATTTTTTTTGGTGGCCCCAAAATCAGAAATTATGAGGACCATTAGAGCCTCAGAGAGGGTTGTTGTCTGGCCTGGGAAAGAAAATATTTATGAGCTGTCACTAATGTTTCAGAGAGCGCTGTTACCTGGTCAGAGAGCCAGGCACGGATTAGTTCAAGGCATGGGCAGGCATTACAAGCAGGTTCAGAATTTGCAGTAATTTATAGTAAAGCCAAAATTATGTTTTAACGGGCTTTCTGGCAAGATGGCTCCCAATTTTAATAAAAGATCAGGTTGGGTCTATCAAGCCTGTCCCTTAATTTTGGAAACTCCTCTACAACCTGCAAGGTTGTGAACTCCTGAGCATTTTATATTCCAGATATGTATTCACAGATTTTCTAACTCTTCTCCTCCAATTGTGTCTTACTTGGGGTGACAGTAATATCTAGGCATTGTTCTGGATGAGAGAGGGAAGATTTTTGTGTAGCACATATTTGCATACACATTTAGGAGATCACTCCTCCTAAACACTGTTGGAACAGAAAATTCAATCTATGGGGGACCTTCCTAGCTGAACAAAATTATACATAAATCCAAGTTCATTAAATAAATAGTTTTGGATCAGTGGATGATATATATTTCAAGATAAATTTAAATTGGAATATATATTGATGCATTTTAATGTCTCTGTGTGTGTTGTGTTTAAAATGTTTTGTGATTTATGTGGATTTATGATCAAATCTTCACAGGATTATTCTCAGAAATATTCATCCACCTGAAATACATATTTTTTCCTAGTACTGAAAACTAACTTCAGTGAATGGTGCATGAATATCCTAATAATTCTACAGTAACTGACCCAGATTAACATCAATGCAAGTAGATTTCTATGGGATATGATGTGTATTTTGATGTTCATTTTTATTCAACACTGGTACATTACTATTTCTGCAGGTTATGTACATCATACAATATATATTTCATCCAAAAGTTCGCAAATTTATAGGCATGTGTTTCATGTTCAATCACTTCCTGCTTCAGAACACATGTATTCCTCCAGGTTTCTTGACTATTCTTTTCATGAGACTTCTTACCAAACCCATTATTTTCGATTTCCATAATCCCTTTTGAAGCAAAACTCACACACCATTCAGGATAAACCATAACCCTAATATTACCATTAGATGTCTAACTGGTTGGAATGAATGATTGTATATCAATATAAGATTTCTTTTATATTTTCAGATATCAATTCAATCCATTATTTAAAGTAGAACCAGTTATATTATTTACACAGAGTATGGTCTATTCATGCATTATCTGCATATTCATAGACACAGGGTACCCCTATTTGTAGCCTCAATACTAATTTATACGTCTACAAAATATTGCTACAGAAATGGTGGAAGAAATACTCATGTGACCTGATCTACATATACATTTTATCACAATAATATTCTGGACACAAAATGCAAAGATCACACTTATGATTTTACCAAAGCCTAAATAAAAAGTGAGCATGGATTAATAAAAACATCCATGTCCTGGTTAGGTAATGCTCTCAAAAGTCAATCCAATTTGTGACAACATATTTGTTTCCTCCTAAGATTATATATTCAAACTCAATCCTTTTGAAAATTTCTAAACAAATTACACACTTTATACTTTTGCTGATTTCCTAATGTCTCTATTTATATCTGCTTTCTTACATATTTTCCCTAGTTCATCACTGTTACTGCCTCTTCACATGTGCTGACATTTACATTCAGTCTATAAGCGAAACCCAATTTGTAAAGAGCTTTTGGTACAAGTCCTATACTCACTCTTCTTTCTAAACCTACTGACTATCTTGCTAATCCTACAGACTATCCCTTTTTGACTGGATGTTCTGTTTGTTATTCAATCATACAAGGTACAAGATTCTATTTTATTGTATATCGATTTATCTGAGACATCTGTGCAGAATATAATTCAAAGTTAAGTATCCCACTCAAAGGCCCAGTGGCCTACTTGGCTTCAAATCTTCCCTAGATTTTTGTTTCCATACTTATATTTCACCTATATATTCTTGTAAATATCACAGGTTCCCAATACCATTATTCATCTTGCAGAATGATTCCTAACCCAAATCGAACATGTTATTAACTATAAACTGTTCCCTCAATCTAACTTTACAGCAGTGCAGGGACAGAGTTGCTCATACAATACAGGAATGTAGGGGATCTTCCACCTGCTGAGAATCTCAAAGAACCATGCATAAATGGTCTCTGAAGAAGATGTAGACTGTTATAAAGGACCTGAGATAGCAAAAGTCATTTTCCATGGCAAACAACCTGGTCAGGATGAAGAGATGTGTCTGAATCAGCCTCTCTCTTTTTAATGCAGAGCAAATGGACCAAACCAGGCCTGTGTGGAGATCTTTCCAACGGTACCTCTGGTTGATATACCATTCTAACTTGTGAATGTGTCACAGGAAGTAGGGGCAGCCTCCATCTCATGGGACCCTATGAAGAATCTGTTAAAACAAAGTGTTTGCCAAGGCTGTGAGCTCATTCAGTTCGTGAAGAAAGTGACCTACTTCACTTCTTTGGTGATGGAATTCTCTGAACTTGGGATCCTGGAAACCAGGCACCCAGAGCCAGGCCCAATAACAGTCACAGAGGTGTCACTTGTTTGGATTTATCATGCAGAGAGTCAGTCTTTCTTGGTACCTACAGATGTGAGGATGGCCAAATTCCAGGAAAAATCTGAAAAGGGGTCTTTCCTGAGAAAGCAGGTAGAGGCTCTCTGGTGGCTCCTGACAACTTCACAGAGTGTGCCAAGGAGTCCAGATTTGTAAACAAACAGGCCATTTCAGGTGAACAAAGTATTGCCAACCAGGCAGAGGACACTCCAGATAGTCACAGACCTACTTGGGGGAAGGAGGTGCCTTTATGAAAATGAGTGTGGGTTTGTGGATTTTGTCTCATGTTCTGAGAATTGGTAGGAAAGGTGGTTTCTTTGGTTTGGAGTGGACTGTTTCTAGTAAGTCATTTGACAAGGTGAGTGTTTCTATGTCTGTGTATCCCACTGTGTCCGTGATTGTAGACATTACAATAGAAATTGCATCAATGGATGTCTCCTGTCTAGGAAAAAGCTTCCCAACCCTCATCCTGCCCAATTTATAAAAGGATGGAGGCTTGCCTTATTGATGGGCAAGACCTGCTAACTTCCTAAGTTCCTGTTTTCTTACTGAATTCTGGCCACTCTCCAGAATAGGCTCATGGTTTTGTGACCAAGATATGTACCCCCTTCACCCTCTGTGACATGGACATGTACTGGATAGCTGAAGGGAATGGCGAGAATCTCAGAAAACTCAGATATCAGTGTGACCAGGAAAGTCTCAGTGGAGAAACCCTGCTTTGGGCTTTTTGCTTACCTATTGTTCTATAGCACTGAATGTCAGGAAGATCTTTGTCTAAGGCCACCCCTTTGTGAAGCCTGAATAAAACAGTTCTCTAATGGAAATTAATGGGCATCACCTGTCCCTCTTTGAGTAATTGATTTCGGAAGGGATGTGTCTGAATCAGCCTGTTGGCACTGTGTGAGACTGTGGCTTAAATTCTCAGCACCTGATGGATCTAAAGAATGACGCCATGTGTGCATCCAAAACCAAAATGGCCAAAAGAGCATTCATTATGGATGAAGTCTCTCGCCTTTCTCTGTATGGTTCCTGAACTCCATCAAGTGAATTCTTTTGGCCAAATAAGTTCTTCAAACCCTGCAGAGTCTAGCCCATTGGTGCTTAGGTTTTCTCATGACCCCAATCCACATAAAGAATCTAAACACCACAGTCAGTAGGCCTCAAATTGGAGAAGCGGAACAGTATTAATGGTAGGCCTATTTGATCACTCCTGGTTTACAGGAAGGGTGTCCAGGCCACCCTGACTTTAGGCAAATGACGGGCAAGGGAGCTTATTTTGGACACTGTCTTGTCCAGCGCCCTTCATAGAAACCTCCAGCTAGAGGTTATGATGAGTGTCTAAATGGAAAAAGATGAGGGCCATGTGGGAGTGTTTTGGTTTAAATTGCGGTCATTTGTGTGGAGATTGGAAGAGTTGACTGGGTGCACCTGGGCTTGAACTCTGGTGTGAATCCCCTTAGAGACTGAGTTCTGGAACTGACCTCAAAGAATTATTTCCATGAGTTGTATTGGGATTTTAGGAGGCCACGCATGAGAGTCACCCTTTTTAACTGAGGTCAAGGCCCAGGGAGGCTTTCCACAGAGCACTTGGATTCTCAGCCAAGATATAACATGATTTTATTCTTAAAGACTTGGCAGCCATAGTTGATAGTCAAAACACACATGGAGGTCACATTGTAGACCTCAATGGGCCTGGCTTTATGTGACCTTTTGTCCACTCTCTGGGAAGCTTTGCCTATGAGAGTCCTCCAGAGTTTCATTGAAATGAGCTTCCTCAACATTTAATGGTTCTTGAAAACCACAGTGCCTCCAACTTCATCCTTGAAAAATGGCTACATAAACACCATGAAATTTTTGAAATTCCCATGACCAGGGGGCACTGGAAAAATCTTTGGATGTACTGTTGCTGATCATGAGTATACCAGAGAGTGCCATGATTGACTGGGTTTAATGAAATTAATGGATAACAGAGATGCCAGTAAGTTGGAGTCTGCTGAGTAGTGGGCCTAGAGCAGTGTTGGGCAGGAGTGTGATACAACATCTGTGGTGGGTCCATGTGGTTCGGCCATTGGCTTCCAAATAGCTTGTGATTGACATGGTGCAGCCAGTAGACCTTTATTTGTAAAGGTATCTTGTTATATGGAGAGGTTTCAGGGCAATATTCAGAATCAGGTTGATATGGTCAAGGGTGCAAGCTATAAGGGAAAGAAGCCTGGTTGGTGCATTCTCCTGCAGGCTCTGACCCACCACATGTGGCAGAACTCTCTCCAGCACTGTTTCCCAGTTGAAATTGTTGTATTTCGTAAAGCAAGTACCAAAGTCCCAGTGCAGCAGCAAGAACCACCACAAAAAGTGGAGGAGGACCAAATGGCTTCACAGTCCACACAGTGAGACACTTAGCACCTAGTGGCCACAGTTTACCTACAAAGAGAGAATTCAGCACTGCTGCCTCATGTTCATTGTAAAATAAGAATCCATGTCTTCCAAGTCACATAGATGCAGACCGAGCTTTGATGATTTCACTAGAAAGGAAGCTAAAGCTCCTGACAACAACATATATTTCAAGTGCCCAACCTCAGAGGCAGTTTCTCAAGAAGTCTTTAGGCCAGCAGAGCTCTATGTTTGTGGAGTGGTTTCCATGTCTTTTACTTTTGGAAACTGCTCTACCACCTCCAAGATTGTGAACTCCTGAGTGTATAGCATTCCAGATATGCATTCACAGATTTTCTAAATCTTCTCCTCTAAATGTGTCTTACTTGGGGTGAAGGTAATGTCAAGGCATTGTTGTGGATGAGAGTTGGAAGATATTTGTGTAGCATATATTTCCATAAACATTGGATTACTTTTCCAATTTTTCATTCGAAATACTAAATCCCTGACACTAACCCATACCCTAATAGACTCTGACTACTACTCCTAATATGATGGAGAAAAAATAACACAAACAGAATAGGAATACAAGCAGTTCAGAAGAATTATGGTGTATAGTTGGACTTGTCTTTTGCATGATTAATGGTAGGTGTTATAAATCTTTTCAATTTTTAATTGAAATAGTTTTGCATGTGTTTTTAAGGTGAACAAATATGTGAAATCCTGTCTCCCTTTCTCTGTAGCCTATTCCACACATGTATTTTTAAATGCACATATAGAATCCTACCTGGTATCATAAGTACATTCTTGTGAGGTGCCTGTTTTGGCAAATACAATTTGTGACAAGTGATCACTCCTCTTAAACGCTGTTGGAACTGCAAATTCAACCTATGGGTTAGCTTCCTAGTTTAACAACATTATCCATAAATCCATGTTCAGTAAAAGAAATATTTTTGCATCTGTGGATGATGTATATTTAATGATAAATTTTGATTGGCATATATATTGCTAATTTAATGTCTCTCTGTGTGTGTTTTGTATATATATATATATATATATATATATATATATATATATATATATATATATACACATATATATTCTCCAGACTTGTCAAAACTTGAAATATATGTGTCTTATTATATACTCCCTTAATTCATTCATATTCATGTATGTGGATTAATAATCAAATTTTCACAAGATTATTCTCACAAATATTCATCCACCTGAAACACATATTTGTTTCCTAGTACTGACAACTAACTTCAGTGAATGGTGCTTACAAATCCTAATATTTCTACAGTAACTGACCCAGTTTAACATCAATGCAAGTAAATTCCTGTGGGACATGTTGTAAATTTAGACGTTCATTTTTATTCAACACTGGTACATTATTATTTCTTCAGTTTATGCACGTCATGGGATATATATTTCATCCACAAGTTAACAGATTTATAGGCATTTGTTTCATTTTCAATCACTTTCTGCTTCAGAAAACATGTATGCCGACATGTTTCTTGACTAGTCTTTTTATGAGACTTCTTTCCAAACACATTATATTTGATTTCCATAATCACTTTTGAATCAAAAATCACACACCCTTCATGATATACCATAACCCTACGATGTATAACTGGTTGGAATGAATGAGTGTATATCAATATAAGATTTCTTATATATTTTCATATAACAATTCAATCCATTGTTTAATGTGGAAACAGTTATATTATTTATTCACAGTATGATCTATTCATGTATTATCTCTATATTCATAGACAGATGGTAAAATTCTTTGTCCCCACAATACTAATTTATACGTCTTCAAAATATTGATCCTATATGGTGGAAAACAAACTCATGTCGCCTGATCTACATATACATTTTATCACAGTACTATACTGGACACAAAATGCAAAGGTCACACATATGATTGTACCAAAGCCGAAATGGAAAATGAACATGGATTACTAAAAACATCCATGTCCATGTTGCCTAAAGCTCTCAAATGTCAATCCTATTGGTGACTACATGTTTGTTTCTTCCTAAGATTATATATTCAACCTCAAGCCTGTTGAAAATGTCTAATCCTATCACTCACTTTATACTTTGCCTGATTTCCTAATGTCTCTATTGGTATCTGCTATCCTACATATTTTCCCCAGTTCATCATTGTGACTGACTCTTCACATGTGCTGACATTTACATTCACTATCTAACAGAAACCCCATTGCTAAAGAACTTTTGTTCCAAATCCTATACTCACTCTTCTTCCTAAACAATCCGACTATCTTCCTAATCCTACCGACTATCCCTTTTTGACGGGATGTTCTCTTATACATTCAATCATGCAAGGTACAAGGTCTTATGCCATTGTAAATCGATTTATCTCAGACATCTGTGCAGAACGTAATTCAATGCTAAGTATCCCAATCAAGGGCCCAATGCCCTTCTGTGCTTCACATCTTAGGTAGATTTCTCTTTTCATGCTTATATTGAAAGTTTAATAAAATAGGTACTTGTCACTTCCTGTTTTTCTGTATCCTTAAAAAAACACTGTTGAAATCTTGAGAACTGTTTGCTAATCTTGTTCCCAGACTGTGCTGTCCCCAACTGCCAAACTGCAGAATATACTCCCTCACCCAATTGCTCACAAACCACCCACTCAAGCATTAGGCAAACTGAACATGGATGTTTTTAGTAATCCATGTTCACTTTCCATTTAGGCTTTGGTTCATTAATAAGTGTGACCATTGCATTTTGTGTCCAGAATATTACTGTGATGACGTGTATATGTAGATCAGGTGACATGACTAATTTTTCCACCATTTCTGGAAGCAAAATTTGAAGACATATAAATTAGTATTTTGGGTACAAAGAGGTGTAGCCTGTGTCTGTGAATATAGAGATAATGCATGAATATACCATACTTTGAATAAATAATAAAACTGGTTCCAACTTTAAATAATGGATTGAATTGATATGTGAAAATATACAGGAATTCTTATATTGATATACATACATTCATTCCAACCAGTTATACATCTAATGGTAATATTAGGACTATGGTTTAACATGAATGGTGTGGGAGTTTGCTTCAAAAGTGATTATGGAAATTGAAAATAATGTGTTTGGAAAGAAGTCTCATGAAAAACCAGTCAAGAAACCAAGAGTAATACATGTGTTCAGAATCAGGAAGTGATTGAAAGTGAAACAAATGCCTATTAACTTGTGAACTTGCAGATGAAATATATATCCAATGGTGTGCATAAACTGAGGAAATAATAATGTACCAGTGTTGAATAAAAATGAACTTCAAAATACACATCATGTCCCATAGGAATCTACTTGCATTGATGTTAAACTGGGCCAGTCACTGTAGAAATATTAGAATTTGTATGCACCATTAACTGAAGTTAGTTTTCAGTACTAGGAAACAAATATCTATTTCAGGTGGATGAATATTTCTGAGAATAATCTTGTTGAAAGTTAATTATAAATCCACATACATGAACAAGAATGAATTAAGGGAGTATATATAAGACACATATATTTCATATTTTGAAAAATCTGTAGAGTGTATATATATATATATATATATATATATATATATATATATATATATATATATATGTTTTTCTGTATCCTTAAAAAACACTGTTGTGATTTTATCCTTAAAAATCACTCAAACAGAAATTAAAAATTGCTATATATATGCCAATTGAAATTCATCATGAAGTATATATAATCCACAGATGCAAAATATGTATTTTACTGAACATGGATTTATGTGTTATGTTGTTCAACTAGGAAGATCACCCATAGGTTTAATTTTCAGTTCCAACAGCATTTATGAGGAGTGATCTCTTCTCACAATTAGTTTCTGCCAATTCAGCCACCTCCCAAAAGGTAGGATTCTATATGTGCATATAAAAATACATGTGCTGAGTAGGCTACAGAGAAAGGGAGACAGGAATTCACATATTTGTGAACTTTAAAAAATCATGGAAAACTATTCCAACAAATAATTGACTACATTTATAACTCCTACCCAATATCATGCAAAAAGTAAGTCCAACTATACACAATGCCTCTTTTGACCTGCTTGTATTTCTATTCTGTTTCGGTTATTTTTCTTCATCATATTAGGATTAGTAGTCAGAGCCTACTAGGGTATAGGTCAGGGTCAGAGATTCAGTACTTTGAATGGAAAATTGGAAAATTAATCCAATGTGTATGCAAATATGTACTATGCAAAAAAATTCACACGCTCATCAGAACAATGGCTTGACATTACCTTCGAACTAAGTAAGACACAATTACAGGAGAAGAGTTAGAAAATCTGTGAATACATATCTAGAATGGAAAATGCTCAGGAGTTTACAATCTTGGAGGTGGAAGAGGAGTTCTAAAAGTAAGGGACAGGGTAAACACGACAGAAATATGGAGCTCTGCTGGCCTAAAGACTTCTTAAGAAACTGCCTCTGAGGTTGGGCATTGAAATATATGATGTTGTCAGCAGCTTTAGCTTCCTTTATAGTGAGACCATCAAAGCTGGGTCTACATCTATGTGACCTGGAGGATATGGTTTCTTATTTTCCAATGAACATGAGGCAGCAGTACTGAATTCTCTCTTTGTAGGGAAACTGTGGCCACTGGGTCTAACTGTCTCCCCGTGTGGACTGTGAAACCATTTGGTCATCCTCCACTTTTCGTGTTGTTTCTTGCTACTGCTCTCGGAATTTGGTGTTTGCTTCACAAAATACAAGGCGTTCAAAGGGACACTGTTCTGGAGGGAGTTCTGTCAGGTGTGGTGGGTCAGGGTCTGCAGGAGAATGCACTAACCAGGCTTCTATCCCACATACCTTGCCCACTTGACCATAGCAACCTGATTCTGAACATTATGAATTATGAATATTATATATATATATATATATATATATATATATATATATATATATATATATATATATATATATAAATTGATTATGGAAATCAAAAATAATGTGTTTGGAAAAAAGTCTCATGAAAAGACCAGTCAAGAAACATTAAGGAATACATGTGCTTTGAAGCAGGAAGTGATTGAAAGTGAAACAAATGCCTATAAATTTCTGAATATGTGGATGAAGTATATATAGTATGATGTGCAAAAACTGAAGAAGTAGTAATTTACCAGTGTTGATTAAAAATGAACGTCAAAATACACACGTGTCCCATAGGAATCTACTGCATTGATGTTAAACTGGGTCAGTTACTGTAGAAATATTAGGATTTCTATACACAATTCACTGAAGTTAGTTTTCAGTTCTAGGAAACAAATATGTATTTCAGGTGGATGAATATTTCTGAGAATAATCTTGTGAAAAGTTGATTATAAATCCACATACATGTATATGAATGAATTTAGGGAGTGTGTAATAAGACACATATATTTCACCTTTTGAAAAATCTTGAGAGTGTGTGTGTGTGTGTGTGTATATATATACACACACACACACACACACACACGAAACACACCCACAGACATTAAAAAGTAGTAATATATGTACCAAAGTAAATTTATCAAGAAACATATATCATCCAAAGATACAAATTATTCATTTTACTGAACATGGATTTATGAATAATGTTGTTATACTAGGAAGCTCACACATACATTAAATTTTCATTTCCAACAGCGTTTAGGTGGAGTTACTTCTCCTCACAAATTGTATCTGAAATTTCTGCCACCTCACAAAAATGTAAGTCTGATACCAGGTAGTATTCTATATGTGCATATAAAAATACATGTGCTGAATAGGTACAGAGAAAGTGAGACAGGAATTCACTTATTTGTTTACTTTAAGAACACATGGTGAACTATTTCAACAAAAATTGTTTACTTTAAGAACACATAGTGAACTATTTCAACAAAAAGATTTATAACTCTTATCATATATAATGCAAAAGGCATTTCCAAATATACACCATGCCTCCTGTGAAATGCTTGTATTTCTATTCTGTTTGGGTTATTTTTTACCATCATTTTAGGATTAGTAGTCAGAGTCTAGTAGGTTATGGTTAGTGTCAGGGAGAAAACGGTTTCTTATTTTCCAATGAATCTGAGTCAGCAGTGCGGAATTCTCTCTTTGTAGGTAAACTGTGGCCACTGAGGTCTAAGTGTCTCCCTGTGTGGACTGTAAAGTCATTTGGTCATTCTCCATTTTTCATGGTGTTTCTTGCTCGTGTACGGGAAATTTGGTATTTGTTTCACGAAATATAAGGAGTTCATCTGGGAAAGAGGGCTGGAGGGAGTTCTGTCACATGTGGTGGTTCATGGTAAGCAGCAGAATGCACCAACCATGCTTCTATCCCACATAGCTTTCCCGCTTGACTGTAGCACCTGATTCTGAATATTGCCCTGAAACCTCTCCATATAACAAGATGCCTTTACATATGAGGGACTCCTGGCTGCACCATGTCAGTCACAAGCCATTTGGAAGCCAATGGCAGATCCACATGGCCACACCACAGAAGTTTTATCACACAACTGCATACCACGGCTCTAGACCCACTACTCAGTAGGCTCCAACTTACTGGCATCTCTGTTCTACACCATTTTCATGAAACCCAGTCAATCAAGGCACTGTCTGGAATACTCATGATAAGCAACAGGACATCCAAAGTTCTCCAGTGCTATCTGGTCATGGGAATTTCAAAAATTTCATGGTATTTATCTAGCCATTTTTCACGGATGAACTTGGAGGCCTTGTGGGTTTCAATGCATTCAGGAACTATTAAATGGTGAGGAAGATCATTTCAATGAAAGCTCTGCAGAACTCTTACAAGCAAGGCTACCCAAACAGTGGCCAAAAGTTCACATGAAGCCAGGCCCATTAAGGTCTAAATGTGAGATCCATGTGTGTCTTGACTCTCAACTATGGCTGCCAATTATTTCGGAATAAAATCATGTGATATCCCGGCTGAGATACCCAGTGCTCTGTGGAAAGCCACCCTGGGCCTAGATCTCAGTTTCCAAGGGTGACTCTCATGTGTGGCCTCCTAAAATCCCAAGAAAATTCATGGCAATATTTCTCTGAGGTCAGTTCCATAATTCAGTCTCTAAGGGGAATCACACCAGAGAACAAGCCCAGGTGGACCCAGTCATCTATTCGAACCACCACACAAATGACCACAATTAAAACCAAAATACTCCCACGTGGCCTTCATTTTCTTCCATATAGACACTCTTCATTACCTCTCGCTGGAGTTTTCCATAAGGGGTGCAGCCCTAGACAGTGTTCAAAATGAGCTCCCTTGACCCTCATTTGCCTAATGTCAGGGTGGAATAGACACCCTTCCTGTGAACCAGGAGTGATCAAATAGCAATGCCGTTAATAATGCTCTGCTTGTCCAATTAGAGGCCTTCTGATTGTGGTGTTTAGATTCTTTATGTGAATTGGAGTGGTGAGAAAAGCCAAGCATCTATGGGCTAGCCTCTGCAGGGCTTTGAAAAACTCATTTCACCCAATGGATCCCTTTTCTCACTTGATGGATGTCAGGAACCTTACTGAAGAAGGCTAGAGACTTCATCCACAATGACAACAATTTTGGCCATTTTGGTTTCAGATGCACACATGAGATCTTTCTTTAAATCCAACACGTGCTGCAAATCTAAGCCACAGCCTCACATAGGGCCAAGAGGCTGATTCAGACACATCCTTTTCCAAAGCAATTAAGCAAAGAGTCACAGGTGATGCCCATTCATTTCAATTTGAAAACTGTTTTCTTCAGGCTTCACAAAGGGGAGGCCTGAAGCAAAGACCTTCCTGACATTCAGGGTAACAGAACTATATGTAAGCAAAAGGCCCAAAGCAGTGTTTCTCCACTGAGACTTTCCTGGTCACACTGATATCTGAGTTTTCTGACATGCTGGCCATTCCCTTCAACTATCCAGAACATGGCCATGTCACATAGCTTGGAGGTGGTACAAAACCATGAGACTAATCTGGAGAGTGGCCAGAATTCAGGAAGAAATCAGGAACTTAGGAAGATATTAGGTGTTGCCCGTCTCTAAGGCAAGCCACAGTCCATTCATAAATTGGGCAGGATGAATGCTGGAAAGCTTTCTACTAGACAGGGCACATCCATTGATGCATTCTGTTTTCTACTGTCTACATCAATGGATACAATGGGATACAAAGACATAGAAAAACTCGCCTTGTCAAACGACTTACTAGATCAGTCCACACCAAAACAAACAAACCCCCTTTCCTACATATTCTCAGAACATAAGACAAAACCACAACCTCACATCCACACCCACAAAGGCATCTCCTTCCCCCAAATAAGTTTGTGACTTTCCGGAATGTTCTCTGACTGGTGGGCCATACAATGTTACCCCAAAATGGCCTGTCCTGTCTCAGATCTGATCTCGTTGGCCAACTCTGTGAAGTTGTCAGGAGCCAGCTGTGAGCCACTTCCTGCTTTCTCAGGAAAGGCCCCTCTTCAAAGCTCTACTGGCTTTTAGCCATCCTCACATCAGTAGGTACCAAGAAAGACTGACTCTGTCATTGGTAAATCCAAATAAGTGAGCCCACCTGGACTCGGACTGTGACTGGCTCTTTTTGCCTGGCTTCCAGGATCCAAAGTTCAAAGAGTTCCATCACCAAGGAAGTTAGGTAGGTCAATTCCATCAGGAACTGTATTAGGTCACTGCCTTGGCAACCACTTTGCCCTAACAGTTGCTTCCAAGGTTTCCATGAGATGGAGGCTGCCCCTACTTCCTGTGACAATTTAACAAGTTAGAATGGTATATCAACCATAGGCACCCAGGAAGAGCTCTTCACACAGGCATGGTTTAGTCGATCTTCTCTACATTAAGAAGATAGATGTTGATTCAAACACATCTCTTCATCCTGACCAGGTCGTTTGCCTTGGAAGATGACTTTTTCTCTCTCTGGTCCTTCATAGCGGCCTACGACTTCTACAGAAATAATTTCTGCGTAGACCTTTGAGGTTATCAGTAGGTTAAATATCCCCTCCATTCTTGTGTTATAAGACCAACTCTGTAGCTGCTCTTCTGTAAAGTTAGATTGATGGAAGAGTGTATGGTTAGGGTTAATAACATGTACAATTTGGGTTAGTAATCATTCTGCGCGATGAATTATGGTATTCTGAACCTGTGATATTAATAAGAATATATAAGTGAAATATAAGTAGGTAAACAGAAATCTAGGTAAGCTTTGCAGACCAGAAGGGCATTGGGCCCTTGATTGGGATACTTAGCTTTGAATTATGTTCTGCAAAAATGTCTCCGATAAATCGATATACAATGGCATAGGTCCTTGTACCTTGGATGATTGAATGTAGAAGAGAACATCCAGTCAAAAGGGATAATTGGTAGGATTAGGAAGATAGTCAATAGGTTTAGAAAGAAGAGTGAGTATAGGATTTGGACCAAAAGTTCTTTAGCAATAGGGTTTCAGGTAGAGAGTGAATGTAAATGTCAGCACATGTGAAGAATCTGTCACAATGATGGACTGGGGAAAATATGTAGGAAAGCAGATATCAATAGAGACATTGGGAAATCAGGCCAATTATAAAGTGAGTGATAGGATTAGACATTTTCAACAGCCTTGAGGTTGAATATATAATCTTAGGAAGAAACAAATATGTAGTCACCAATAGGATTGACATTTGAGAGTATTAGATGTTTTTCATAATTCATGCTCATTTTCCATTTAGGCTTTGCTAAACACATAAGTGTGATCTTTGTATTTTTGTCCAGAATATTACTGTGATAAAATGTATATGTAGATCAGGTGACATGATTATTTCTTCCACCATTTCTGGGTGCAATATTTTGAAGACATATAAATTAGTGTTGGGGATACAAATAGGTGTACCTTTGTCTATCAATATAGAGATAATGCATGAATAGACCATACTGTGAATAAATAATATAACTACTTCCAACTTTAAATAATGGATTGAATTGATATCTGAAAATATACAGGAAATATTATATTGATATACCATCATTCAATCCAACCAGTGATACATCTAATGGTAATATTAAAGTTATGGTTTATCATGAAGAGTCTGTGAGTTTTGCTGCAAAATGATTATAGAAATCGAAAATAATGTCTTTGGAAAGAAGTCTCATGAAAAGTCCAGCCAAGAAACCTGGAAGAATACATGCGTTCTGAAGCAGGAAGTGATTGATAGAGAGACAAATGCCTATAAATTTGTGAACTTGTGGATAAATGTATATCCTATGATGTGCATAAACTGAAGAAATAGGAATGTACCAGTGTTGAATTAAAATGAACGTCAAAATAAACATTTCGTATCATAGGAATCTACTTACATTGATGTTAAACTGGGTCAGTTACTGTAGAAATATTAGGATTTGTAGGTACCATTCACCGAAGTCAGTTTTCATCACTAGGAAACAAATATGTATTTCAGGTGGATGAATATTTCTGAGAATAATCTTGTAAAAAGTCGATTATAAATCCAAATACATGAACATGAATGAATTTAAGGAGTGTATAATAAGACACATATATTTCATATTTAGAAATATCTGGAGATTGTATATATATATATATATATATATATATATATATATATATATATATACTTATATAAATATATATAAATATATATTTATATACAAAAAATACACAGACATTAAAAAGTAGCAATATATATATGCCAATTGAAATTCATCATTAAATATATATCATCCACAGACCCAAAACTATTTATTTTACTAAACATGGATTTATGTATAATTTTGTTCAACTAGGAATCTCACCCACAGTTTGAATTTTCAGTTCCAACCGTGTTTAGGAGGAGTGATGTCTTCTCACAACTTGTATCTGCCAAGTCAGCCACCTCACAAGAATGTACGTGTGATACCAGGTAGGATTCTATATGTGCATACAAAAATACATGTGCTCAATAGGCTACAGAGAAAGGGAGACAGTAATTCACATATTTGTTAACTTTAAAAACAAATGGAGAACTATTTAAATTAAAAATTGACTTGATTTATAACACCAACCCTTTTTCATGCAAAATGCAAGTCCAACTATACACCATGCCTCCTCTGAACTGCTTGTATTTCTATTCTGTTTGGGTTATGTTTCTCCATCATATTAGAATTAGTAGTCAGAGTCTAGTAGGGTATGGGTTAGTGTCAGGGTTTCAGTATTTCGAATGGAAAATTAGATAAGGAATCCAATGTGTATGCAAATATGTGCTATACAAAAATCTTCCCACTCTCATGCAGAACGATGACTTGACATTACCTTCCCCCCCAAGTAAGACACAATTAGAGGAGAAGAGTTAGAAAATCTGTGAATACATATCTGGAATGGAAAATCCTGAGGAGTTCACAACCTTGGAGGTGGTAGAGAAGTTTCCAAAAGTAAGGGACAGGGTTCATAGACCAAACCAGATATTTTATTAAAATTGGGAGCCATCTTGCCACAAGGCCATGAAAAGCTTATTTTGGTTTTACTATAAATTACTGCAGTTTCTGAACCTTTTTGGAATGTCTGCAGGTGCCTTGAACTCACCCATGCCTATCTCTCTGACCAGATAGCAGCCCTCTCTGAAACTTTAGTGACACATCATAAATTTTGGCCTTCCCTGGCCAGACAACGACCCTCTCTGAGCTCTAATGGTCATCATAATTTCTGATGTTGGGGCCAGCAAAAATAGAAAGTAAACTACATTTAGTGTGATGCTTGTCAAAATTCTGTTATCTGTAATCCCCCTTTTGTTTAACTTTCTGGGCTATATAGCTGGGCTGTAGGAAAGGTGGGGTTGCTGTCTTGTTCCTGCCGTTTTGTGAGGGAGAGGCTGGCCGGCCGGTTGAAATAATAAACTTGTTTTAATTTGATTTTAATTGGAGTCAGTGGTCTTTTCTTTTGTCCTGGTATAACATTTTGCAGTTCCCCAGCAAGATCACCCTGCCCGAATGGATCACAAGACCAGACTGCTGAAAATTCTGGAGCTGGCCTTCCCTCTAGGGCTCCTGGCTACAGAGCCACTCTAAGGGATGAGCAACTTGAGATGTTTCAACACCTTGGAGTGAGACTTTGGTCCAGGGAGCACTGCAATGAACCACTGGACTATAACTATTAGCAAGCACCTGGTGGAGGAGGCCTCCAGAGGTAAGTGGTGCCTTTATAACATCTGATGTCTGGTTAAGGGAGATCTCTTCTGATGACAGAGAGGAGGCCTGGGGAGGCTCACATATACTCTTGTCTGGGACAGTAACGAGAATCATTCTGTCCTCTGTTCTGTTATGTAGGGAATTCCTCTGGATGGGTAGAGAGGTGCAGATATGCACACATGAGGTCCTACCCTGGAGCTTTCGCAAGATGTTGCATTGCTCCTCTGCTTTTCTGTTTTGGTGCCGGGTTTCTGTTTTTTTTTTTTTCTGTTTTGTTCTGTGTTCTATGTGTTTTTTGTTTGTTTGTTTTTGTGCATTTTGTTGTGTGATTTCTATGGTAAAAACTTAAGGATATTGGACGTGAAAATGGGTAATAAAGCAAGTAAGTGTAACACCTTTTTGGACTGTGTTTAAAGGAACTGCGATGAACATTATCCCCCTTTGTTAAGCAGGATAAGAGAAGCCCCTACCTGGCTGCCTGGAGTACACCCACTGCACAGAGCAATGTCTGCTGGGGATGTAAAAACTGAGTATCTCCCAGGTTGACAAGTGAAACTCCTTTAAAACCACTTGTACCTCCAGATCAAGAGAGTCACAACCTTTGGGCAGAGTCCCCTGTGTTTCTCCTTTGTTAGCAAAGCAATAAACATCACTTTTTCTTTTTCTCAAAAACCCTGTCTTCTTTATCAAATTGGCATTAATTGGCTTCAAGGTCAGAAACCAAACTTTAAGTTACAAATTTTGATAAACCACGCCCCCCCCTGCCCGGAACTTTTTGAGAGCTGACTACTGATATGTTAGGAGTTGGAGCATACTTTGGGTGGAGAAGCAGAGGAGCTAATCCTGTAAGTAAAAGGAGGGACTGAGGGACTACCAGCAGCTGCCAAAGCCCTGTTGCTTCAGGGAATTCCCTCATTCCTTCCCTGCACTGTAAAGATTATGCAACTTCTGTCTTCTTAAAAAAGAGAAAAAGAAAAAGGGGATACTAAATTCAGTAAAGTCACCATGGAGACCCTTGATTTTACATTTCAGGTTGCCCCTCGGTAAAAACATCTGGTCTCCTTGTGGCGACATCTATGGTGCCACTGGTGTAGAATATTTTTCTCTTATCTTCTCTATTTTAAAGGCTTCTGTCTGTCAGCCATAGTCTGGAGCTCCTTTCTGTCTTGTGTCTTTGTTTCTGGCCCTTTAAGACATGTGCAATAATGTGTTGATATTATAAATTGTTTTTTGGGAATGATCTTAGCTGAATGTGTGTCTAAATGATGATGTGTTATTGTAACAATCTGGTATCTGAATGGGTTTTTGAAGCATTGCACAATCTTGCAGTTAAAAGTCCGGTGTAGGTAATTGTTTAGTTTATGATTTCAGATAATTCATGCCAGAGAAATTAAATACTTATGATGGAAAACCAAAGAACTCTACTTCCAAGTTGGCAAGTAACTTCCCAATTATTCAGTCTTTTATTTCACCAATTTTGAATTGGGTAGCCTGGGAAAATGTCACTGTGTGTACCAGTGCATTAATTTAGACAAGGATAGTAAATCATTTTAGGGTATATGTTGACAAAACAAGATGTAAAGATATAAAATTTTGTGAATTATATCTTAAACTTGTATCATAATTTTCAACAACCTAACCTGAAAATTATGGTTAAAATGCCTTAGGCCTGATGTGTCTGCTCTGAATAGCAGTTTTTTACTGCTCCTTCCAGACATCAGCCAGGAGTTATTTTGAAATTCAAATAAAAGAAGCCTGCAAGCTCAGCAGGAGACTGATCTGAGGCCTAAGGGGGGAAAAAAGGCAAATTGTATGGTTTTTACTAATTACTGGCCAGTCATTTTTTTAGGACTCTTATTTTTTTCCTTAGATACTTTATTTTTTTCTAGCTCATGATTTTGATCCTACAGACCCAAGTTAATGTTTTTCTGATCAGTTCTATCTTTGACCAACTGTGCAGTTTTTGAAACATTGCAATGCAGATTTAATCTGCAAAAAGCTATAAGGCCTTTACTATTTTTATGTGTGCACACTTCTGTTATGTGTTGTATGTCTATATATACATATATCTGTATATCAAATATATGATACAAAAATTAACATATATAAAGAAAGTTCTTTAAAAAAGCTCATAAAAACATATCTTAAGAAGTGGATCCAATGATCGTTAATTCACGTGATTTAAATGGTTCAATTTAAATTGGATAAACAGATAAAAATAAAAGTCTTTAAATTTAATCTTACAAGTTTTTCTAGGTGTTCAAATATCTAATAAAATATTAATGTCTACAAAATATCTAATATGACTTGGTTCTACGACTTTTCCTACAACAAAAAAAAATGGTTTACAATCTTCAATACATTTGTCTAATATTTTAATAAATAAGTAAAGTAAATTTGATATGGGATTACTCATTCATGAGTACTTTTGTTAGATATCTGATTTATTTACTAAGGTCTGTACAAGTGTGTACTAAAGTCTGTATAAGATTGTAAAAATCTGTCATGTGTTAAAGAGACAAAAATTTCTTAAAACATAAGTTTACCCATAACATTGTGTTTATTAAGGTTTATTTTTTCTAGAGCTAGTAACCATAAAAATTAAACAACTGATTAAATAAGAACTGTTATTTTAGAGAACTGTACTGCCATTACATTAAAAGCTAAACTTGGTTAATGTAGAAACATCAATGTAATTATGATGCTATTAATGTGCTAATATTTTCCATATACAAGTATGTAAGGTAGAAACTTAAAAAGCATTATATCATGCTGGCGTTCTGAGGTTGTATGGTAAAAATATATATTGAGAATTTATTTATCTGTTATCAAAAAGATATGAAAAGTTTTATGTTACTTTTTACATTGGGGACAATTTAAATGTATTTTTAAGGTAATGAGAGCCTTATCTATGTAAAGGTTAAAAACTTTCATCCTTTCTTTTATTCATGTTTTAAATGTGATATCATATATTGTTAGCTAATGTTCATGTGACCTCAAACAATTTATGTTAACATTGTAAAATTATATTTAAAAAAAAGATCAGCTTTAGAACTAAAACCCTTAAGATTTAGAAAGAGATTTGCCTTACCTGAGATAAAGCTCTGTGTCCCATCTTACTTCATGTGAGAATGACTACGAAAACAGTAGGTCAGATTATGTTTCATTTAAAGTTAAGTTCAAAAGTTGTTTTTTTTTCTGTCAAGATTACTAGGATCTCAAACAGGGGATATAAGTTATAACTAAGCAAAAAAATTCAGGGTGGCTATTATGCAAACTAAGTATATTTACTCTTGTTAAAAAATTTTATTTTGTAATTTCCTTATGGGTGATCTAAAGATTCTCTGTTAGTGTTTTACAGAAGTGTTGCTTTAAGAACACAACATGGGTTAATTTAAGATATTAAGTCATCACCTACAAAACAGACAAAATAATATAGATCCCAATTAATAAAAAGATAAATAATTATAAAGTTATAGACATTAAAGCCCAGTACTCTTAATATTAGGCAGTTAAAATTTATTTGCTGGATATTTAAGATTAGGATTTAAAATTAAAGTTAAATGAAAAGAGCCAAGAAAACTAATATTTGTCTCTTGCTCTCTGAGTCAGTCTGAATCCAGGGAACAGGGGACTTCTCTAAACAGCTTATAAACTCTGGGCCACATAACCTCCCCATCAGGGAGATTAATGAGACCACCCGAGAACAGAAAGCCAATCAGTGCATTTGCTAAGAAAAAGAGAGTCATCAGAGAAGGGAGACATCCCTGATGCTTCCGAGGGAAGCCACATGGTCAAGCAACACCTGGACCCACCTAGCGCAAATGGCACTAGCAGAACTAAGAAGCTGCTCTCAAGCTTCCCCAGGAATGACAACCATAAAAGCTCAGCTGACTGTGAACAATAGATAGAAACAAAAGTCAGTTTGACTGCTTCATCTTAAACTCTTAGCAAACAGAGTTGAAAGCAAAATACAGCCATTCCTGGGCATTTTGAATAATAATAATAATAATAATAATAATAATAATAATAATAATATTTTAATGTATACACTTTATATTAGCCTCCCAAAATAAGTAAGACTGGAGGCTACAAAGAAGGATTCTCAGACAGGAATGCCTGATAACTATGAAAAGAGACTATCAGGAGGAGCTGCTAGAGGCAGAAGTTTTTATTTTAAGGCCTCAGATATTCCTAACCTACATGGGTAGGCTTGGTGTTGGCTAGTACGATTATCCAGCACTGAGTAACAGAATTAAAGGTTTCTGTATTACACACAGAGGTCATACTAGTAAAAGGATTTTGCAAGATCAGATGACATTAAATTATTAAACTGTATCTTATGGGAAGGGACAACTGTAACACTAAAAGTTAAATATTAAGTTGACAGTCCTGATAACTGGGGATATTAAAGCCTGCTGAGGGAACTTCTATACAGTGACATGTTCCAGGTGCTGCAACATTTATTCAGTACTCATGGTTTTTGTTTCTCAGATAGAAGAACCCATGCCCAGATGACTTTACAACCGGTTCTTCCCCAACCAGACTTCAAACCGAACTGACTTCTAAAAGGCAACTCATATCCATCATGAAGTTCAACCTCACGTCACCCTATCTCAGCTCAGAAGAAGCCAAAATGAGTGACGCCTCTCTTCTTACAAGAGTGGAGCCAAAAATAAATAGACTACCAATATAAGTAATTAATTAAGTCAGGTAAAATCAGGGAGACCGGTTTTGGGTGATTTCAAAAAATAGTGAGACTGTTACCTGAGGGATTAAAATTCCCTCAGTGCTCCTCCCCTACCCTATGAAAGATTTGAAAGGGACACATTAGAAAAGGGGGGAATGATAGACCCAACCTTATCTTTTATTAAAGTTTGGAGCAATCTTTCCACAAAACCATGAAAATATAATTTTGCTTAACTATAAATTACAGCAAATTCTGAACCTGGCTTCTATCCCACATAGCTTGCCCCCTTGACCATAGCAACTTGATTCTGAACATTGCCCTGAAACATCTCCATATAACAAGATGCCTTTTATGGAGAGATTTCAGACATATAAGTGATTCCTGCCTGCACCATGTCAGCCACAAGCCATTTGGAAGTCAATGGCAGATCCACATGGCCCGACCACAGATATTTTATCACACACCTGCATACCACAGCTCTGGGCCCACACTCAGCAGGCTCCATCATACTGGTATCTCTGTTCTACACCATTTTCATGAAACCCAGTCAATCAAGGCCCTCTCTGGTATTCTCATGATCACCAACAGGATATCCAAAGATTCTCCAGTGCCACCTGGTCATGGGAATTTCAAAAATTTCATGGTATTTATCTAGCCATTTTTCAAGGATGAAGTTGGAGAAACTGTGGGTTTCAATTCATTCAGGAACCATTAAATTTTGAGGAAGCACATTTCAAGAAATACTCTGGAGAACTCTCAGAGGCAAGGCTTCCCAACGAGTGGCCAAAATGACACATGAAGCCAGGCTCATGAGGTCTACAATGTTAAGTCCATGTGTGTTTTAACTCTCAACTATGGCTGTCTGAGTTTTCTGAGATGTTACCATTCCCTTCAGCTATCCAGTACATGGCCATGTCACAGATTTTGGAGGTGGTACATATCTTGGACACAAAACCATGAGCCTATCCTGGAGCTAGTCCAGAAATCAAGATGTGAACAGGACCTTAGGAAGATAGTACATGTTGCCCATCCATAAGGCAAGACGCAGTCCATTCATAAAGTGGGCAGAATGAATGCTGGGAAGCTTCCTACTAGACAGGAAAAATCCATTGATGCATTCTCTTTTCTAAAGCCTACAACCACAAACACAGTGGATACACAGACATAGAAACACTCGCCTTGTAAAACGACTTACTAGAAACAGTTGACTCCAAACCATACAAAACACCTGTCCTACCTATTTTCAGAATATGAGACAAAACCACAAACTCACACCCACATCCACAAAGGCACCTCCTTCCCCCAAGTAGGTCTGTGACTATCCGGAGTGTCCTCTGACTGGTGGGCCATACTATGTTCCCCTGAAATGGCCTCTCCTGTCTCAGATCGGTTCTCCTTGGCCCACTCTATGAAGTTGTCAGCAGCCAGCATTGAGCCACTACCTGCTATCTCAGGATTGGCCGCTTTTCAGAGCTCTACTGGCATTTGGCCATCCTCATATCATTAGGTACCAAGAAAGACTGACTCTGTCCTTGGTAAATCCAAACAAGTTCGACCTCTGGGACTGGGATTGGGAATGGCTCTGGGTGCCTGGCTTCTTGGATCCCAATTTCAGAGAGTTCCATCACCAAGGAAGTTAGGTAGGTCACTTCCTTCAGGAACTGAATGAGATCACTGCCTTGGCGACCACTTTGTCCTAAAAGTTGCTTTCATGGGTCTCATGAGATGGAGGCTGCCCCTACTTCCTGTGACACTTTGACAAGTTTGAATGGTATATCAACAATGGCCACCCGGAAACAGCTCTCCACGCAGGCCGGGTTTGGTCCATCTTCTCTATATTAAGAAGAGAGAGGCTGATTCATACACATCCCTTCGTTATCACAAGGTGTTTGCCTTGAAAGATGGCTTTTGCTCTCTCAGGGGCTTCATAGATGCCTACATCTTCTCCAGGGATCATTTCTGCATGGAAATTTGAGGTTTTCAGCAGGTGTAAGATCCTCTACATTCCTGTATTGTAAGACGAACTCTGTCCCTGCTCTTTTGTAATTTTAGATTGAGGCAACAGTGTATGGTTAGGGATAAAATCAGGATCCATTTGGTTTAGGAATCATTCTGCAAGATGAATAATGGTATAGGGAACCTGCAATATTTATAGGAATACAGAGGTGAAATATAAGTATTTAAACAGAAATCTAGGTGAGATTTGAAGCTCAGAAGTGCATGGGGCAATTGTTTGCGATACGTAGCTTTGAATTACGTTCTGCACACATGTCTCCGATAAATTGATATACAATGCCATAGGACTTGTACCATGGATGACTGAATGTAGAGGAGAACATCCACTCAAACAGGGATAATCAATATGATAAGGAAGATAATCTGTAGATTTTGGAACAACAGTTAATTTAGGATTTGTAGCAAAAGTTCTTTAGCAATAGGGTTTCGGATAGAGAGTGAATATCAATGTCAGCACATGTGAAGGGTCAATCACAATGATTAACTGGGGAAAATATGTAGGAAAGCAGATATTAATAGAGACATTAGGAAATCAGGCAAAGTATTAAGTGAGTGATAGTATTAGACATTTTCAACAGTTTTGAGGTTGAATATCTTATCTTAGGAAGAAAAATATGCAGTCACTGATAGGATTGACATTTGAGAGCATTATGCAACCTGGAGATGGATGTTTTTAGTAATCTATGTTCAGTTTCCATTTAGGCATTGGTACAATCACACGTGTGAATTTTTCAATTTGTGTGCATAATATTACTGTGATAACATGCATATTTAGATCAGGTGACATGAGTAATTCTTAATCCATTTCTGGGAGCAATATTTTGAAGACATATAAATTAGTATTGGGGGTACAAAGAGGTGTACCCTGTGTCTATGAATATAGAAATAATGCATGAATAGACCATACTGTGAATAAATAATATAACTGATTCCACTTTAAATAATAGATTGAATTGATATCAGAAAATATATAAGAAATCTTATATTGATATACAATCATTCGTTCCAACCAGTTATACATCTAATTGTAAAATTATAGTTATGGTTTTTCATGAAAGGTGTGTGAGTTTTGCTTCAACAATTATAAAGGAAATCGGAAATAATGTGTTTGGAAAGAAGTCTCATGAAAAGACCAGTTAAGAAACCTGGAGTAATACATGTGTTCTGAAGCAGGAAGTGAGCGAAAGTGAAACAAATGCCTATATATTTGCTAACCTGTGAAGGAAATATATATCCTCTGATGTGCATAAACTGAAGAAATAGTAATGTACCAGTGTTGAATAAAAATGAACGTCAAAATTAAAATCATGTCCCATAAGAATCTACTTGCATTGCTGATAAACTGGGTCAGTTATTGTAGAAATATTAGGATAGTGCCACAGTCTTGCTGGGCACAATCAGGAGCCACTTGTCAAAAGAAACTAACTTTATTTTTAAAACCACACATGCCAAACAAAACAGACTCTCAGGATAAAACCTCAGAGCCCCAACTGCCACCACTGGCTTCCCAAAAGGCTCTTCCTCTCACACAAGCCTCTCTCCACCTCCCACAATCCTCCTGCTCTTGAGGCTGATTGGCTGGGTCATGTGGGCGGAGCCATTAAAGTCCCCTAATGAGCAACTCCGTGGTCTGAAAGGGCAGGGAAACAGCCCAATGAGCATCACCGCAGAGGAGCCAGTCAGCTAGATGCTGCTGGGGCCGCTTTGAGCCAATCATCAGCTGGCAGCTGGAAGTTTGCTGGCAGCTAGAATTTTGCTGGGGCCCCTTCGGCTTTGGCTCTCAACATCTCCCCCTCTCTGTTTAAACAACCTACATGTGGCTTAGGGACAGTGCCTGCCTTAGGTTGTCCAATAGTACATATGGTCCTTACCATTAAGTGGGTACCATTGCAATTGGATCTTACCCGTCACTGACTACCGGTCCAGTATACAGCCACACCTGTGGAGAGGTCTTTGTACCAGCGGGGGGGGGGTTGAGGTTCTTTGTCTCACGTCTGATGGCCTCCAAACTTTAGCTGGACAATCATGACACTCAGAAGGGAGGAAGATACACCCAGCCAATTGAAGGCTCCTTTTGGAAAAATTGTACCACCAATGACATCATCATCAAATATAACCCAACACTACCAAAAGTTGCTGCACAAACAGATAGTTTACAATGCATACATGTGAGTTCACAATGTGTCCAGGCAAGTTCTGCAAGCAGTTCAGTGATGGCTATTGCAGAAGCTATAGATTGGTTTTATCTTTGATTTCACCAGCACTGTGACGAAGATAGAAATTCTGGCAATAATGGCTAAAGAAAAAATTATGTAACATTCCAGAAAGCACTGAAAGAAAACAATTTTCTTAAGAATTTACATTGTCTTGGAGAGAATTATTAAATATAATAAAAAGGAAATGTGAAAGAAAACAAACAGATCTGTTAACCTCCTTTTTTGTTCACATTTTAAAACAATCCTCAACAGCTGTTTACCCAATTTAAATTAAACCATTTAAATAATGTGAATAAAAAAAATATTTGGATCAATATTTTCATGAGCCCTCATCATATATGATATATGGAGATTAGAACATTCAAACATATAACACAAAACACAAGTGTGCACACATAATATAATACATACAACACATAACCTAATAGTAAAGGCCTTATAACATTTTACATGTGAAATCTCCATTGCAATGTTTAAAAACTCTATTGTCAAAAAATAGAACTGATCAGCAAAACATTAAACTTGGTATGTATGAGCTCAAAAAAAAAAAAACAAAATAAAATGTGGGAAAAGGCAATAATAAAATAGATATTGAAAAAAGCATCCTGGTTCTATCTTAGATGTAAGTGTAGCCAAACTGGAATTTTGGATATCAGCTGATATGGACTTGAGTCAAATCATCTTCTTTTTGTTCTGTAGAAATCGCTTTAGTTAATCTCTCTGGAATCCAAATCGGCTGTTGTTCTCTATGTGGAAACACACAAACAGGCCCCCGACTCCAGACAATCAATGGGTCAGGACCTTGGTTAATCTCTCTGGAATCCAAATCGGCTGCTGTTTTCCCTGTGGAAACAGACAAACAGACCCCCGACTCCAGACAATTACTGGGTCAGTACCTTTCCATTGTCCTGTTAGAATATCTTTCCAAAGAACCTTGGGCTTATGCACATTTTTTGGACACATATGCCTTTCCACAGCACTAAGTCCTGATGAATCCAAATTTTAAAAGTTTAGAACAAAAAGGGTTATTTTAAGTTTGTCTTTGGGGAATAT
The DNA here is from genome assembly GCF_048772815.1 of Callospermophilus lateralis. Classification (NCBI taxonomy): domain Eukaryota; kingdom Metazoa; phylum Chordata; class Mammalia; order Rodentia; family Sciuridae; genus Callospermophilus; species Callospermophilus lateralis. The sequence continues at coordinate 668,722 of NW_027514468.1, read as the reverse complement.
ATACCCTTTCCCAATTGCGTCTTTTTGCTTTACTAAGTACTTTTTAATAGTTTGATGAGCTTTTTCAACTATGCCTTGTCCCTTTGGATTGTATGGAATTCCTGTTATATGAGTAATGCCAAATGATGACCAAAATTGTTTAAAAGAGGTAGAAGTATAACCAGGGGCATTATCTGTTTTTAACTGTTTGGGAACGCCCACAGTAGCAAAATTTTGTAAGCAATGAGTGATAATATCTTTAGTTTTTTCTCCGGCATGAAGGGTGCCCACCAAAAATCCAGAAGAAGTATCAACTGTAACATACAAATATTTTAATTTTCCAAATCCTGGCAAGTGTGTGATGTTTATCGGACAAATATGGTTGGGTATCAATCCTCTAGGATTGACTCTAAGATTAACTTGTGGTAAAAAGGTCACACAATTTTGACATTGTTTTATTATTTGTCTAGCTTTTTCCATAGTTATTTTAGAAGGCTTTTGTAAGGTATTAGCTTTGACATGGAACTTTTTATGAAAATTTATAGCTTCTTCTAGTGTAGAGAAAATATGTATGGCATGTGTAGTTTATCTGCTAAATCATTGCCCAAACTGAGGGCTCCAGGCAATCCTGTATGTGCCCTGATATGTCCTATAAAGAATGGATCTTTTCTGTCCCAGATTATACTTTGTATAGTGGAAAGCAAGGAGAAAACAGTAGAGGAAAGGGAAATCCTACCAACATCTTCAAGGCATACTATAGCGTTAACTATATACTGACTATCAAAAAAAATTAAATACAGAATCTTTAAACATCACAAAAGCTTGTAATACTGCATTAAGCTCTAGCTTTTGAGCTGATTGTTTGGGTACTAGAAATGTAAAAGTTTGATCAGGTGTAACTATTGCTGCTGTACCATTATTTGATCCATCAGTGAATATATTTGGAGCATTCATGATAGGTGTTTTTCTTGTCAATTTTGGAAAAATTACAGGATGCGATGAACAAAAAGACAATAAAGGATTAGATGGTAAGTGATTATGAAATGAAACATTAGATTTGCACATGATTATTGCCCAAGTATTTAACTCATTAACTAACTCATCAATTTGATTCAGAGTATGTGGAGTAATAATTTTATTGGGAGAAATCCCAAGCACTCACTTTGCTGCTTTTATTCCTTTGAGTATTAATTGTCCTATAGCCTCAGGATACCTAGTAAGAATAGTGTTAGGAGAATAAGATAAATGTATCTATAATAATGGACCTTCTTGCAAAAATACTCCTGTAGGAATAGTTTTTGTTGGTAGACAATAAATAATAAAGGCAAACTTATATCAATTCTATCCAATTGCATATTTTCCATATATGTTTCAATGATTTTTAATGCCTTTCTTGCTTCAGGCGTTAACATGTACCGTGAATTGAGATATGATGGACCTTTTAGGATATCAAATAAATATCCCAACTCTCCTGTTGGTATACCTAGATAAGGCCTTATCCAATTTATGTCTCCTAATAACTTTTTAAAGTCGTTATGTGTTTTGAGTTCATCTACTTTTATTTGAATTTGTGGTGGCGGTACATGGTTGAGGATAATAGAACACCTAAATAATTAATTGGAAAATTTAATTGTACTTTATCTATTGCTATATCTAGATTATTTTTTAATAAGTTTGTAAGTGTGGCATAACATTCTAGCAATGTGTTTTTAGCTTTGTGTGCTAATAATACATCATCCATATAGTGAAATATTTGTAGTTCAGGATTTTGATTTCTAAGTGGCTGGATTACTTTGTTAAAATAAATTTGACACATTGTTGGGCTGTTAGCCATCCCTTGAGGCAGTACTTTCCATTCATATCTCTGATCAGAACCTTCATGATTAAGTGCAGGGATAGTAAATGCAAAACGTGGACTATCCTCAGGATGAATTGGAATTGAAAAAAAAAATCTTTAATATCTATAAGTAAAACATACTAGGTTTTTGGCAAACCAGAGAATTGAGAAATCCCTGATTGAGCAGGTCCCATAATAACCATCTTATTATTAATGTCTTTTTAATCTTGCAATAATCTCCATTTACCAGATTTCTTTTTGATGACAAAAATGGGAGTATTATGGGGATATACAGCCAGTTGTATATGTCCTTCTGCTAATTGTTGTTTGACCAGGTCATGGGCTGCTTGTATCTTTTCTTTAGTCAGGGGTCACTGAGGAACCCATACTGGTCTTTCTGATTTCCAAGTAATATTTATTGTCTCAGTGGCTCTTTCTGAAAATTCAACCCATGTCTCTCTGTTCCTTAATCTATTTGTATTGGTGCTGCTATACCTTGTTCTTGTTTTTCTAATCTTTTTCCTTTTAAAACCTTGTCTAGTAATAATAGTGGGTGCATTTTTTTAATGTTATTTGTTAATGTCAAACCTAATTGATCTAGGACTTCTCGTCCCCATAAATTTACGGGGAGATCATCCAATACATCTGTCTGTATAGTTCCTTCACATTCTTCAGGATCCTTCCAATCTAATACCATTGCACTTCTATGGGGATTAGTCGCCACTCCTAGGCCTCCAAGCATTTGAGTGGCTTGTTGTAATGGCCAATGTTTTGGCCATTCTTGACGAGAGATGATGCTAAGGTTTGCACCTGTATCCAGTAGCCCATTAAATTCATGTCCTTGAATATTAAGTTTTAGCAAGGGGCGAGAATCTAAATTTAAAGAAAGCATAGCCCAATCTACACCTGTGGAGCCTAATCCCTTGTAACCTCTTTCTAAGTATGACTGGAAAATTTATCATGTAGGCTGGGTATTATTAGTAACTGTGCTATTCTATCTCCTGGTGATATTACTGATATATCCTTTGGAGCACTGGCAATAATTTTTATTTCACCTTCATAATCAGGATCAATTACCCCAGGATTTCTCATGAGTCCTTTTAGAGTAGAAGAGCTGTGACCCAATAATAAGCCTACTGTTCCTTTGGGAAGAGGTTCTTTTACCCCTCTGGGAATGATTTGAACTCCCATCTCTGGAGTTAATACTGATCTGGTGGAGGCACAGATGTCCAACCCTGCACTCCCTCTGGTTTGTGTAATGAGGGATTTGATGGACAATGTGTCCTGGGCAAGAACCAGATGGGGTTGCTGGGTTCCTCATATGCTCCATATATTTGTGGTTTTGGGACCCGGAGCATTGGGCCCCCCTGTCCATTTTTTGGCAATGGAGCCGAAAGCCTTTCTCCACAACATTGTGGATAGACACCTGGTCCTTGTTTGTTTTTTGATAATGGAGTATCCTCTATGGTGATTTGAGAACGGCATTCATTAGCCCAATATCTCCCTCTACGGCATCATGGGCAAATACTTGGTATTCTTCTCCTTTAATACCTAATTTTGTTAAACCCTCCTCCTATGGGCAATTCCTTTTAAAATGTCCTGTTTGTTCACAACTGTAGCATGTTCTTGGCCTGGCATCTAATGCCTGTTTTAGTGCAGCTGCCACAATTTGCCCTTCTTCATTAATGTCTCTGGCATCTAATGCCTGTTTTACTGCAGTTGCCACGACTTGCTCTTGTTCATTAATGTCTCTACATAATTTAATATATGTGTTTAAATCTTCATGTTTCCATGGTCTAATGATATCTCTGCACCAACTCTTCGCTTGCTCATAAGCCAGTTTTTTTTTTTAGTAATAGCATTGCTTTTTCTGTTTTCCCAGAACCTCTGGTACCTGTTTGAATAAGCCTATCGACAAATTCAGCATAAAGTTAATTAGCTCCTTGTATTACTTTAGATAATTGACCTTGTAAACCTCCATGTCCTTGTAAAGTCTTCCATGCCTTAATTGCATCTACAGCAATTTGTGCACATACACCAGAATCATATGCAATTTGTTGCTGCTGATCCTCATAAGGTCCCTTTCCTAACAACATATCTAGATTTCTCTGAGGATAACCAGCTGCTGCATTTCGCCTAGCCGTCTCCTTGCAAAATTCCTCATTGTCAACCTTCCATAACAGGTATTGTCCTCCATTTAGCACAACTTTACACATATTAGCCCAATCCACTGGCTTCATGTTCAAGTTATTAATGGATTCGACCATGCTTACAGTGAAGGGTGCTTGAGGACCATAGGTTGTTACAGCCTCTTTTATCTGCTTCACTGTTTTGAAATTTAAAGCATGGTAAACTCGCTGCCCTCCTACATCAAATATAGGGCATGTTAATATTTGAGATCTTGTCTCAGGATCCCAACTATCAACTGTGGGGGTTGGGGGCTTCCCAGCATATGGAGGTGGCCTTGTTAGTTGGACACTTACGTCCTCTGGTGATAGAAAAGTATTAGTAGCAGTCTTCTGTAGAGGTGGTTCTGTTGGTTGGACACTTACACCCTCTTTTGATAGAAAGGTGTTAGTAGCAGTCTCCTGTTGTAAATTTCCCCCTGATGGCTTTTACTGTTTTACACTTTCTTTCTCTGTCTGACTAGCTTGAGAGGCCTTCTCTTTTACATGATTTTTTTCCTCTGTCTGACTGGTTCTAGAGACCTTCTCTTTTACTTGAATTTTTTCCTCTGTCTGACTAACTTGAGAGACCTTCTCTTTTACTTGAATCAGTATGTCTTCTCCTTCCTCTACCATTGTCTGAACTGAATGCTTTGGACTAAACAAACAAGATATGAAAGTCCACAATGGCAATGTGCCAACTGGCAGAGTCCCTGGGCTTTTCTTTTCTATTCTTTTTAAAACTTCACCATGATGGTTTCATTGTGATATATTTAACAACTCCTCCTTAAAAAGCCATGGGCTACATTTTTGTATTGTATCAACGTATGCCCTGACTGCTCTTAATTTTACTGAGATGCCTCCTTTCTCTAACAATTTACTTAACACTTTTTCAGTTTGTTTTTTTTCCTAATTTCTGATGCCATATTTCTACTATAATACACCCAACAAGATAACACCAAACAAAACAGAGATAGAATGAAATAAAAATGGAACAACAAAATATCATTATAGGCTTTCTCCCTATCTGTTCCTCAGACACAAATAGTTTTTCCTCAGATGTGAGCGGTTTGTCTTCCGTCTCACTCGTCTCCAGGGACAGGCAACTTAAAGCAAATGTGAAGCAAAACAAAAGAGGAATCTTAAAATGGCTACCCATCCTCTCGTCCTGCCCTCAGGGGCGAGCAGTTTACCTTATCAGTTACCTTCAGTCGCTCCCCATGTGAGCCACCAAATGCTGCAGTCTTGCTGGGCCCAATCAGGAGCCACTTTTCAAAAGAAAGTAACTTTATTATTAGAACCACACACGCCAAGCAAAAGAGCCTCTCAGGAAAAACCCTCAGAGCCCCAACTGCCACCACCAGCTTCCCACAAGCCTTTCCCTCCCACACAAGCCTCTCTCCACTTCCCACAATCCTCCTACTCTTGAGGCCGATTGGCTGGGTCACGTGGGTGGAGTCAAAAAAGTCCCCCAATGAGCAGCTCTGTTATCTGAAAAGGCAGGGAAGCAGCCCAATGAGCATCACCGCAGAGGAGCCAATCAGCTAGATGTTGCTGGGGCCGCTGTGAGCCAAATATCAGCTGGCAGTCTGAAAGGGCAGGGAAACAGCTCAATGAGCATCTCCAATGAGCATCACCTCAGAGGAGCCAATCAGCTAGATGTTGCTGGGGCCACTGTGAGCCAATCATCAGCCGGCAGCTGAAAGTTTGCAGGCAGCTGGAAGTTTGCTGGGCCCCTTAGGCTGCGGCTATAAACAGGAGTTCTATGCACCATTCACTGAAGGTAGTTTTCAGTACTAGGAAACAAATATGTATTTCAGGTGGATGAATATTTCTGACAATAATCTGGTGAAAAGTTGATTATAAATCCACATACTTGAACATGAATGAATTTAGGGAGTGTAAATAAGACATATATATTTCATATTTTGAAAAATCTGTAGAGTGTGTGTGTATACACACACACACACACACACACAGATATTAAAATGTAGCAACATATATGCCAATCGAAATTCACCATGAAATATACATCATTCACAGATCCAAAAATATTCAATTTACTTAACAGGGATTTATGTATAATGTTGTTCTACTAGGAGGCTCTCCCATAGTTTGAATTTTCAGTTCCAACAGCGTTTACGAGGAGTGATCCCTTCTCACAATTTGTATCTGCCAAGTCAGCCACCTCACAAGAATGTAGGTGTGATACCAGGTAGGATTCGATATGTGCATATAAAAATACATGTGCTGAATAGCCTACACACAAAGGGAGACAGGAATTCACATATTTGTTAACTTTAAAAACACATGGATATCTATTTCAATTAAAAATAGACTGGATTTATAACACCTAACCTTTATCATGCAAAAGGCAAGTTCAACTATACACCATGCCTCTTCTGAACTGCTTGTATTTCAATTCTGATTTGGTTACTTTTCTGCATCATATTAGAATTAGTAGTCAGAGTCTAGTAGGGTATAAGCTAGTGTCAGGGATTCAGTATTTCAAATGGAAAATTGGAAAATGAATCCAATGTGTATGCAATATATGTTACACAAATAACTTTCCACTCTAATTCAGAAAATGGCTTGACATAACCTTCGCCCAAAGAAAGACAAAATTAGAGGAGAAGATTCAGAAAAACTGTGAATACATATATGGATTGGAAAATTCTCAGAAGTTTAAAACTTTTGAGGTTTTAGAGGAGCTTCCAAAACTTAGGGACAGGGTAAAACTCCACAAACATGGAACTCTACTGGCCTAAAGACTTCTGGAGATACTGACAATGAGGTTGGGCACTTGAAATATATGTTGTTGTCAGGAGCTTTAGCTTCCTTTTTAGTGAGAACATCAAAGCTGATTCTGCATCTATGTGACCTGGAGGACATGGTTTTCTATTTTTCAATGAACATGAGGCAGCAGTGCTGAATTATCTCTTTGTAGCTAAACTGTGGCCATTCAAGGCTAAGTGTCTCCCCATGTGGACTTTAAAGCCATTTGGTCATCCTCCAGTGTTCGTGTTATTTCTTGCTCCTGCACTGGGTGTTTTGTATTTGCTTCACGACATACAAGGAGTTCAACTGAGACACAGTGCTGGAGGGTGTCCTGTAATGTGTGGGGGGTCAAGGTCTGCAGGAGAATGCAACAACCAGGCTTCTATCCAACATTGCTTGCCCCATTGATCATAGCAACAAGATTGTGAACATTGCTCTGAAAACTCTCTATGTAACAAGATGCCTTTATATACAAGGGTGTACTGGCTGCACCATGTCATTCACAAGCCATTTGGCGCCAGTGTAATATCCACATGACCCCACCACAGATGTTTTATCACACACCTGCACACCACTGCTCTAGGCCTACTACTCAGAAAGCTCCAACTTACTGACATCTCAGTTCTACACCATTTTTATGAAACACAGTCAATCAAGGCACTGTCTGGTACCCTCATGATCAGCAACAGGACATCCTAAGGTTCTCCAGTGCCACCTGGTCATGGAAATTTCAGAAATGAAGTTTTTGAAATTTCAAAAATGAAGTTGGAGGCACTGTGGGTTTCAATTCATTCAGGAACCATTAAATGATGAGGAAGCTCATTTCAATGAAAGCTCTGGAGAACTCTCAGAGACAAGGCTTCCCAAAGAGTAGGCAAAAGGTCACATTGTGGTCTACAATGTGAGGTCCATGTGTGTTTTTACTCTCAACTACGGCTGCCAATCTTTCAGAATAAAATCATGGCATATCTTGGATGAGATTCCCAGTGCTCTGTGGAAACCCCCACTGGGTGTAGATCTCAGTTTCCAAGGGCAACTCTCATGGGTGGACTCCTAAAATCCAAACACAATACATGGCAATACTTCTCTGAGGTCAGTTACAGAACACAGTCTCTAAGGGGAATCACACCTGAGTTCAATCCCAGGTGGACCCAGTCATCTCTTCCAAATGCCAAACAAATGACCACAATTAAAACCAAAACACTCCCACATGGCCCTTATCTCCTTCCAATAGACACACATCATAACCATTGGCTGGGGGTTTTCATGAGGGGCGCTGCGCAAGACAGTGTCCAAAATAAACTTCCTTGCCACTCATTTGCCTAAAGTCAGGGTGTCCTGGACACCCTTCCTGTTAACCATGAGTGATCAAATAGGACTGCTGTTAATACTGTTCCGATTCTCCAATTTGAGGCCTACTGGCTCTGGGGTTTAGAATCTTTATGTGAATTGGAGTTATGAGAAAACCCACGCATCTCTGGGATAGCCTCTGCAGGGCTTTGAAGAACTCATTTGACCCGAAAGATCCCGATTCACAATTGATAAAGGTCAGGATCCTTAGAGGAAGGCGAGAGACTTCATCCACAATGACTGCTCTTTTGGCCATTTTGGTTTTGGATACAGAAGAGATATTTCTTTAGATCCCTCAGGTGCTGAAAATCTAACCACAGCATCACAGAGGGCAAAGAGGCTGATTCAGACCCATCCCATTCCAAAGCAATTAAGCAAAGAGCCACAGGTGATGCCCATTCATTACCATTTGAAAACTGTTTGCTTCAGGCTTCACCAAGGGGTGGGCTGAGGCAAAGACCTTCCTGACATTCAGGGCAACAGAACAATAGGTAAGCAAAAGGCCCAAAGCAGGGTTTCTCCACTGAGACTCTTCTGGTCACGCTTGTATCTGAGTTTTCTGAGATGCTCGCCATTTCCTTCAGCTATCCAGTACATGGCCATGTCACAGAGTTTGTTGGTGGTACATATCTGGAACACAATACCATTTGCCCATTCTGGACAGTGCCCACAATTCAGGAAGAAAACAGAAACTTAAGGAGATAGGAGGTGTTGCCAATCGATAAGTCAAACCGCAGTCCATTCACAAATTGGGCAGAATGAATGCTGGGAAGATTTCTACTAGACAGGACACATCCATTGATGCATTCTCTTTTCTAATGTCGACAACCACGGACACAGTGGGATACACAGACATAGAAACACTTGCCTTGTCAAATGACTTACTAGAAATAGTCCACTCCAAACCAAACAAACTGCTTTTCCTATCAATTCTCAGAACATGTGACAAAGCCACAAACACACACCCACACCCACAAAGGCAACTTCTTTACCCAAGAAGGTCTGTGAATATCCGGAGTGTCCTCTGACTGGTTGGCCATTCTTTGTTCCCCCGAAATGGCCTGTCCTGTCTTAGATCTGGCCTCCTTGGCCAACACTGTGAAGTTGTCAGGAGCCAGCGGTGAGCCACTACCTGCTTTTTCATGAAAGGCCCCTTTAAGAGCTTTCCTGGCATTTGGTCATCCTCATATCAGTAGGTACCAAAAAATACTTACTCTGTCCTTGGTAAATCCAAATAAGTTAGCCCACTGGGACTGTGACTGGGACTGTCTCTGGATGCCAGGCTTCTTGGATCCCAAGTTCAGAGAGCTCCATCACCAATAAATTAGGTATTTCACTTACTTCAGGAACTGAATTATGTCACTGCCTTGGCAACCACTTTGTCTTAACAGTTGCTTCGAACGGTCCCATGTGATGGAGGCTGCCTCTACTTCCTGTGACAGTTTCACAAGTTAAAATGGTATATCAACCATTGGTACCTGGGAACAGCTCACCATACAAGACTCGTTTGGTCCATCTTCTCTACATAAAGAAGAAAGTGGCTGATTCAGACAAATCCCTTCATCCTGAGCAGGTTGTTTGCTCTCTCAGGTCCTAAATAGCTGCATACATCTTCTCCAGGGATCATTTCTGCATGGACCTTGAGGTTCTCTGCCGGTGGAAATCCCCTCTATTCCTGTATTGTAAGACAAACTCTGTCCCTGCTCTTCTGTATAGTTAGATTGAGGGAAAAGTGAATCGTTACTGTTAATAACAGGTTCGATTTGGCTTAGGAATCATTCTGATTGATGAATAATGGTATTGGGTACCTGTGATATTTACAAGAATATACAAGTGAAATATAAGTATGAAAACAGAAATCTAGGTAAGATATGAAGACCAGAAGAGCATTAGGCCCTTGATTGGGATACTTAGCTTTGAATTTTGTTCTGCACAGATGTGTCAGGTAAATCGATATACCATGGCATAGGACCTTGTACCTTGGATGATTGAATGTTGAAGAGAACATCCAGTCAAAAAGTGATAGTTGGTATTATTAGAAAGATAGTTGGTAGGTTTAGGAAGAAGGGTGAGTATAAGATTGGCACCAAAAGTTCTTTAGCAATTGGGTTTCAGATAGAGAGTGAATGTAACAGTCAGTATATGTGAAGAGTCAGTCACAATGATGAACTTTGGAAAATATATAGGAAAGCAGATATGAATACAGACATTATGAAACCAGGCAAAGTATAAAGTCAGTGATAGGATTAGGCATTTTTAACAGGGTTGTTGTTGAATATATAAACTAAGGAAGAAACAAATATGTACTCAACAATAGGATTGACATTTGAGAGCATTAGGCAACCTGCACATAGATGTTTTTAGTAATCCATGCTCACTTTCCATTTTGGCTTTCGTACAATCAGAGTGTGACCTTTGCTTTTTTGTCGAGAATATTACTGTGATAAAATGTATATGGACATCAGGTGACATGAGTATTTCTTCCACCATTTCTGTGAGCAATATTTTGAAGACGTATAAATAAGTGTTGGGTGTAAAAATAGGTGTACCTGGTGTCTTTGGATATAGAGATAATGCATGAATAGACCATACTGAGAATAAATTATATAACTGGTTCCAACTTTAAATAATTTTTTGAATTGATATCTGAAAATACCCAGAAAATCTTATATTGCTGTACAATCATTCATTCCATCCTGTTACATTCTAATGGTAATATGAGTGTTATGGTTTATCATGAAGAGTGTGTGAGTTTTGCTTCAAAAGTGATTGTGGAAGTCAAAAATAATGTTTTTGGCAAGAAGTCTCATGAAAAGACCAGTCAAGAGACCTGAAGGAATAAATGTGTTCTGAAGAAGGAATTGATTGAACATGAAAAAAAATTCTTATAAATTTGTGAAACTCTGGATGAAATATATATACTATGATATATATATATATATATATATATATATATATATATATATATATATATATATGTATATATGAATATATGTAGAATACATAGGTAAAATATATGTATGAAAACAGAAATCTAAGTAAGATTTGAAGCCCAGAAGGGCATTGGTCCCTTGATTGGGATACTTAGCTTTGAATTACTTTCTGCAAAGTTGTCTCAGATAAATCCATATACAATGACATAGGTTCTTGTACCTTGGATGATTGAATGTAGAAGTGAACATCCAGTCATAAAGGGATAGTTGGTAGTGAAAGTTTAATAAAATAGGTACTTGTCACTTCCTGTTTTTCTGTACACACAACAAAACACTGTTGAAATCTTGAGAAGTGTTTGCTAATCTTGTTCCCAGAATGTGCTGTCCCCATCTGCCAAACTGCAGATTGTACTCCCTCACCCGGTTAAGCACTAACCGCCCACTGACCCTTACCCATCAATAAACTTCCCTCCTTGCCCTCTCCAAGAAAAGTATATAAGCTCTGCTGAAGCTGTTCTCAGGGCTCTCTGCTCTATTCAAGTGAACTCTGAGCCCCAGCATGCTGGACCCCCAGTAAATCCTTTGCTGTTGCATGTTAAAGTCTCTTGGTTGTCCCTTCCTCTGACACTAGCCCGACCTTTATATATGGAGGTTCCACAGAGATCAAGCAGCGGTGGATGAGAGACCCCAATGGACCCCCCTCAGATAAGTAAGGCGCCTCTTTCTGGTTTCAGGTTTCAGGTTAGGGTTTGGCAAAATGGCTGTCAATGAAGAGTGTGAGCTCTCTCTGATGGTGGCTGACAGTCGTGTTACAGAACCACAGGCCACGTCCCTGGAGGACGCCCGAGAGGACTCGGGAAATCGAGGAACAATAGTCTCCTTGACTCAGTGATATTTTGTTTTGGATTCAGTATTGCCAGTCCATCGGATTTTGCCGGCTACTCAGTGGTGGTCTCAGTGTTGAACGTCCGTTGCCTGTCTTTATTGTCTTGTCTTGCCTGGGTAATGTGTCGTTGCTTTCACTGTTTGTGTATCTCTCATTATGGGAGAGAGCACTTCAATGCCTCTGTCCCTGACCCTTGATCACTATACCAAAGTCCGTTTAAGGGCTTAGAATCTCTTTATTTCAGTAAAGCCCCGGATGTGGCAGACTCTCTGTACCTCAGAATGGCCCACCTTTGGAGTCAGATGGCCCCTAGAAGGATCTTTCTACTTCCCACTAATTTAAAATTCAGAGATATTGTCTTTCAGCTGGGGCCAGATAGTCATCTGGATCAACAGCCATACATTTTAATTAGGCAGGACCTTTGCAAATTTCCTCCTCCATGGGTGAAGCCTTTCCTTGACCCTGCCCCCGCAATGACTCCTTCCCCCAGGAACTCACAAACACTCTGCTCCTCCTCCTCCTCCATGCTCTGTTTTCACTGTGTCACCAGATTTGACTCTACGGGACTCTCCTCCCCCTCCTTATCCCCTGCCCTCATCCTCTAACCCCCAACACCCTCTAAGTGATTCCCCTGCTGCTGACTCAGCCTCTCCTCCATTGGAGGAAGCTAAGCCGGCCCAGCACCCTCCAGGTGATTCCCCTGAAGCACACACAGCACCTCCTCCCATGGAGGAAGCTGGCCCTGCTAAAGGAACTCGCTGGCGGTGAATGATTGAAAACCCTGGAACTCTTGGGATGCCTCCCCTTCGACCCTACGGACCAATGATTGACAATGGCCATGGGGGGAAAATTCAAGCCTACCAGTATTGGCCGTTCTTCTCTTCAGACCTATGTAACTTAAAAAATTACAATCCCCCTTTTTCTGAGGACCCCACCCGGCTCTCAGGTCTGGTTGAGTCATTGATGTTTTCACACCAGCCTACATCGGATGACAGCCAACAACTGCTAGGGACTTTCTTCATGACAGAGGAAAAAAAGGGAATTCTCCAGGAAGCTAAAAAAAATCCTCGGACCAGGTGTGCATCTGACACAACTTACCAACATAATCAAAGCCGGCTTTCCCTTGAACCGACCCAACTGGGACCCCAACACCTTTGAAGGTAGGGAGCATCTGTCCACTTATCGCCGGGCTCTAATAGTGGGTCTCTGAGCAGCCGCTAGTGACCAACTAATTTGGCCAAGGTAAGAGAGATTATTTAGGGGCCTGATGAATCTCCCTCTATGTTTCTAGAGAGAATTATGGAGGCATATAAGAGCTATAATCCTTTTTATCGTCAGGCAGAGAATCAAAAGGCATCTGTCATGATGGCCTTTATTGGGCAAACTGCCCTGGATATTAAAACAAAGTTACAAAGCTTAGATTGATTACAAGATATGACTTTGAGAGATTTAGTCAGAGAAGCTGAGAAGGTGTACTATAAGAGAGAAACTGAGGAAGAGAAGGGAGCAAAGGGAGGATAAAAGAAACAAAAGGCAGAGTAAGGCGTTGACTAAGGTCCAGGTCACAACAACAAATAGGCCAAAAATTAAGAAACAGGGAGACAATAAGGTATACGTTGGCCCATGACAGAGGCCACCCTTGGCCTCAGATCAATGTGCCTACTCAAACAAAAAGGACACTGGGCCAAAATTGACATAGAAAGTGACAGCCACGCCAGCCAGCCATTCTGACTCTGGAGGATGACAAAGAGCGTCGGGGCTCAGATCCCCTCCCCGAGCTCAGAGTAACTTTTGAAGTGGAGGGGACCCCAGTAAACTTTGAAGTGGATACAGGGGCAATATACTCAGCCCATAAGGCCACATTGGGCCCTCTATCAAATAAAAAATCTCTATTTCAAGGGGCTAATGGCAGTAAATATTTTGCTTGGACAATTAAGAGGACCATGGACCTGGGAAAAGAAAAAATCCATCACTCCTTCCTAGTAGTCCCAGAATGCCTGGCCCCATTGATGGGCAGAGATCTGCTCACCAAGCTCTGGGCCAAAATAAATTTTAACCCTGAAGGCCCTCAAGTGGAATTTCTAAATCTTTCAGTAAAAACTCCTATAATCATGGCTCTAACTATGTCAGTAGCAAATGTTCATCAACTCACTCACCTTGGTTCAAAGAAACTGCAGGCATTCCTGAAGGATCAAGAACAGAGTTTTCCACTAACAGACTCACAGTGAAGGAAATAACTGAATGGGTAACAAAAGCCTGTCGGGTTCATCAATTGGTAAATGCTTACCCTTCCAAGCTTCCTGTATGAAAGCACATACGAGGAACCAAACCAGGACAATTCTGGGAAGTGAACGTTACTGAAATAAAGCCAGCAAGGTATGGACTTAAATATCTCCTAGTCTTTGTAGATACATTTTCAGGATGGATTGAAGCCTTCCCCACAAAAAAAAAAGAAAAAATAAAAGAAAAGAAATAGCACAAATTTTGGTCAAGAATATCCTAGAAGAGATTTTTCCAAGATACGGCCTGCCTAAGTTAATAGGGTCTGATAATGGACCAGCGTTCATGTCCCAGGTAAGTCAGGGGTTAGCCAGGACCCTGGGGATTAATTGGAAGTTACATTGTGCTTATGGACCCCAGAGTTTAGGACAGGTAGAAAGAATGAACCAAACCATTAAACGGACCTTAACAAAATTAAGCTTAGAGACTGGAATAAAAGATTGTACTATGCTCCTGCCTTATGCACTGTTAAATGAAGAAAATACCCACTCTGATTTTAGTGTAACCTCACCCTCTATGAAATTCTCTATGGTGCCCCTCCTCCAGTAAGGGACCTAACACAAACTCTAAGGTCTTGATTGACAGACTTAAAGCTCTTGAAAGAATTCAGAGACACCTGTGAAAACAGCTGGCCACTGCCTACCAAACTGGGGACGAGGGGACTCCACATCGATATCAAGTAAGAGACTTTGTCTTCGTAAGACGACATCAGGTGACATCGCTGGAACACCGCTGGAAAGGACCATTCCAGGTGCTACTTATAACACCTACAGTGGTAAAGGTAGATGGAATCACTTTCTGGATCCATGCCTCTCATCTCAAGCCTGCGCCCTGTCCAGACTTTGACTGGAAACTGGAATTGGCTGGGAACTGGAAAAGACTGGAAACCCTTTCAAATTGCACATTCGCCATGTGGATAAGCTATAGACTCTCCCCTTGACCACCAGTATTCCTAACCCTCATCAGCCCATTCAGCAGCGATGGCTGATCACAACTCCTACTGGAGAAGAAGTTTAATCAATCTTGCATACAGCCCCCTTAGGGACCTGGTGGCCATCTCTCCACCCAGACATTTGTCAGCCTGCTATATGTCTTTCCTATTCGGATATCCTTGAAGAAGAGGATCCCACTAAAATTCCATTAAATCCCTTCCGTATCATATGTAATGGAAACAAACATTATGGATGTAGGGACACACGAGCCAGATGCAGGTCGGCTAGCCTAGATTACTATGTTTGCCCGGTGAACTATCAAAGCCACAAACAGCCATGGCTGTGTGGGGGAAAAGCCGACTTCTTCTGTAAGTCAAGGGGATGTGAGCATACAGGGGCTGCGTGATGGAACCCAAACTCCTAATCAAATTCAGTACATAGCTTTGGCCATATTACCAATAAGATAACCTAAATCGATGGCCCCCAGAGGGGTCTCTAGATCCTCAAATTCTGCGGAACCTTTTTAACTTTGGCAAGGGCTCAAAGGCGTGAAAAGAGATTCCCCTATGTGGAGGCCTTTTCCATCCTTCGCTCACATCCTGAACTATGCTTCTCCAATAGATCCTCACCCTCAGCCTTCTGCTCTAGTCTCTCTGCTGTCACTCCTGCCTCAACAACCTGATTTCTCCCATCCCGTTACTAGATCAACAACCCAAACATCCGCCGGTTCTCAGACCATTGCCCCCTTGCTGAGGTAGCAGGTACTTAGTTACCACTCTACCCACTCACTCCTCTCTTCTCCTGTCAGCACCCATACGGGGTTTCACCAGGTCCTTTTACTAGCTAACCTAAAGCTCAAAACAGCTGAGAAGAGCCCTCAGACCCCTATCCAAGATGTAATAAAAATGGCCTTTAAAGGTGCTTTGTCATCACTGAAAACAGATTACTAAGAATTTAAAGTCCCTCGCAGGCTTTTTGGATACACACTCCCATCTTCCCCTCTTTTCTACCTGTTCTACTGCTCAAGTTTTTGTTGCTAGAAAATCCCAAACCCCTTTCCCATTATTCTTTTACATCTCTCCGTACTCATTCTCAGATCCTCAGAACTGCTCTAAGTCCCGCCTTCCCTGTCTTTCCCCTCTGTTCCACACCCACAGAAAAGTCTTAACTGATCTTCTCCAGATGTCTTCACCATGGCTGACTTTAGGACGTTCAGCAAAAGAGTCCCTATAAAAGAGTTCAGTGTAGACAAACTTCCTGTTTTCATGTGGCCCTGTTCTACTGGCCACTGGCTAAAACAATCAGTACTCGTAAGCTAGACACCCCCTTACTAGTTTTTCACAAAATATGTGAAAAAGGCCTCTGACTTTCAGCTGGGGCTTCAAAGAGATGGCTACATTTCTATGATAAAGAAGTTACCAACTGGCTCCATGGTAATAGCTGGCAAGCGGAAAAAAGAAAGGGATAAAATATCTCTCCCCCTCCCAGGTGTCCTTGAAAAGTTAATTTGCTCAGAACAGAGGAAAAAAAACATAAACATAAACTGCTTTTTGTGAATTTTTGCTGACTGTGAACTTCTGAGCACATTCCCTTACATGTTGGGTACAAAATTCTGAAACTTCCTAAACTTGGGGTTCATGGGATTAATTGATTACAACAGAAGCAATGCCCTCTGAATCCGTTTGCAACCAAATAGGACTGTTTCCCTAGCTTTGGTGCTATCTTAGGTGCCTTGTCTTGACTGTTCCTACAACAGTATAATTCTATACACTTAAACATTTTTATGTTTTCATTAAATGTTCAACAGTGGTGATTAAATGTGTAATGGTGCAGAGGTTACCCAGAGTGCTCTATCATGATGCAGGTTCATTTGAAGATCAAACAGGGGGGCATACAACCCGGCTCCACAGGGAACATATATCCCTCACTTCAGCCATCCTGTTAGGAATACGAGTTGCTGCAGGGGAGGTCACAGGAACCACTGCCTTGGTCCATGGTACACAACAAAATACCCAATTAGAAGCAGCAGTAGACCCAAACTTAAAGATATTAGAAACCTCCATCACAGCTTTGTGGGAATCTTTAACCTCTCTCTCTGATGTTGTTTTATACAACAATCGAGGGATGGACCTCCTCTTCATGAGAGAAGGGTTCCTTTGTGCTGCATTGAGGGAAGAATGTTATTTTTATGCCAACCATACTGGAGTTGTAAAAAATTTATGAGTAAAATAAAAGGATGCCTTGAAGAGTGTCAACGAAAGAGAGAGGCCCAAAAAGGGTGGTTTGAGTCTTGGTTCACACAGTCCCCCTGGTTAAATATATGTTTATCAACCTTGGCCAGTCCAATAATAATCCTCACATTCTTGCGAACTATAAAACCCTGTTTGTTCAACCATGTAATTTCATTTCTCCAAGCTCAAATTAGGCAAGTTAAACTTATGGTAATACCCCACTAGCAGACATAGAATGTGACACCACTCCAATGATCACTTTTATGATTAAAAGTAGCCAGAAGAAGATGTGGGGAATGAAAGGTTAATAAAATGGTACTTGTCACTTCCTCCTTTTCTGTATGCTTAACAAAACACTGTTGAAATCTTGAGAACTGTTTGCTAATCTTGTTCCCAGAATGTGCTGTCTCCAACTTCCAAAATATATAATGTACTCCCTCACCCGGTTGCATGCAAACTGCCCACTCGCCCTGACCCATCAATAAACATCCCTCCCTGCCCTCTACAAGGAAAATACATAAGCTCTGCTTAAGATGCCCTCAGGGCTCTCTGCTCGATTCAAGGGAGCTCTGAGCCCCAGCATGCTGGACCCCCAATAAACCCTTTGCTGTTCCATGAGACAGACTCTTGGTGGTCTCTTCCTCCGACGCTCGCCCGAACATTACTTGGATGATTGAATGTAGAAGAGAACATCCAGTCAAAAAGGGATAGTCGGTAGGATTAGGAAGATAGTCGGTATGTTTAGGAAGAAGAGTGAATATAGGATTTGGAACAAAAGTTCTTTAGCAATAGGGTTTTGGTTAGAGAGTGAATGTAAATGTGAGCACATATGAACCATCACAATGATGAACTGGGGAAAATATGTAGGAAAGCAGATATCAATAGAGACATTACGAAATCAGGCAAAGTATAAAGTGTGTGATAGAATTAGGCATTTTCAACAGGGTTGATTTTGGATATATTATTTTAGGAAGAAACAAATATATTGTCACAAATAGGATTGACTTTTGAGAGCATTAGGCAATCTGGACATGGATGTTTTTAGTAATCCATGTTCACTTTACATTTAGGCTTTGGTACAAATATAAGTGTGACCCTTTAATTTTGTGTCCAGAATATTACTGGGTAAAATTGTATATGTAGATCAGGTGACATGAATATTTCTTCCACCATTTCTGGGAGCCATAATTTGAATACGTATAAATTAGTATTGGGTTTACAATGAGGTGTACCTGTGTCTATGAATATAGAGATAATGCATGAATAGATTATACTGTGAATAAATAATATAACTGGTTCCACTTTAAATAATGGATTGATTTGATATCTGAAAATATATAAGAAATCTTATATTGATATACAATCATTCATTCCATCCAGTTATACATCTAATGGTAATATTAGGGTTATGGTTTATCATGAACGGTGTGTGAGTTTTGCTTCAAAAGGGATTATGGAAATCGAAAATAATGAGTTTGGTAAGAAGTCTCATGAAAAGACCAGTCAAGAAACATGGAGGAATACATGTGTTCTGAAACAGAAAATTATTGAAAGTGAAACACATACCCATAATTTTGCTAACTTGTGGATGAAATATATACTCTATTATGTGCATTACCTGAAGAAATAGTAACGTACCAGTGGCGAATATAAATGAACATGAAAATACACATCATGTCCCATATGAATCTACTTGCATTAATGAGAAACTGGGTCAATTATTGTAGAAATATTAGGATATGTATGCACCATTCACTGAAGTTAGTTTTCATTACTAGGAAGCAAATATGTATTTCAGGTGGATGAATATTTCCGAGAATAATCTTTTGAAATGTTGACTATAAATCCACATACATGAATATAAAAAAATTTAGGGAGTGCATAATAAGGCACATATATTTTATATTTAAAAAAAATTTGGAGTGTGTATATATACACAGAGAGAGAGAGAGAGAGAGAGACATTAAAAAGTAGCAATATATATGCCAATCGAAATTCACCATGATATATATATATCTTACACAGATCGAAAAATATTCAATTTACTCAACATGGATTTATGTATAACATTGTTCAAAAAGGAGGCTCACACATAGGATGAATTTTCAAATCCCATAGCGTTTAGGTGGAGTGATCACTTCTCATCATTTGCATCTGTCAAGTCAGACACCTCACAAGAACGTACGTGTGATACCAGGTAGTATTCTATATGTGCATATAAATATAGATGTGCTCAATAGGTTACATAAAATGGGAGAGAGAAATTCACATATTTCTTAACTTTAAAAATACATGGAGAACTATTTCAATTTAAATTGACTAGATTTATAGTACCTACATTTTGTCATGCAAAAGCCATGTCCAACTATACACCATGCCTCCTCTGAAATGCTTGTATTTATATTCTGTTTGGGTTATTTTTCTCCATCTTATTAGGATTAGTAGTCAGAGACAAGTAGGGTATGGGTTAGTGTCACGGATTCAGTATTTCAAATGGAAAATAGGAAAATAAATCCAATGTGTATGCAAATATGTGCCACAAAAAATATTCCCACTCTCATCCGGAAAAATGCCTTGAAATTATCTTCGCCCCAGGTAAAACACAATTAGAAAAGAAGAGTTAGAAAATCTGTGAATACATATGTGGAATGGAAAATGATCAGGAGTTCACAACCTTGGAGGTGGTGGAGGAGTTTCCAAAAGCAAGGGACAGTGAAAACACTCCACAATCATGGAGCTATGCTGGCCTAAAGACTTCTTGAGAAACTGCCTCTGAGTTTGGGCACTTGAAATATATGTTGTTGTAAGGAGCTTTAGCTTCCTTTGAAGTGAGACCATCAAACCTGGGTCAGCATCTATGTGACCTGGAGGACATGGTTTCTTATTTTCCAATGAACATGAGGCAGCAGTGCTGAAGTCTCTTTGTAGGTAAACTGTGGCCTCTTCTGGCAAAGTGATTCCCTGTGTGGACTTTGAAGTCATTTGGTCATCCTCCAATTTTCGTGGTGTTTCTTGCTGCTGCACTGGGAGTTTGGTATTTGCTTCATGACATACAAGGAGTTCAACTGGGACACAGTGCATGAGGGAGTCTTGTAACGTGTGGTGGGTCAGGCTCTGCAGGAAAATGCACCAACTAGGCTTCTATCCCACATTGCTTGCCGCCTTGACCATAGCAACCTGATTCTGAACATTGCCCTGAAACCTCTGCATATAACAAGATGCCTATTCATATAATGGTCTCCTGGCTGCACCAAGTCAGTCACAAGCCATTTGGAAGCCAATGGCAGATCCACATGGCCACAACACAGATGTATTATCACACACCTGCCCACCACTGCTCTAGGCCCACTACTCAGCAGGCTCCAACTTACTGGCATCTCTGTTCTACACCATTTTCATGAAACCCAGTCAATCAAGGCATTGTCTATTACACTCATGATCAGCAACAGGACATTCAATGGTTCTCCAGTGCCACCTGGTCATTGGGAATTTCAAAAATTTCATGGTGTTTATCTTTCCATTTTTCAAGAATGAAGTTGGAGGCACTTTGGGGTTTCCATTCATCCAGGAACCATTACATGGGGAGGAAGCTCATTTCAATGAAAGCTCTGAGGAACTCTCACAGGCAAGGCTTCACAAACACTGGGCAAAAGGTCACATGAAGCCAGGACAATTGAGGTCTACAACGTGAGGTCCATGTGTCTTTTGACTCTAACTATGGCTGCCAAGTTTTTCAGAATAAAATCATGTGATATACTTGCTGAGATTTTCAGTTCTCTGTGGAAAGCCATCCTGGGCCTAGATCTCAGGTTTCAAGGGCAACTCTCATGTGTGGCCTCCTACAATCCCAACAAAATTAATGGCAATACTTCTCTGAGGTCAGTTCCAGAACTCAGTCTCTAAGGAGAATCACACCAGAGTTCAAGCCCATGTGGACCCTGTCATCTCTTCCAACCGCCACACAAATGACCACAATTAAAACCAAAACATTCCCACATGGCCCTCATCTTCATCCATATAGGCACTCATCATAAACTCTGGCTGGAGGTTTCCATGAGGGACGCAGCCCAAGACAGTGTCCAAAATATCAACCCTTGCCCCTCATTTGTCTAAATTTAGCGTAGTCTGGAAACCATTCCTGTGAACCAAGAGTGATCAAATAGGCCTGCCGTTAATACTGCTCTGCTTCTCCAATTTGAGGCCTACTGACTGTCAGGTATAGATTGCTTATGTGATTTGGCATCATGAGAGAAACCAAGCACTTATGCAGGACTTTGAATAACTCATTTGACCTATAGGAATCCTCTTCTCACTTGATGGACGTCAGGAACCTAACAGAGGAAGGCAAGAGACTTCATCCACAATGACTGGTTTTGGATGCACACATGGGATTTTCTTTAGATTTATCAGGAGCTGAGAATCTTAGCCACAGCCTCAATCAGGGCCTAGTGTCTGATTAAGACACATCCCTTTCCAAAGCAATTAAGCAAAGAGCCACAGGTGATGCCCATTCATTTCCATTTGAAAACTGTTTCTTCAGGCTTCAAAAAGGGGTGGCCTAAAACACAGACCTTCCTGACATTCAAGGCAACAGAACCATAGGTAAGCAAATGGCCCAAAGCAGGGTTTCTCCACTGAGACTTTACTGGTCACACTGATATCTGAGTTTTCTGAGATGTTCCCATTCCATTCAGCTATCAAAAACATGGCCATGTCACAGAGCATGGAGGTTGTACATATCTTGGACAATAAATCATGAGCTCATTCTGGAGAGTGGCCAAAATTCAGGAAGAAAACCGGAACTTAGGAAGTTAGTAGTTGTTTCCTATCCAAAAGACAAGCCACAGTCCATTCATCACTTATGAACGATGAATGCTGGGAAGCTTTCTACTAGACAGGACACCTCCATTGATGCATTCTCTTTTCTAATGTCTAAAACCACGGACACAGTGGATACACAGACATAGAAACACTCGCCTTGTCAAAAGAGTTACTATAAACAGTAGACTCCAACGCAAACCAACCACCTTTTTTACCTATTCTCAGAATATGAGACAAAACCACAAACACACACCCACACACATAAAGTCACCTCCTTCCCAAAAGTGGATATGTGACTATCTGGAGTGTCCTCTGACTGGTGGGCCATACTATGTTCCTCTCGAAATGGCCTTTCCTCTCTCATATTTTGTCTCCTTGGCCAACTCTGTGATGCTTTGATGAGCCTGCAGTTAGCCACTACCTGCTATCTCAGGAAAGGCCTCTCTTCAGAGCTCAACTGGCATTTGGCCATCCTCAAATCAGTAGGTACCAAGAAGGTCTGAATCTGTACTTGGTAAATACAAACCAGTGAGCCCACTGGGACTGGGACTGGGACTGGCTCTCGGTGCCTGGCTTCTTGCATCACAATTTCAGAGAGTTCCATCACCAAGGAAGTTAGCTAGGTCACTTCCTTTAGGAACTGAATGAGGTCACTGCCTTGGCAACAAATTTGTCCTAACAGTTTCTTCCAAGGGTCCCATGAGATGGAGGCTGCTCCTACTTTGTGTGACAATTTGACTTGTTACAATGGTATATCAAAATAGTCACCTGGGAACAGCTCTCCACGCAGGCCTGCTTAGGTCCATCTTCTCTACATTAAGAAGAGAAAGGCTGATACATACACATCCCTTCGTCCTGTTCAGGTTGTTTGCCATGGAAGATGGAT
Organism: Callospermophilus lateralis; assembly: GCF_048772815.1. Taxonomy (NCBI): domain Eukaryota; kingdom Metazoa; phylum Chordata; class Mammalia; order Rodentia; family Sciuridae; genus Callospermophilus; species Callospermophilus lateralis. The sequence continues at coordinate 645,644 of NW_027514468.1, read as the reverse complement.
TTTGCTCTCTCAGATCCTTCATAGTTGCCTACATCTTCTCCAGGGATCATTTCTGCATCGAACTTTGAGGTTCTCAGCAGTTGGAAGATACCCTACATTCCTGTATTGTAAGACGAACTCTGTCCCCGCTCTTTTGTAATTTTAGATTGAAGCAACAGTGTATTGTTAGGGTTAATAACAGGTTCGATTTGGGTTAGGAGTCATTCTGCGGGATGAATAATTCTCTTGGGAACCTGCAATATTTATATCAATATAGAGATGAAATATAAGTATGAAAACAGAAATCTAGGTAAGATTTGAAGCTCAGAAATGCATTGGGCAACTGATTGCGATACATAGCTTTGAATTATGTTCTGCATACATGTTTCAGAAAAATGGATATACAATGGCATAGGACCTTGTACCTTGGATGATTGAATGTAGTAGAGAACATCCACTCAAAAAGGGATAGTCGATAGGATCAGAAACATAGTCAGTATGTTTCGAAAGAAGAGTGAGTATAGGATTTGGACCAAAGTTCATCAGCACTAGGGTTTCGGTTAGAGAGTGAATGTCAATGTCAGCACATGTGAAGGGTCAGTCACAATGTTGAACTGGAGAAAATATGTAGGAAAGTATATATCAATAGAGACATTAGGAAATCAGGCAAAGTACAAAGTGAGTAAAAAAATTAGACATTTTCAATGGTATTCAGGTTGAATATATAATCTTAGGAAGAAACAAATATGTAGTCACCAATAGGATGATCATTTGAGAGCATTAGGCAACCTGGACATGGATGTTTTTAGTAATCCATGTTCAGTTTCCGTTTAGGCTTTGTTACAGTCATACGTGTGACTTTTGCATTTTGTGTCCAGAATACTACTGTGATAACATGCATATGTAGATCAGGTGACATGAGTATTTCTTCCACCATTTCTGGGAGCAATATTTTGAAGATGTATAAATTAGTATTGGGGGTACAAAGAAGTGTAACCTGTGTCTATGAATATAGAGATAATGCATGAATAGACCATACTGTGAATAATTTTACAAAATGTATTGAATTGATATCAGAAAATATATAAGAAATCTCATATTGATATAAAATCATTCATTCCAACCAGTTATACATATAATAGTGATATTATAGTTATGGTTTATCATGCAGTGTGTTCGTTTTGCTTCAAAAGTGATAAAGGAATTCGAAAATAATGTGTTTGGAAAGAAATCTCATGAAAAGATCAGTCAAGAAACATGGAGGAATCCATGTGTTCTAAAGCAGAAAGTGATTTAAAGTGAAACAAATGCCTATAAATTTGCTAATCTGTGGAGGAAATATATATCCTATGATGTGCATAAACTGAAGAAATTGTAATGTCCCAGTGTTGAATAAAAATGAACATCGATATACACATCATGTTCCATAGGCATCTACTTGCATTGATGATAAACTGTGTCAGTTACTATAGAAATATTAGGATTTGTATGCACCATTCACTGAAGTTAGTTTTCAGTACTAGGAAACAAATATGTATTTCAGGTGGATGAAATTTTTTGAGAATAATCTTGTAAAAAGTTGATTATAAATCCACATTCATGAACATGAATAAAATTAGGGAGTGTATATAAGACACATATATTTCATATTTTGAAAAATAGGGGGAGAGAGTGTATATATATATATATATATATATATATATATATATATATATATATATATATACACAGACACACACACATACACACCAAGAGACATTAAAAATAGCAATATATGCCAATCAAAATTCACCATGAAATATATATCATCCACAGATCCAAAAATATTCATTTTACTGAACATGGATTTGTGTATAATTTTGTTCAACTAGGAAGCTCACCCATAGATTGAATTTTCAGTTCCAATGGTATTTAGAAGGAGTGATCTCTTCTCTCAATTTGTATCTGCCAAGTTAGCCACCTCACAAGAACGTACGTGTAGTACCAGGTAGGATTCTCTATGTGCATATAAAAATATATGTGCTGAGTAGGCTACAGAGAAAGAGAGACAAGAATTCACATATTTGTTATCTTTAAAACCAAATGGACAACTATTGCAACAAAAAATTGTCTAGATTTATAACCCCTAACCTTTAAAATGCAAAAGGCAAGTCCAACTATACACCATGCCTCCTCTGAACTGCTTGTATTTCTATTATGTTTGTGTTATTTTTCTGCCTCATATTAGGATTAGTAGTCAGAGACTAATAGGGTATGGTTTAGTGTCAGGGATTAAGTATTTGAAATGGAAAATTGGAAAATGAATCCAATATGTATGCAAATATGTCCTACACAAAAGTCTTCCCACTCTCATCCAGATAAATCCTTTGACTTTACCTTCACCCCATGTAAGATGCAATTCGAAGAGAAGATTTAGAAAATCTGTGAATACATATGTGGAATGGAAAATGCTCAGGAGTTCACAACCTTGGAGGTGGTAGAGGAGTTTCCAAAAGTAAGTGACTGTGTAAACACTCCACAAACATGGAACTCTGCTGTCCAATAGCCTTCTTGAAAAACTGCCTCTGAGTTTGGACACTTGAAATATATCTTGTTGTCTGGAGCTTTAGCTTCATTTCTGGTGAGACCATCAAAGCTGGATGTGCATCTATGTGACCTGGACGACATCGTTTCTTATTTTCCATTGAACATGTGGTACCAGTGTTGATTTCTCTCTTTGTTGGTAAACTGTGGCCACTGGAAGCTTATTGTCTCCCTGAGTGGAGTGTGAAGCCATTTGGTCATCCTGCACTTTTTGTGGTGTTTCTTGATGCTGCACTGGAAGGTTGGTATTTGCTTCATGAAATACAAGGAGTTCAACTAGGATATAGGGCTGGAGGGAGTTCTGTCACGTGTGTTGGGTCAGGGTCTGCAGGAGAATTCACCAACCAGGGTTCTATCCCACATAACTTGCCCCCTTGACCATAGCAACCTGATTCTGAACATTGCCCTGAAACCTCTCCATATAACAAGATGCCTTTTCATATAATTGTCTGCTGGCTGTACCAAGTCAGTCACAAGCTATTTGGAAGCCAATGGCAGATCCACATGGCCACACCACAGTTGTATTATCACACACCTGCCCACCACTGCTCTAGGCCCACTATTCAGCAGGCTCCAACTTACTGGCATCTCTGTTCTCTACCATTTTCATGAAACCCAGTCAATCAAGGTACTGTCTGTAACACAACAATCAAGCCACTGTCTGCAACAGAACATCCAATGGTTCTCCAGTGCCAATTGGTCATTGGGAATTTCAAAAATATCATGGTATTTATCTATCCATTTTTCAAGAATGAAGTTGGAGGCACTTTGGTTTTTCTTTTCTTCCAGGAACCATTACATGGGGAGGAAGCTCATTTCAATGAAAGCTCTGAGGAACTCTCACAGGCAAGGCTTCCTAAACACTGGCCTAAAGGTCACATGAAGCAAGGCCTATTGAGGTCTACAACGGGAGGTCCATGTGTCTTTTGACTCTTAACTATGGCTGCCAAGTTTTTCAGAATAAAATTATGCGATATCCTTGCTGAGATTTTCAGTTCTCTGTGGAAAGCCATCCTGGGCCTAGATCTCAGGTTTCAAGGGCAACTCTCATGTGTGGCCTCTTACAATCCAAACACAATTATTGGCAATACTTCTCTGAGGTCAGTTCCAGAACTCAGTCTCTAAGAGGAATCACACCAGAGTTCAAGCCCATGTGGACCCTGTCATCTCTTCCAACCGCCACACAAATGACCACAATTAAAACCAAAACATTCCCACATGGCCCTCATCTTCATCCGTATAGGCACTCATCATGAACTCCAGCTGGAGGTTTCCATGAGGGGCGCAGCCCAAGACAATGTCCAAAATATGCACCACCCTTGCAGCTCATTTGTCTAAATTCAGCGTGGCCTGGACACCCTTCCTTTGAACCAGGAGTGATCAAATAGGCCTGCTGTTAATGCTGCTCTGCTTCTCCAATTTGAGGCCTACTGACAGACAGGTATAGATTCATGATGTGATTTGGCATCATGAGAGAACCCAAGTACTTCTGCAGGATTTGAATAACTCATTTGACCCATAGGAATCCTATTCTCACTTGATGGAGGTCAGGACCCTATCAGAGGAAGGCAAGAAACTTCATCTACAATAACTGATCTTTTCGCCATTTTGGTTTTGGATGCACACATGGGATCTTCTTTACATCTATCAGGAGCTAAGAATCTTAGCCACAGCCTCACACAGGGCCTAGTGTCTGATTAAGACACAATCCTTTTCAAAGCAATTAAGCAAAGAGCCACAGGAGATGCCCATTCATTTCCATTTGAAAACTGTTTCTTCAGGCTTCACAAAAGGGTGGCCTGAGGCAAAGACCTTCCTGACATTCAAGGCAACAGGACCATTGTTAAGCAAATGGACCAAAGCAGGGTTTCTCCACTGAGACTTTACTGCTCACACTGATGTCTGAGTTTTCCGAGATGTTCCCATTCCCTTCAGCTATCAAGAACATGGCCATGTCACAGAGCATGGAGGTGGTACATATCTTGCACAATAAATCATGAGCCTATTCTGGAGAGTGGCGAGAATTCAGGAAGAAAACAGGAACTTAGGATGTTAGTAGGTGTTTCCCATCCATAAGGCAAACCACAGTCCATTCATCAATTGAGCAGGATGAATGCTGGGAAGCTTTCTACTAGACAGGACACCTCCATTGATGCATTCTCTTTTCTAATGTCTAAAACCACGGACACAGTGGATACACAGACATAGAAAGTCGCCCTGTCAAAAGACTTACTAGAAACAGTCGACTCCAAACCAAACCAACCACCTTTCCTACCTATTCTCAGAACATGAGACAAAACCGCAAACTCACACCCACACACAAAGGCACCTCCTTCCCAAAAGTAGGTCTGTTACTATCCGGAGTGTCCTCTGACTGGTGGGCCATACTATGTTCCCCACAAAATGGCCTCTCCTGTCTCAGATCTTGTCTCCTTGTCCAACTCTGTGTTGCTTTGAGGAGCCAACGGTTAGCCACTACCTGCTATCTCAGGAAAGGCTTCTCTTCAGAGCTCTACTGATATTTGGCCATCCTCACATCAGTAGGTACCAAGAAGGTCTGACTCTGTACTTGGTAAATCCAAACAAGTGAGCCCACTGGGACTGGGACTGGGACTGGCTCTCGGTGCCTTGCTTCTTGCATCAAAATTTCAGAGTGTTCCATCACCAAGGAAGTTAGGTAGGTCACTTCCTTCAGGAACTGAAAGAGGTCACTGCCTTGGCAACAACTTTGCCCTAACCGTTGCTTCCAAGGGTTCCATTAGATAGAGGCTGCCCCTACTTCCTTTCACAATTTGACTAGTTTCAATTGTATATCAAAATAGTCACCTGGGAACAGCTCTCCACGCAGGCCTGGTTAGGTCAATCTTCTCTACATTAAAAAGAGAGAGGCTGATGCATACACATCCCTTTTCCCTGTCTAGATTGTTTGCCATTGAAGATGGCTTTTGCTCTCACAGGTCCTTCATAGCTGCTGACATCTTCTCCAGGGATTATTTCTTCATCGAACTTCGAGGTTCTCAGCAATTGGAAAATACCCTACATTTCTGTATTGTAAGGTGAACTCTGTCCCTGCTCTTTTGTAATTTTAGATTGAAGCAACAGTGTATGGTTAGGGTTAATAACAGGTTCAATTTGGGTTAGGAATCATTCTGCAGGATGAATAATGGTCTTAGGAACCTGCAATATTTATAGGAATATAGAGATGAAATATAAGTATGAAAACAGAAATCTAGGTAAGATTTGAAGCTCAGAAGTGCATTGGGCAACTGATTGCGATACATAGCTTTGAATTAAGTTCTGCATTCATGTTTCAGAAAAATTGATATACAATGGCATAGGACCTTGTACCTTGGATGATTGAATGTAGTAGAGAACATCCACTCAAATAGGGATAGTCGATAGGATCAGGAAGATAGGCAGTATGTTTCGGAAGAAGAGTGAGTATAGGATTTGGACCAAAGATCTTTAGCAATAGTGTTTACGTTAGAGAGTGAATGTCAATGTCAGCACATGTGAAGGGTCAGTCACAATGTTGAACTGCGGAAAATATGTAGGAAAGTTGATATCAATAGAGACATTAGGAAATCAGGCAAAAAGTATCAAGTGAGTGAAAAAATTAAACATTTTCAACAGTTTTGAGGTTGAATATATAATCTTAGGAAGAAACAAATATGTAGCCACCAATAGTATTGACATTTGAGAGCATTAGGCAACCTGGTCATGGATGTTTTTAGTAATCCATGTTCAGTTTACCTTTAGGCTTTGGTACAATCATACGTGTGGCTTTTGCATTTTGTGTCCAGAATATTACAGTGATAACATGCATATGTAGATCAAGTGACATGAGTATTTCTTCCACCATTTCTGGGAGCGATATTTCAAATATGTATAGATTAGTATTGGGGGTACAACCAGGTGTACCCTGTGTCTATGAATATAGAGATAATGCATGAATAGACCATTCTGTGAATAAATAATATAATTGGTTACACTTTAAACAATGTATTGAATTGATATCAGAAAATATACAAAAAATCTTTTATTGATATATAATCATTCATTCCAACCAGTAATACATATAATTGTGATATTACAGTGATGGTTTATCATGAAGTGTGTGTCCATTTTGCTTCTAAAGTGATAAAGGAAATCGAAAATAACGTGTTTGGATAGAAGTACCATGAAAAGACCAGTCAAGAAACATAGAAGAATACATGTGTTCTGAAGCAGGAAGTGATTGAAAGTGAAACAAATGCCTATATATTTGCTAACCTGTGGAGGAAATATATATCCTACCATGTGCATAAAATGAAGAAATTTTAATGTCCCAGTGTTGAATAAAAATGAACATCAATATACACATCATGTCCTATAGGAATCTACTTGCTTTGATGATAAACTGTGTCAGTTACTGTAAAAATATTAGGGTTTGTAAGCACGATTCACTGAAGTAAGTCCTCAGGACGAGGAAACAAATATGTATATCAGGTGGTTGAATGTTTCTGAGAATAATCTTATGAAAAGTTGATTTTATATCCACATACATGAATATGAATGAATTTAGATAGTGTTTAATAAGACACATGTTTTTCATATTTTGAAAAATCAAGAGAGTATATGTATGTGTATATATATATATATATATAGAGAGAGAGAGAGAGAGAGAGAAATATTACAATGAAAATTTGACAAGATTTATAACACATACCCTTGATAAAGCAGAAGGCAATTCCAAGTATATACCATGCCTCCTATGAAAGGCCTGTATTTCTATTCTGTTAGTTTTGTTTTTATCCATCATATTAGCATTAGTAGTCAGAGTCTGTTAGGGTATGTGTTAGTGTCAGGGATCAGTATTTCAAATGAAAATAGGAAAATAAATCTAATGTGTATGCAAATATGCAAATATGTGCTACACAAAAATCTTGCCACTCTCATCCAGAACAATTTCTTTACATTAACTTCACTCCAAGTAAGACACAATTAGTGGAGAGGAGTTCGAAAACCTGTGATTACATATGTGGAACTGAAAATGTTCAGGAGTTCACAACATTGGATGTGGTAGAGCAGTTTCCAAAAGTAAGGGAGAGGTTAAACACTCCACAAACTTGGAGCTCTGCTGGCCTTAAGACTTCTTGAGAAAATGCCTCTCAGGTTGGGAACATGAAATATATGAAGTTGTCAGGAGATTTAGCTTCCTCATTGTGACACCATCAAATGAGGGTCTGCATCTCTGTGACCTGGAGGAAATGGTTCCTTATTTTCTAATGAACATGAGGCAGCAGTTCTGAATTCTTTCTTGGTAAACTGTGGCCACTGGGAGTTAAGTGTCTCCCTGTGTGGTCTGTGAAGCCGTTTGGTCATCCTCCATTTTCGTGGTGTTTCTTACTGCTGCACTTGGAGTTTGGAATTGGCTTAATGAAATACAAGGAGTTCAACTGGGAAACAATTCTGGAGGGAGCTCTATCACGTGTGATTGGTCAGGGTCTTCAGGAGAATGTTCGAAACATGGGTCTATCCCACATAGCTTTCCCCTTGACTATAGCAACCAGATTCTGAACATTGCCCTGAAACCTCTCAATATAACAAGATGCCTTTACATATAAGGGTCTGGTGCCTGCACCATGTCAGTCACAAGTATTTTGAAAGCCAAAGGCAGATCCACGTGGTCCCACCACAGATATTTATTCACAAACGTATAGTCCACTGCTCTAGCCCCAATACTCAGCAGGCTCCAACTTACTGACATCTCGCTTCTATACCATTTTCATGACAACCAGTCAATCAAGGAACTGTCTGGTACACACATGATCAGCAACAGGACATCCAAAGTTTCTCCAGTGCCACCTGGTCATGGAAATTTCAAAAATTTTATGGTATTTGTATAGCCATTTTTCAAGGATGATGTTGGAGGCACTGTGGGTTTCAATTCATTCAGGAACCATTAAATGGTGAGTAAGCTCATTTCAATGAAAGCTCTGAAGAACTCTCACAGGCAAGGCTTCCCAAAGAGTGGCCAAAAGTTCACATGAAGCCAGGCTCATTGAGGTCTACAATGTGAGGTACATGTGTGTTTTGAGTCTCAACTATGACTTCCAAGTCTTTCAGTAAAAAATCATGTGTTACCCTGGCTGAGATTCCCAGTGCTCGGTGGAAAGCCACCGTGGGCCTAGATCTCAGTTTCCAAGGGCTAATCTCATGTGTGGCCTCCTATAATCCCAACACAATTCATGGCAATACTTCTCTCAAGTCAGTTCCAGAATTCAGTCTCTAAGGAGTATCAGAGCAGAGTTCAAGCCCTGGTGGACCAAGTCATCTCTTCCAACCGCCACACAAATGACCACAATTTAAACCAAAACACTCCTACATGACCCTCATCTTCTTCCATAAAGACACTCATCATAACATATGGCTGGAGGTTTCCATGAGGGGCATAGCCCAAGACAGTGTCCCAAATAAGCTCCCTTGCCCCTCATTTGCCTAAAGTCAGGGTGGCTTGGACACCCTTCTTGTGAACCAGGAGTGATCTGTAAGGGTAAAAGAAATTGAAATTAAAGTGTAAAAGTTAAAGTGTAAAAGACCGGGTTTGTAAACTTTCTAAGATTCAAGGCCTGATTTAAAATGTAAAGGACCAGGTATTGTTAAGTTCCTATGCTACATGAAAAATCTGAAATTCCTGTAACTTTTAGGACAATTTCTGGACTGCCCAGTAAATATTCCCCCTGATCGCCTGGTTGTTTAATAACCTAGGACCCTGTGTGGCTTGGCACATATGCATCGCAGGGCCTAAACTAATCAATTGGAATCTGTACCCCGCTTTAGAACTGACCTATCCCTCCCGCCTGACATGTTCCCACCAATGAATGAACTAATCATGTTTAGGATTTGTTGTTTGATTTTCCCGCAGTGTATGATGATTTGTTAAAGGAGACTGTGATATATGTAAAGTCTCGCCCTCCCCAAAAAGTGTACTTAAGCACTGCTCAACCTCTGCTCGGGGATCTGGGCTGCTCTCCCTTCTTGAGTGAGCACGGAGCCCCAACATGCTGGATTGGATCCTCAATAAATGTCTTTTGCTGTTGCATGAGCCGTGGTCTCATACATGAACATGAATGAATTTAAGGAGTGTATAATAAGACACATATATTTCATATTTTGAATAATCTATAGAGAGCAGATTTTACACAAAACACATACAGAGATATTAAAAAGTAGCAATATATATGCCAATCAAAATTCATCATGAAATACATATCATACACAGATCCAAAAATATTTATTTTACTTAACATGGATTTATGTGTAATGTTGTTCAACTAGGAAGCTCACACATAGGTTGAATTTTCAGTTCCTACAGCGTTTAGGAGGAGTGATCTCTTCTCACAATTTGTATCTGCCAAGTCAGCCACCTCACAATAATGTACGTGTGGTACCAGGTAGGATTCTATTTGTGCATATAAAAATACATGTGCTTAATAGGCAACAGAGAAAGTGAGACAGGAATTCACATATTTGATACCTTTCAAAACACATGGAGAACTATATCAATTAAAAATTAACCAGATTTTTAACAACTACCCTTTATCATGCAAAAGGCAAGTCCAACTATACACCATGCCTCTTCTGAACTGCTTGTATTTCTATTCTATTTGGGTTATTTTTCTCCATCATATTAGCATTAGTAGTCAGAGTCTAGTAGGGTATGCGTTAGTGTCATGGATTCAGTAATTCAAATGGAAATAAAGGAAAATGAATCCATTGTGTATGCAAATATGTGCTACAAAAAAACTTTCCACTCTCATTCAGAGCAATGCCTTGACATTACCTTCACCCAAGTAAGACACAATTAGAGGACAAGAGTTAGAAAATCTGTGAATACATATCTGGAATGGAAAATGCTCAGGAGTTCACAAGCTTGGGCATTTTAGAGGAGTTTTCAAAATTAAGGGACAGGATAAACAGTCCACAATCATGGAACTCTGCTGGCCTAAAGACTTCTTGAGAAACCTCTGAGGTTGGGCACTTGAAATATATGTTGTTGTCAGGAGCTTTAGCTTCCTTTGTAGTGATACCATCAAAGATGGGTCTTCATTTATCTGACCTGGAGGACATGGTTTCTTATTTTCCAAAAGAACATGAGGCAGCAGTGCTCAATTCTTCCTTTGAAGGTAAACTGTGGCCACAGAGGGCTAAGTGTCTCCCCGTCTTGACTGTGAAGCCAATTGGTAATCCTACAATTTTCGTGGGGTTTCTTGATGCTGCACTGGGCTTTTGGTTTTTCCTTCATGAAATACAACGAGTTCAACTGGGACACAGTGCTGGAGCAAGTTCTATCACGTGTGGAGGGTCAGGGTCTACAGGAGAATTCACCAACCAGGCTTCTATCCCACATAACTTGCAACATTATCCATAGCAAACTGATTCTGAACATTGTCCTGAAACCTTTACATATAACAAGATGCCTTTACAGATAAGGGTCGGCTAGCTGCACCATGTAAGCCACAAGCCATTTGGAAGTCAATGGCAGACCCACATGGCCCCACCACAGATATTTTATCATACACCTGCACACCACAGCTCTGGGCCCACTTCTCAGCACTCTCCAACTTACTGGCATCTCTGTTCTACACAACTTTCATGCCATCGAGTCAGTCAAGGCACTGTCTGGTACACTCATGATCAGCAACAAGACATCCAAAGATTCTCCAGTGCCACCTGGTCAGGGGAATTTCATGGTATTTATAGAGCCATTTTTCAAGGATGAAGTTGGAGGCACTGTGGGTTTCAATTCATTCAGGAACCATTAAATGTTGAGGAACATCATTTCAATGAAAGCTGTAGAGAACTCTCACAGGTAAGGCTTCCAAAAGAGTGGCCAAAATACACATATATTTCATATTTTGAAAAATCTTGACAGTGTATATATATATATATATATATATATATATATATATATATATATACACAAACACACACAGACATTAAAAACTAGCAATATATATGCCAATCGAAATTCATCATGAAATATATATCATCCACGTATCCAAAAATATTCATTTTACTGAACATGGATTTATGTATAATGTTGTTCAACTATGAAGCTCACCCATAGGTTGAATTTTCAGTTCCAACAGCGTTTAGGAGGAGTGAACTTTTCTCACAATTTGTATCTGCCAAGTCAGCCACCTCACAAGAATATATGTGTGATACAAGGTACAATTCTATATGTGCCTATAAAAATACATGTGCTGAATAGGATACAGAGAAATGGGGGAGACAGGAATTCACATATTTGATAAGTTTAAAAACACATGGACAACTCTTTCAACAAAAAATTGACTAGATTTAAAACTCCTTCCCTATATAATGGAAAAGGTAATTCAACGGTACACCATGCCTCCTCTGATATTTTTGTATTTCTGTTCTGTTTGGGTTATTTTTCTCCCTTACGTTAGGATTAGTTGTCAGAGTCTTGTAGGGTATGGGTTAGTTTCAGGGATTCAGTATTTCGAAAGGAAAATTGGAAAATGAATCCAATGTGTATGCAAATATGTGCTACACAAAAATCTTCCTACTCTCATCCAGAACAATGCCTTGACCTTAACTTCGTCCCAAGTAACTCATGTAGAGGAAATGAGTAAGATAATCTGTGAATACATATCTGGAATTGAATATGCTCAGGAGTTCACAAACTTGCAGGTAGAAGGGGAGATTCCAAAAGTAAGGGACAATGTAAACACTCCACAAACATGGAGCTCTGCTAGCCTAAAGACTTCTGGAAAAACTGGCTCTGATGTTGGGCTCTTGAAATATATGTTGTTGTCAGGAGCTTTAGCTTCCTTTGTAGTGAGACCATAAAAGCTGGGTCTGCATCTATGTGACCTGGAGGAGATGCTTTCTTATTTACCAATGAACATGAGGCAACATTGCTGAATTCTCTCTTTCGGGGTCAACTGTGGCCACTTGGGGCTAAGTGTCTCCTCATGTGGACTGTGAAGCCATTTGATCATCCTCCAATTTTTGTGATATTTCTTGCTGCTACACTGGGAGTTAAGTATTTGCTCACGAAATACAAGGAGTTCACTTGGGACACAGTGCTGGAGGGAGTTCTATCACGTGTGGTGGGACAGGGTCTGCAGGTGAATGCACAAACCAGGCTTCTGTCCAACATAGCTTGCCCCCTTAACCATAGGAACCTGATTCTGAACATTGCCCTGAAACTTATTCATATAACAAGAATCATTTACATATAAGGGTCTGCTGGATGCACCATGTCAGTCACAAGCCATTTGGAAGCCATTGGGAAATCCACATGGAAGCACCACAGATGTTTTATCTCACACATGCCCACCTTTGCTCTAGGCCCACTATTCAGCAGGCTCCAACTTACTGGAATCTCTGTTCTAGACCATTTTCGTGAAACCCAGCCAATCAAGGCACTGTCTGGTACACTCATGATCACCAACATGATATCCAATGGTTCTCCAGTGCCTCCTGGATATGGGAATTTCAAAAATTTCATGGTGTTTATCGAGCCCATCTTTCAAGGTTGAAGTTGGAGGCACTGAGTATTTCATTTAATTCAGTAACCATTAAATGGTGAAGAAGCTCATATCAAAGAAAGCTCTGGAGAACTCTCACTACCAAGACTTCCCAAAGAGTGGCCAAAAAGGCCACATGAAGCCAGGCCCATTGAGGTCTACAATGTGAAGTGCATTTGTGTTTTGACTCTCAACTATTGCTGCCAAGTGTTTCAGAATAAAATTATGTGATACCCTGGCTGAGATTTCCAGTGCTCTGTGGAAAGCCACGCTGGGAATAGATCTCAGTTTCCAATGGTGACTCTCATGCGTGGCCTCCTAATATCCCAACACAATTCATGGCAATACTTCTCTGAGGTCAGTTCCAGGACTCAGTCTCTTTAGGGTATCACACCAGAGTTCAAGCCCAGGTGGACCCAGTCATCGCTTCCAACTGCCACACAAATAACCACAATTAAAACCAAAACACTCCCACATGGCCCTCATCTCCTTCCATATAGACACTCCTCATAACCTCTGCCTGGATGTTTCCATGAGGGGCGCAGCCCAACATAGTGTCCAAATAAGCTCGCTTGCCCGTCATTTTCCTAAAGGCAGGGTGGCCTGTACACCCTTCCTGTGAAACAGAAGGGATCAAATATGACTTCCTTTAATACTGCTCTGCTTCTCCAATTTGAGGCCTACTGACTGTCGGGTATAGATTCTTTATGTGATTTGGAGTCATGAGAAAACACAAGCATGTATGGCATAGCCTTTGCAGGGCTTTGAAGAAGTCATTTGATTCAAAGGATCCCTATTCTCACTTGATGGTGGTCAGGAACCTAACAGAGGAAGGCGAGAGACTTCATCAACAATGACTGATCTTTTTCCCATTTTGGTTTTGGATGCAAACATGGGATCATTCTTTAGATGCATCAGGTGCTGAGAACCTAAGCCACAGCCTCACACAGGGCCAAGAGACTGATTCAGACACATCCATTTCCAAAGAAATTAACAAAGAGCCACAGGTGATGCCCATTTATTTCCATTTTAAAACTGTTTTCTTCAGGCTTCACAAAGCGGTGTCTTGAGGCCAAGACCTTCCTCACATTCAGGGGAAGAGAAGAATTTGTTAGCAAAAAACCCAAAGCAGAGTTTCTCCACTGAGGCTTTCCTGGTCACACTGATATCTGAGTTTTTTGAGATGCTAGTCATTCCCTTTAGCTATCCATTACATGGCCTTGTCACAGAGCTTGGAGGTGCTACATATCTTGGACACAAAACCATGAGCAGATTCTGGAGAGTGGCCAGAATCAGGAAGAAAACAGGAAATTAGGAAATTAGTAGGTGTTGCCCATCCATAAGGGAAGCCACAGTCCATTCATCAATTGGGCCGGATGAATGCTGGGAAGGTTTCTACTAAACAGGACACATCCATTGATGAATTCTCTTTTCAAATGTCTACAACCATGGACACAGTGGGATACACAGACATAGAAACACTCACTTTGTGAAACGACTTACTAGGAACAGTCCACTCCAAACCAAACAAACCGCCTTATTTTACCTATTCTCAGAAAATGAGACAAAACCACAAACTCACACCCACACCCACAAAGGCACCTCCTTCCCCCAAAGAGGTCTGTGACTATCCAGAGTGTCCTCTGACTTTTGGGCCTTATTATGTTTCCTGAAATATTCTGTCCTGTCTCAGATCTGGTCTTTTTGGCCAAATCTGTGAAGTGGTCAGGAGCCAGCTGTGAGCAACTACCTGCTTTCTCAGGAAAGGCCCCTCTTCTGAGCTCTCCTGAAATTTGGCCATTCTCACATCAGTAGGTACCAAAAAAGACTGACTCTGTTCCTGGTAAATCCAAATAAGTGAGCCCACTGAGAATGGTAATGGGACTGCCTCTGGTTGCCTGGCTTCCTGGATCCCAATTTCAGAGAGTTCTATCACCAAGGAAGTGAGGAAGGTCACCTCCTTTGTGAACTGAATGAGGTCACTGCTTTGGAAACCACTTTGTCGTAAAATTTGCTTCCAAGTTTCCCATGATATGGAGGCTGCCCCTATTTCCTGTGATACTTTCACAACTGAGAATTGTATATCAACCATAGGCAGCCGGGAACAGCTGTCCACACAGGACTGGTTTGGTCCATCTTCTCTACATTAAGAAGAGTGAGGCTTATTCTGACACATCCCTTCATCCTGACCGGGTTGTTTGCCATGGAAGATGACTTTTGCTCTCTCAGGTCCTTCATAGCTGCCTACATCTTCTCCAGGGATCATTTCTGCATGGAACTTTGAGGTTCTCAGGAGGTGGAAGATCCCCTCCATTCTTGTATTGGAAGACTAATTCTGTCCCTCCTCTTCTGTAAAGGTAGATTGAGGAAACATTGTATGGTTAAGGTTAATAACAGCTTCCATTTGGGTTTGGAATCATTCTTTTGGATGAATAATGGTATTGAAATTTTGTGATATTTTCAAGAATATATAGGTGAAATATAAGTCTGAAAAAAGAAATCTAGGTAATTTTTGAAGCACAGAAGGGAATTGGCCCCATGATTGGGATTCTTAGCTTTGAATTATGTTCTGCACAGGTGTCTCAGATTAATTGATATACAATGGCATAGGACCTTGTCTTTTGGATGATTGAATGTCGAAGAGAAAATCCAGTCCAAAAGGGATAGTTGGTGGATTAGGAAGATATTCGGTAGGTTTAGAATGAAGAGTGTGTATAGAATTTGGACCAAAAGATCTTTAGCAATAGGGTTTTGGGTAGAGAGTGAAAGTAAATGTCAGCACATGTGAAGAGTCAGTCATAATGATGAACTGGGAAAAATACAGAAAATCAGATTTCAATAGAGACATTAGGAAATCAGGCAAAGTATAAAGTGAGTCATAGGATTAGACATTTTCAACAGGGTTGAGGTTGAATATGTATTTTCAGGAAGAAACAAATATGTAGTCACCAATAGGATTCACATTTGAGAGCATTAGACAAACCTGGACATGGATATTTTTTTTAATCCATGCTCACTTTCCATTTAGGATTTGGTACAATCATAAGTGTGACCTTGCTTTTTGTTTCCACAATATTACTGTGATTAATGTATATATAGATCAGGTGACATGAGTATTTCTTCCACCATTTCTGGGAGCAATATTTTGAAGACATATAATTTAGTATTGTGGGTACAAATAGGTATACTCTGTGTTATATGAATATAAAGATAATGCATGAATAGACGATACTGTGAATAAATACTATAACTGGTTCCAAATTTAAATAATGGATTGAATTGATATCTGAATATATACTGGAAATCTTATATTGATATTCGTACAATCATTCCAACCAGTTATACATCTAATGGTAATATTGTGTTATGGTTTATCATGAAGGTGTGTGTGAGTTTTGCTTCTAAAATGATTATGGAAATTGAAATAATGTGCTTGGAAAGAAGTCTCATTAAAAGAGCAGTCAAGAAACCTGGGGGAATACATATGTTCTGAAGCAGGAAGTAATTGAAGTGAAAAAAATGCCTATGAATTTGTGAATTTGTGAATGAAATATGTATTCTATTATGTGCAAAAACTGAAGAAATATTAATGTACGAGTTTTGAATAATAATGAATGTCAAAATACATATCATGACCCATAGGAATCTACTTGCATTGAGTTAAACTGAGTCATTTACTGTAGCAATATTAGGATTTGTATGCACCATTCACTGAAGTTAGATTTCAGTATTAGGAAACAAATATGTATTTCAGGTGGATTAATATTTCTGAGAATATTCTTATGAAAAATTGAATATAAATACACATTCATGAACATCAATGAATTTAGGGAGTATATAATAAGACACATACATTTCATATTTTGAAAAATCTGGAGAGTTTATACATATATATATAACACACACACACACACACACACACACACGTATACATTAAAAAGCAGCAATATATATGCCAATCGAAATACATCATGAATTATATATCATCCACAAATCCAAAAATCTTCATTTTTCTGAGCATCGATTTATGTATAATGTTGTTCAACTAGGGAGCTCACCCATAGTTTGAATTGTAAGTTCCAACAGCATTTAGGAGGAGTGATCCCTTCTCAAAATTTGTATTTGCAAAGTCAGCAACCTCACAAGTATGTACGTGTGATACCAGGTAGGATTCTATATGTGAATATAAAAATACATGTGCTGAATAGGGTACAGAGAAATGGAGACAAGAATTCTCATATTTGTTAACTTTAAAAACACATGGAGTAGGGAGGGGCAGAGCCGCCAACTGCACCTGTAAGGTAGGCGGACCTGCGAGCCATCCGTAGAACAGGCCTAGCGGCCCGCCATAGTGAAAGACACATCGCCCTGGTTGGGGGTTGAGCAGAGCCGCTGCATGCCTTCAAGGAACGCGGACATGCGACTCACAGGCAGAACAGGCCCAGACACCCGCGGAGGGGCAGAGACACCCCTTGCGACTTCAAGATAGGTGAACCTGCAACCCACCGGCTGAAGCGGCCCAGCTGCCTTCAGAGGGGCAGAGCCGGCCCCCGCGCCTGCGAAGTAGGCATACCTGCGAACACCGACAGACCAGGCACTAGGCCCCGCCAGGGTGCTAAACACATAACCAGGTTTGGGGAGGGGCCGAGCCGCTGCCCGTGCCTGCAAAGCAGGTGGACCTCTCACCCACATGCAGAACAGACCCAGCGACCTACCAGGGTGGTAGACACATCGCCCCGGTTGCGGGGAGGCAGAGATGCCACTCGCTGCTGCAATGTAGACAGCCCTGCAACCCACAGACAGAAGAGGCCCAGCGGAGCGCGGAGGGGCAGAGCCGACGCCTGTGCCTGCAAGGTAGGTGGACCTGTTACCCACTGGCTGAACAGGACCAGAACCCGCAGAGGGATAGATCAACTGCCCGCTCCTGAAAGGTAGGCGGACCAGCTACAAACTGGCAGAACAGGCCCAGCGGCCTGCTGGTGTGGTAGGCACATTGCCCCAATTGGAGGAGGGTCAGAGCCACTGCTTATGCCTGTGAGGGAGACTTTTCAAGAATACAATAGCAATATAAACATTTAGGGCTAAAATTCAATAACACAAAAGTTTCACCAAGCAGAAAGAAACGTGAACAGTAGGGAAAGACAAGGAAAGAAAGGACCACAAGCAATGCCGGTCAACTGAACTTTAGAAGAGGTAGTATCTGCAGCATATGGAATGTCAGATAAAGAATTCAGGATATACTTGCTTCAGATGATCTGGAGTCTCCAGGGAGACATTAGACAGCAAAATCAGACAATGAAAGATCACTTTGACAATGAATTACATAAACAAATCCAAGAAGCAAAAGATCAACTATACAGGGAGATAGAGGTTATAAAAAACAAACAAACAGAAATCATAGAAATGCAGGAAGCAATAAACCAACTTAAAAACTCAATTGAGAATACGACCAGCAGAGTAGATCACTTAGAAGACAGAACATCAGACAATGAAGACAAAGTATTTCAACTTGAAAAGAACATAGACAGCTCAGCAAGACTGTTAAGAAACCATGAGCAGAACATCCAAGAAATATGGGATAACATGAAGAGACCAAACTTAAGAGTAATTGGGATACAGGAAGGTATACAGGTCCAAACCAAAGGATTGAGCAATCTATTCAATGAAATAATATGAGAAAACTTTCCAGACATGAAGAATGAGACAGAATCCCAAATCCTAGAAGCCTACAGGATGCCAAATGTGCAAAATCATAAGAGATAAACACCTAGACATATTATAATGATGATGCCAAACATACAGAATAAAGAGAGAATTTTAAAAGCTACAAGAGAAAGGAAGCAGATTACATTTAGGGGTAAACCAACCAGGATAACAGCTGATCTTTCAACACAGACTCTGAAAGCTAGAAGATCCTGGAATAACATTTTTCAATCACTGAAAGAAATTGGGTTCCAACCAAGAATTCTGTATCCAGCGATTTTAAGCTTCAGGATGGAAGATGAAATTAAAACCTTCCATGATAAACAAAAGTTAAAAGAATTTGCAGCTAGAAAACCATCTCTTCAAAAGATCCTTGGCAAAACATTATAGAAAGACAAAATGGAAAATAACAATGAAAACCAACAGTGGGACGTAGTAAAGTAAAGGGGCGAAAAATAATCAAAGAGAAAAACAAACCATGTTTAGTAACATAAATAAACAAATATGGCTGGAAGAACAACCCATATCTCAAAAATAACCCTAAATGTTAATGCCTTAAACTCACCAATTAAGAGACACAGGCTAGTAGAATGGATCACGAAAGAAGACGCAAAATTTTCTGCCTACAGGAGACACATTTGATAGGAAAAGACATATATAGACTAAAGGTGAAAGGTTGGGAGAAATCATATCACTCATATTGACTTCGGAAACAAGCAGGAGTGTCCATACTCATATCAAATAAAATGGATTTCAAGACAAAGTTAATCAAAAGGGATAAAGAGGGACACTACATACTGCTCAAGGGAACCATACACCAACAAGACATAACAATCATAAATATATATGCCCCAAACAATGGTTCAGCTATGTTAATCAAACAAACTCTTCTCAAGTTCAAGAGTCTGGTAGACCACCATACAATAATCATGGGAGATTTCAACACACCTCTCTCACTACTGGACAGATATTCCAAACAAAATTTGAATTAGGAAACTATAGAACTCAATAATACAATTAATAACCTAGACTTAATTGACATATATAGAATATACCACCCAACATCAAGCAGTTACACTGTTTTCTCAGCAGCACATGGATACCTCTCAAAAATAGATCATATATTTTGTCACAGAACAACTCTTAGACAATATAAAGGAGTATAGATAATACCAGGCATCTTATCTGATCGTAATGGAATAAAACTGAAAATCAACAATAAAAGAAGGAAGGAAAATTCATGCATCACTTGGAGAATGAACAATACGTACTGAATGATCAATGGGTTATTGAAGACATCAAGGAGAAAAATAAAAAAAATTCTTAGAGATAAATGAAAAAGACAGAAAGAACATATCAGAATCTATGGGACACATTGAAAGCAGTTCTAAGTGGAAAATTCATTGCTTGGAATTCTTTCCTAAAAAAAAAAAACAACAACAAAAAAAAAACAAATAAATGATCTCATAGTTCATTTCAAAATCCTAGAAAAAGAAGAGCAAAACAACAGCAAAAGAAGTAGAAGGCAAGAAATAATTAAAATCAGAGCTGAAATTAATGAAATCGAAACAAAAGAAACAATTGAAAAAATTGACAATACTAAAAGTTGAAAAATTAATAAAATCGACAGACTCTTAGACATGTTAATGAAGAGAAGAAGAGAGGGAACTCAAATTACTATCATAAGGGATGAAAATGTCAATATCACAACAGACACTTCTGAAATACAGAAGATAATCAGAAATTATATTGAAACCTTATAACGAATAAATTAGAAGATAGTGAAGGCATCGATAAATTTCTTAAGTCATATGATCTGCCCAGATTGAGTCAGGAGGATATAGACAACCTAAGCAGACCAATATCAATTGAGAAAATAGAAGAAACCATCCAAACACTACCAACTAAGAAAAGCCCAGGACCGAATGGATATACAGCAGAGTTTCACAAAACCTTTAAAGAGGAACTAATAACAATACTTTTTAAGATATTTCAGAAAATAGAAAAATAGAGAGAACTTCCAAATTCATTCAAGGAGGACAATATCACCCTGATTCCTAAACCAGACAAAGACACTTCAAAGAAACAAATGTACAGACCAATCTCTCTAATGAACCTAGATGCAAAAATCCTCAATAAAATTCTGGCGAATCAGATACAAAAACATATTTAAAAAATTGTGCAACATGATCAAGTAGGATTCATCCCTGGGATACAAGGCTGGTTCAATACATGGAAATCAATAAATGTTATTCACCACATCAATAGACTTAAATATAAGAACCATATGATCACCCCAATAGATGCAGAAAAAGCATTCAACAAAGTACAGCATCCCATTATGTTCAAAACTCTAGAAAAACTGGGATAACAGGAACATACCTCAATATTCTAAAAGCAATCTATGCTAAGCCTCAGGCTAGTATCATTCTGAATTGAGAAAAAATTGAAGGCATTCCCTCTAAAATCTGGAACAAGACAGGGATGCCCTCTCTCACCATTTGTGTTCAACATAGTTCTGGAAACACTGGCCAGAGCAATTAGACAAATGAAAGAAATTAAAGGCATAAAAATAGGAAAAGAAGAACTTAAATTATCACTATTTGCAGATGACATGATTCTATACCTAGTAGACCCAAAAGGGTCTACAAAGAAACTATTAGAGATAATAAATGAATTCAGCAAAGTGGCATGATATAAAATCAACAATCATAAATCATAAGCATTCCTGAATATCAGCAACAAATCCTCTGAAACGGAAATGACGACAACCACTCCTTTGAGAGTATCCTCAAAAAAAATAAAATAAAATATTTGGTTATCAACGTAACAAAAGATGTGAAAGACTTACACAATGAAAACTACAGAACCCTAAAGAGAGAAATAGAAGAAAATCTTACAAGATGGAAAAATATATCCTGTTCATGGATAGGCAGAATTAACATCATCAAAATGGCGATATTACCAAAAGTTCTCTATAGGTTTGATGCAATGCCAATCAAAATCCCAACGGCATTTCTTGTAGAAATAGATAAAACAATTATGAAATTCATATGGAATAATACAAGACCCAGTATAGCAAAGACAACTCTAAGCAGGAAGTGTGAATCAGGCGGTATAGTGATACATGTCCTCAAACTATACTACGGAGCAATAGTAACAAAAAGAGCATGGTACTGGTACCAAAACTGGCGGGTGGACCAATGGTACAGAATAGAGGACACAGAAATCAATCCAAAAAATTACAGCAATCTTATATTTGATAAAGGAGCTAATAGCATAAAATGAAGTAAGGATAGCATCTTCAACAAATGGTGCTGGAAAAACTGGAATTACATATGTAAGAAAATGAAACTGAATCCCTTTCTCTCGCCATGCACAAAAGTTAACTCAAAATGGATCAAGGAGCTTGATATCAAATCAGAGACACGGCATCTGATAGAAGAAAACTTTGGCTATGTTCTACATACTATGGGGTCGGGCTCCAAATTCCTCAATAGGACAGCCATAGCATAAGAGTTAATAATTAGAATCTACAAACAGGACTTACTCGAACTAAATAGATTTTTCTCAGAAAAAGAAACAATAAGAGAGGTAAAAAGGAAGCCTACATCCTGGGAACAAACCTTTACTCCTCAAACTTCAGATAGAGCCCTAATATCCAGAGTTATACAAAGAACTCAAAAAATTAAACATTAGGCAAATGAATTACCCAATCAACAAATGGGCCAAGGACCTGAACAGACACTTCTCAGAGGAGGACATACAATCAATCAACAAGTACATCAAAAAATTCTCACCATCTCGAGCATTCAGAGAAATGCAAAACAAACCCACCCTAAGATACCATCTCACTTCAGTAAGCTTGGCAGCCATTATGAAGTCAAATGACAACAAGTGCTGGCGAGGATGTGGGAAAAGGGTACACCTGTACATTGCTGGTGGGACTGCAAATTGGTGCAGCCAATTTGGAAAGCAGTATGGAGATTTCTTGGAAAGTTGGGAATGGAACCACGATTTGACCCAGCAATTCCCCTTCTCGGTCTAATCCCTATAGACCCAAAAAGTGCATGCTACAGGGACACTGATAAATCTATGTTCATAGCAGCACAATTCACAATAGGAAGACTGTGGAACCAACCTAGATGCCCTTCAATAGATGAATGGATTAAAAAAATATGGCATTTATACACAATGGAGTATTACTCTGCATTAAAAAATGACAAAATCATACAATTTGCAGAGAAATAGATGGCATTAGAATGTATTATGCTACGTGAAGATAGCCAATCACTAAAAAACAAATGCCAAATGTTTTCTTTGATATAAGGAGAGTAACTAAGAACAGAGTTGGGAGGAAGAGCATGATAAGATGATTAACATTAAACAGGGGTGAGAGGTGGGAGGAAAAAGGAAAGAGAAGGAAAATTACATGGAAATGGAAGGAAACCCTCATGGTAATACAAAATTAAATACAAGAGGAAGTGAGGGGAAAGGGAACAAAAACAAGGGGAAGAAATGAATTACAGTAGATGGGGTAGAGAGAGAGGATTGGAGGGGAGCGGATGGGAGATAGTAGAGGACAGGAAAGGCAGCAGAATACAACAGACACTAGTATAGCAATATGTAAAATAGTGGATGTGTAACTGATGAGATACTGCAATCTGTATACGGGGAAAAATGGAAGTTCATAACCTACTTGAATCAAAGTGTGAAATATGACATGTCAAGAACTATGTAATGTTTTGTAGAACCAACAATAAATATTAAAGGAAAAAAAAACACATGGAGAACTATTTCAATGAAAAATTGACTAGGTTTATAACACCTACACTTTATCATTCAAAAGGCAAGTCCAACTATACACCATGCCTCTTCAGAAGTGCTTGTATTTCTATTCTGTTTTTGTTATTTTTCTCCATCATATTAGGATTAGTAGTCAAAGTTTGGTAGGGTATGCGTTAGTGTCAGGGATTCAGTCTTTGGAATGGAAAATTAGAAAATGAATCCAATGTGTATGCAAATATGTGCTACACAAAAATCTTCCCACTCTCATCCAGAACAATGCCTTGACGTTACCTTCACGCCAAATAAGAAACAATTAGAGGAGAAGAGTTAGAAAATCTGTAAATACATATCTGGAATGGAAAATATTCAGGAATTCACAAACTTGGAGGTGGTAGAGGAGTATCCCAAAGTAAGGGACAGGGTAAACACTCCACAAACATGGAGGTCTGCTGGCCTAAAGACTTCTAGAGATGGGCACTTGAAATATATGTTGTCAGTAGCTTTAGCTTCCTTTGTAGTAAGATCATCAAAGCTGGGTCTGCATCTATGTGACCTGGAGGACATTCTTTCTTGCTTTCCAATACACATGAGGCAGCAGTGCTGAATTCTATCTTTGTATGTAAACTGTGGCCACTGGGATCTAATTGTCTCCCCGTGTGGACTGTGAAGCCTTTTGTTCATCCTCCACTTTTCGTAGTGTTTCCTGCTGCAGCACTGGGAGTTTGGTATTTGCCTCATGAAATACAAGGAGTTCAACTGGAACACAGTCCTGGAGGGAGTTCTGTCATTTTTGGTTTTTCAGGGTCTGCAAGAGAATGCACCAACCAGGCTTCATTCCCACATAGCTTTCCCCCTTGTCCATAGCAACCTGATTCTGCACATTGCCCTGAACACTATCCATTTAACAAGACACCTTTACATATAAGTGTCTGGTCACTGCACCGTGTCAGTGACAAGCCATTTGGAAATCAATGGCAAATCCACATGGCGCAACCACAGATGATTTATCACACACCTGCACACCACAGCTCAGGGCCCACTTCTCAGGAGGGTCCAACTTAATGGCATCTCTGTTCTACATCATTTTCATAAATCCCAGTCAATCAAGGCACTGTCTGGTACACTTATGATCAGCAAGAGGTACTGACAATCTAAGCCACAGCCTCACACAGGGCCCAGAGTCTGATTCAGACAGAACCATTTCCAAAACAATTCAGCAAAGAGGCACAGGTGATGCCCATTCATTTCCATTTGAAAACTGTTTTCTTCTGGCTTTATAAAGGGGTGGCCTGAGGCAAAGAGCTTCCTGACATTCAGGGCCACAGAACAATAGTTAAGCAAAATGCCCTAAGCAAGGTTTCACCATGGAGACTTTCCTGGTCACACCAATATCTGAGTTTTCTGGTGTGCTTGCCATTCCTTTCAGCTAACTAGTACATGGCCATGTCACAGAGCTTGGAGGTGGTACATATCTTGGACAAAAAACCATGAGCCTTTCTGGAGAGTGGCCAGAATTCAGGAAGAATTCAAGAACTTAGGATGATAGTAGGTGTTGCCCATGGATAAGTCAAGCCTCAGTCCATTCATTAATTGGACAGGATGAATGCTGGAAAGCTTTCTACTAGACAGGACACACCCATTGAGCCATTTTCTTTTCTAATATCTACAACTAAGGACACAGTGGGATACACAGACATAGAAACGGTCTCCTTGTCAAATGACTTACTAGAAACAGTCCACTCCAAACCAATCAAACCTCCTTTTTTACCTATTCTCAGAATATGAGAAAAATCCAAAAATTGACATCCACACACACCAAGTCACCTCCTTCCCCAAGTATGTCTGTGACTATCCGGAGTGTCCTCTGACTAGTAGGCCATAGAATGTTCCCCAGAAATGGCCGGTCCTGTCTCAGATCTGGTCTCCTTGGCCAATTCTGTGAAGTTGTCAGGAGGCAGTGGTAAGCCATTTCCTGCCCTCTCAGGAAAGGACCCTCTTCAAAGCTTTCTTGGCATTTGGCCACCCTCACATCAGTAGGTACCAAGAAAGACTGACTCTTTACTTGGTAAATCCAAACAAGTGAGCCCACTTGGACTGGGACTGGTACTGGCTCTGGGTGCCTGGCTTCCAGGATCACAAAATTCAGAGAGTTCCATCATCAAGGAAGTAAGGTGAGGTCACTTCCTTCAGAAAATGAATGAGGCCACTGTCTTGGCCACCACTTTGTCCTAACAGTTGCTTCCTAGTGTCTCAGGAAAAGGAGGCTGCCTCTATTTCCTGTGACACTTTCACAAGTTAGAATGGTATAGAAACATAGGCACCTGGGAACAGCTCTCCACACAGGCCTGGTTTCATACATCTTCCCTACATTAAGAAGAGATAGGATGATTCAGACACATCCTTTCATCCTGATCGGGTTGTTTGCAATGGAAGATGACTTTTGCTGTCTCAGGTCCTTCATAGCTGCCTACGTCTTCTCCAGGGATCATTTCTGCATGGATTTTGAGGTACTCAGCAGGTGGAAGATCTCCTAACATCCTGTATTGTAATACTAACTTTGTCCCTGCTCTTCTGTAAAGTGAGATTGAGTGAACAATCTCATTTTACAGAATGGTTAGGGTTAATAGCATGTTCGATTTGGGTTATGAATCATTTTGCTGCATGAATAATGATATTGGGAACCTGTGATATTTATAAGAACATGGAGGTGAAATATAAGTATGAAAACAGAAATCTAGGTAATATTTGAAGCCCAGAAGGACTTTGGGCCCTTGATTAGGATACTTAGCTTAAATTATATTCTGTGTGACCTTTGCATTTTGTGTCCAGAATATTACTGTGATAATATGTATATGTAGCTAAGGTGACATGAGTATTTCTTCCACTATTTCTGTGAGCAATATTTTGAAAACTTATAAATTAGTACTGGGGATACTATTAGGTTTACCCTGTTTTGATGAATATAGAGATGATGCATTAATAGACCATACTGTGAATAAATTATATAACTGCTTCCAAATTTAAATAATGGATTGTATTGATATCTGAAAATATATAGAAAATCTTATATTGATATACATACATTCATTCCAACCAGTTATATATCTAATGGTAATATTAGGGTTATCATTTATCATGAATAGTGAGTGAGTTTTGCCTCAAAAATGATTATGGAATCGAATATAATATGTTTAGAAAGAAGTCTAGTAAAAACACCAGTCAAGAAACATGGAGGAACATATGTCTTCGGAAGGAGGAAGTGATTGAAAGTGAACCAAATGTTTATAAATTTGTGAACTTGTGAATGAAAGGAAATATCTTATGATGTCCATGAACTGAAGAAATAATAACGTACCAGGTTTGAATAAAAATGAACTTTAACAAACACAATAGAGACATTAGGAATTCTGGCAAAGTATAGTTTGCAGTGAAAGGTTAATTAAAAAAGTACTTGTCACTTCCTGTTTTTCTGTATGCTTAACAAAACACTGTTGAAATATTGAGAACTGTTTGCTAATCTTATTCCCAGAATGTGCTGTCCCCAATTGCCAAACTGCAGAATGTACTCCCTCAACCGGTTGCACGCAAACCGCTCACTCTCCCGGAACCATCAATAAACTTACCCCCCTGCCCTCTCCAAGGAAAATATATAAGCTCTGCTTAAGCTGTTCTCAGGGCTCTCTGCTCTATTCAAGTGAGCTCTGAGCCCCAGCATGCTGGACCCCCAATAAACCCTTTGCTTTTGCATGAGACAGTCTCTTGGTGGTCTCTTCCCCCGATTTTCACCGGACCTTTACATATGGAGGTTCCACCGAGATCCGGCAGCGGTGGACAAGAGACCCCAACGAATTCCTCTCAGGGTAAGTAAGGTGCCTCTTTCTGGTCAGGTTTCAGGTCAGGGCTTGGCAAAATGGATGTCGATGAAGAGCGTGAGCTCTCTCCGACGGTGGCTGACAGTCATGTCACAGAGCCACAGGCCAAGTCCCTGGGGGACGTCATAGAGGAATCGGAAAATTGAGGAACAATAGTCTCCATGACTCAGTGATATTTTGTTTCAGATTCGTTATTGCCAACTGATCGGGTTTTGCCAACTACTCAGTCCTGGTCTCAGTGTTGGACTTCCATATCCTGTCTTAATTGTCTTGTCTGTGTCGTGTCTTGTTGCTTTTACTGTTTGTGTATCTTTCATTATGGGACAGAGCACTTCAATGCCTCTGTCTCTGACCCTTGATCACTGCACCAAAGTTTGCTTAAGGGATCAGAATCTTTCTTTTTCTGTAAAACGCTGGACCTGGCAGACTCTCTGTGCCTCAGAATGGCTCACCATTGGATTTGGATGGACCCTAGAAGGATCTTTCTACTTCCCACTAATTTAAAAAGTCAGAGATATTGTCTTTCAGCCAGGGCCACATAGATACCTGTGAAGACAGATGGCCACTGCCTACCAAACCGGGTACGAGGGGAATCAACATCAATATCAAGAAAGAGACTTTGTCTACATTAGACGACATCAGGTGTCATCCATGGAACCCCGCTGGAAGGGACCATAGAAGGTGCTACTTATAACACCTACAGAAGTAAAGGTAGACAGAATCACTTCCTGGATCCATACCTATCATCTCAAGCCTGTGTCCTGTCCAGACTCTGGCTGGAAAAGACAGGTAACCCTTTCAAATTGTGTATTTGCCTTGTGGATAAGGTTATAGACTCTCCCCTTGACCACCAGTAGTCCTAACCCTCATCAGCCCATTCAGCAGCAATGGCTGATCACAAATCTTACTGGACAAGAAGTATGGTCTATCTCACATATCGCCCACTTAAGGGCATGGTCGCCATCTCTCCACAGAGACATTTGTCAGCTGGCTATAGGTTTTTTCCATTGGGATATCCCTGATGAAGTGGATCCCACTAAAATTCCATTAAATCCCTTCTCTACCATAGATAATGGAAACAAATATTATCGATGTAGGGACACGTGAGCCAGATGCAGTTTGGCTAGCCTAGTTTACTATGTTTGCCTGGCGGACTATCAAAGCCACAAACAGTCACGGCTTTGTTGGGGGGAAGCCGACTTCTTCTGTAAGTCATGGGGATGTGAGCATACAGGGACTGCTTGATGGAACCCAAACTCCTCATCAAATTCTGTACACAGCATTGGCCATATCCAATTAGATAACCAAAATTGATAGCCCCCAGAGGGGTCTCTAGATCCTCAAGTTCTGCATGACCTTTTTAACTTTTGCAAGTGCTCAAAAGTGTGAAAGGAGATTCCCCTATGTGGAGGCCTTTTCCTTCCTTTGCTCACATCCTGAACTATGCTTCTCCAATAGATCTTCACCCTCAACCTTCTGCTCCAGACTCTCTGCTCTTACTCTCACTTAAGCAACCTGATTTCTCTCCTCCAATTACTAGATCAAAAACCCAAACCTCTGCCCATTCTATGACCATTGGCCCCTTGTTGAGGTAGCAGGTACTGAGGTACACCTTAACCCACTCACTCCTCTCTTCTCTTGTCATTGCCCGCACCGGGTCCCACCAGGTCCTCTTACTAGCTAACACAAAGCTCAAACCAGCTGAGGAGAGCCCTCAGACCCTTATCCAAGATGTAATGTAAATGGCCTTTAAAGTTGCTTTGTCATCACTGAAAACAGGTTACTAAGTATTTAAAGTCCCTCAAAGGCTTTTTGGGATACTAACTCCTATCTTACCCTCTGCTATACCTGTTGTACTGCTCAAGATTTGTTCCTAGAAAAATCCAAAACCCCTTTCCCATTATTCTTTTACATCCCTCCTCCCTCATTCTCAGATCCACGGAGCTGCTCACAGCCACGCCTTCCCCGTCTTCCCCCTCTGTACCAGGCCCACAGAAATGTCTTAACTGACCTTCTCCAGAAATCTTCAACATAGCTGAATTTAGGACTTTCAGAAAAAGAGTCCCTATAAAAGATTTCTAAGTACATAAACTTCCTCTTTTCGTGTTGCCCTATTCTACTTGGCCACTGGCTAAAAAATTCAGCAATCCTAAGCTAGACACCACCTTACTAGTTTTTCACAAAATATGTGAACAAGGCCTTGGCCTTGAGCTGAGGCTTCACAGAGATGGCTACATTTGTAAGATAAAGAAGTTACCAACTGGGCTCCATGGTAACAGTTGGCAGGGGGAAAAAAATAAAGGGAATATAATGCTCTCCCTCACCCAGGTGTCCTTGAAAAGGTAACTTTCCCACAACAGTGGAAAAAAACAGAATACAAACTGCTTTTTGTGAACTTCTTAAGATTGTGAACTTCTGAGCCCCTTCCCTTATATGTTGGGTACAAAATTCTGAAAGTACCTAAACTTGGGGTTCCGGGGATTGAATTGATTACAACAGAAGTAATGCCCTCTGAATATGGTTGCAAACAAATAAGATTGTTTTCCTGTCTTTGGTACTATCTTAAGTGCCTTGCCTTGTCCGTCCCTACAACAGTATAATTCTATATACTTAAAACATTGTTTATGTTTTCATGAAGTGGTCAACAGATGTGATTAATTGTGTAGTTGTGCAAATGTTTCCCAGAGTGCTCTATCATAACACAGGTTCATTTGAAGATCAAATAGGGGGGGCATAAAACCTGGTTCCACTGGGAACATATATCCCTCACTTTCGCCATCCTATTAGGAATATATGTTGCTGCAAGGGTGGGCACAAGTACCACTGCCTTGGTCCATGGGACAAAACAAATGACCCAAATAGAAGCAGCTATAGACCAAAACTTAAGATATTAGAAACCTCCCTAAGAGCATTGCAGGAATCTTTAACTTATCTCTCTGAAGTTGTTTTACAGAACAGTAGAGGATTGGAACTCCTCTTCATGTGAGAAGAGGGCCTTTGTTTTGTATTGATGGAAGAATGTTGTTTTTATGCCAACCATATTGGAGTTGTAAGAAAATCTATGAGTAAATTAAAAAGATGACTTGAAGAGCGTCAACAAGAGAGAGAGGCCAAAAAAGGGTGTTTTGAATCTTGGATCACAAAGTCCCCCTGGTTAACTACGCATTTATCAACCCTGGCCGGTCCAATAATAATCCTCATATTATTGCTAACTATTAAACCCTGCTTGCTCAACCATGTAATTTATTTTCTCCAAGCTCAAATTGGACAAGTTAAACTAATGGTAATACCCCACTAGCAGACATAGAATGTGACACCCCCCAATGATCATTTTTATGATTAAAAGTAGCCAGAAAAAGAAGTGTCGAATGAAAGGTTAATAAAATATGTAGTTGTCAATTCCTGTATTTCTGTATGCTTAACAAAACACTGTTGAAATCTTGAGAAATATTTGCCAATCTTGTTCCCAGAATGTGTTGTCCCCAACTGTCAAACTGCAGAATGTACTCCTTCACCAGGTTGCATGCAAACTGACCACTCGCCCTGACACATCAATAAACTTCCCTCCCTGCACTCGCAAGGGAAAGTATATAACCTGTGCTTAAGCTGTTCTCAGGGCTGTCTACTCTTTTCAAGTGAATTCTGAGCCCCGGCATGCTGGACCCCCAATAAACCCTTTGCTGTTACATGAGATAGACTCTTGGTGGTCTCCTCTTCCGACACTCGACCGACCTTTACTTGGATGATTGAATGTAGAAAGAACATCCAGTCAAAAAGGGATAGTCAGTAGGATTAGGAATATAGTTCGTAGGTTTAGGAAGAAGAGTGAGTATAGGATTTGGATCAAAAGTTCTTTAGCAATAGGGTTTCGGTTAGAGAGTGAATGCAAATGTCAGCACATGTGAAGAATGAGTCACAATGATGAACTGGGGAAAATATGTAGGAAAGCAGATATCAATAGAGACATTAGGAAATCAGGCAAAGTATAAAGTGAGTGATAGGATTTGACATTATCAACAAGGTTGAGTTTCAATATATAATCTTAGGAAGAAACAAATATGTAGTCACCAATAGGTTTGTCATTTGAGAGTATTAGGCAACCTGGACATGGATGTTTTTAGTAATACAGGTTCACTTTCTATTTAGCCTTTGGTACAATCATAAGTGTGACTTTTGCATTTTGTCTTCCGAATATTACTGTGATAAAATGTATATGTAGATCAGGTGACATGAGTATTTCTTCCACAATTTCTGGGAGCAATATTTTGAAGACGTATAAATTGAGCACTCTAGGATATGCCAACAAACAATTCTTACACAAACTTTTACCAATGTGGTTCCAAAGGTAGAGGCGCATAGGCAAGGAATGCAAAGTGAACTAATTCTAACCAAAAAAAGAAAAAGAAAAACAAGTGATACTTTATCTTCCTCTTCTTGTGCCACTCCTGTTTCAAATTACTTAGTCTTGACTGCATGTCTCCTGCAGAAATAATCAAAATCTCTGGAATACATCTTTTTTTTTTTGTTTTGCTTTTGTGGTGCTGCAGATAGAACCCAGGGCCTCCACATGCTTAGGAAAGCACTTGACTGTCAAACTACATCCATGCTCCCCTCCCCCGCCACTTTTTTGTTGTTTTGAGAAAGGGTCTGAGTAGCTGGGATTTCATGCATGCACTATTGCACCAGACTCCTGAATATATCTTGCCACTACATTTAGATACAGAATTGGCTTAACAATAAGAAATTAAGAGGGTGTGTATAAAATAGTAATACTGAAGAACCACTAAGAATACAGAGAAAGCACACTAAACAATACCTTTTGTTCAAATGCAGTCACTTTTAAAAGATTTTTTAAATAGATGACAATAAACTTCTGAAAAATAGACACAAATATCATTCCTATCCTTTGCCTGAATTTCAATACTTTAAATTTTATTTTAATTACAGCTTTACTGAGATACAAATTTATATACCATGCAATCTATTGTATCACATGTGTATCTATTTTATATCCAGTATGGTTATTTCAATAAAATGACAAGCTAACTTTTCTGAATGAGTAGAATTACTAGTTACTACTAGGGTTCAATTCCTAGCTTTGCAAAAACAAACAAACAAACAAACAAAGTTGGCTAATGGATCATATATTCTAATATTCCTAGCATTTTTTCAGTACAAAAAAACCCACATTATCCCACAAAGGGATATGAAATAGAATTATATTTTTTTCATCTGGGTATGCTAAAGACAAGTCTATTTAGAAAATCCTGTTGTTTCAAATGTAGTTGAAAATAATATAAAAATACTTTAATAAAGAATGCAAAATAAAAAAAAAATAAATTAGTATTGGGGGTACAAAGAGGTGTACCCTGTGTCTATGAATATAGAAGTAATGCATGAATTGACAATAATGTGAATAAATAATATAACTGATTCCACTTTAAATAATGGATTGATAGAATTGATATCTGAAAATATATAAGAAATCTTATATTGATATAGAATCATTCATTCCAATGAGTTATACATCTAATGGTAATATTAGGGTTATATTTTATCATGAAAGGTGTGTGAGTTCTGCTTCAAAAGTGAAAATGGAAAAGGAAAATAATGTGTTTGGAAAGAAGTCTCATGAGAAGACCAGTCAAGAAAAATAGAGGAATGCATGTGTTCTGAAGTAGAAAGTGATTGAAAGTGACACAAATGCAAATAATTTTGCTAACTTGTGGATGAAATACATATCCTATGATGTGAATAAACTGAAGAAATAGTAAAGTACCAGTGTTGAATAAAAATGAATGTCAAAATGTACATCATGTCCCATAGTAATCTACTTGAATTGATGTTAAACTGGGTCAGTTACTGTAGAAATATTAGGATTTGTATGCACCATTCACTGATGTTAGTTGTCAGTACTAGAAAACAAATATGTATTTCAGGTGGATGAATAATTCTGTGAATAATCTTGTAAAAAAATTTATTATAAATCCACATACATGAATATGAATGAATTTACAGTGTGTAAAAGAAGACAGAAGTATTTCATATTTTTAAAAATTTGGAGAGTATATATATATATATATATATATATATATATATATATATATATACACACACACACACACACACACACACACACACAAACAGACACATATACACACAGAGACATTGAAATGTAGCAGTATATATGCCAATTGAAATTGATGTAGAAATACATATCGTCCAAAGATCCAAAAATATTTAATTTACTGAACATGGATTTGTGTATAATGTTGTTCAACTAGGAAGCTCCCCCTTAGGTTAAATTTTCAGTTCCAACAACGTTTAGGAGGAGTGATCTCTTCTCATAATTTGTATCTGCCAAGTCAGCCACCTCACAAGAATGTACATGTGATACCAGGTACGATTCTATATGTGCATATAAAAATGCATGTGCTGAATAGGCTACAGACAAATGGAGACAGGAATTCAAATATTTTTTAAATTTAAAAAACACATGGACAACTATGTCAACAAAATATTGATTAGATTTATAACTCCTACACTATATAATGCAAAAGGCAAGTCCAACTATACACCATGCCTCCTCTGAACTGCTTGTATTTCTATTATGTTTGGATTATTGTTCTCCATCATATTAGAATTAGTAGTCAGAGTCTAGTAGGGTATGGGTTAGTGTCAGGAATTCAGTATTTCGAATGGAAAATTGGAAAATGAATCCAATGTGTATGCAAATATGTGCTACAAAAAATCTTCCAACTCTCATCCACAACAATGCCTTGAAATTACCTTCACACCAATTAAGACACAATTAGAAGAGAAGAGGTAGAAAATCTGTGAATATATATCTGTAGTGGAATATGCTCAGGAGTTCCCAACCTTGGAGGTGATAGAGCAGTTTCCAAAAGTAAGGGACAAGGTAAACACTCCACAAACATGGAGCTCTGTTGGCAAAAAGATTTCTTGAGAAACTGCCTCTGAGGGTGGGCACTTGAAATATACGTGGTTGTCAGAAGCTTTAGCTTCATTTCTAGTGAGACCATCAAAGCTGGGTCTGCATCTATGTGACATGAAGGTCTTGGTTTCTTATTTTCAAATGAACCTGAGGCAGCAGTGCTGATTTCTCTCTTTGTATGTAAACTGTGGCCACTGGGGGCTAAGTGTCGCCCCATGTGGACTCTGAAGCCATTTGTTCAAACTCCAACTTTTGTGGTGTTTCTTGCTGCTGAACTGGGACATTGGTATTTGCTTCACGAAATACAATGAGTTCAACTGGGACACAGTGCTGGAGGAAGTTCTGTCACGTGTTGTGGGTCACGTTCTGCAGGAGAATGTACCAACCAGGCTTCAATACCAGATAGCTGGTCCCCTTAACCTCAGCAACCTGATTCTTAACATTACCCTGAAACCTCTCCACATAACAAGATGGCTTTACATAGAAGCGTCTTCTGGCTGCACCATGTCAGTCACAAGCCATTTGGAAGTCAATAGCAGATCCACATGGCCCCACCACAGATATTTCATCACACACTTCTGCTCTAGGTCCACTAATCAGCAGGCTCCAACTTTTTGGCATCTCTGTTCTAGATAATTTTCATGAAACTCAGTCAATAAAGGCCGTGTCTAGTATACTCATGATCAGCAACAGACCATTCAAGAGTTCTCCAGTGCCACCTGTTAATGGCCTCCACAGGGCTTTGAAGAACTCATTTGACCCAAAGAATCCCTATTCTCACTTGATGGAGGTCAGGAACCTTACAGAGGAAGGCAAGAGACTTCATCCACAATGACTGATCTTTTTGACATTTTGGTTTTGAATGCACACATGGGATCTTTCTTTAGATCCATCAGGTGCTGAGAATCTAAGCTATAGCCTCACACAGGACCAAGAGGCTGATTCAGACGCATCCCTTTCCAAAGCAATTAAGCAAAGAGCCACAGTTGATGCCCATTTATTTCCATTTGAAAACTGTTTTCTTCAGGATTCACAAAGGGATGGCCTGAGGCAAATACTTTCCTGACATTCAGGGCAACAGAACAATAGCAAAAGGCCCAAAGCAGGGTTTATCCACTGAGACTTTCCTGGACACACTGATATTAGAGTTTTCTGAGATGCTCGCCATTCCCTTCAGCTATCCTGTACATGGCCATGTCACTCAGATTGGAGGTGGTACATATCTTGGACACAAAACAATGAGCCTATTCTTGAGAGTGACCAGAATTGAGGAAGAAATGCGGATCTTAGGAAGATTGCAGGTGTTGCCCATCAATAAGGCAAGGGGCAGTCCACTCCTAAATTGGGCAGGATGAATGCTGGGAAGATTTCTACTAGACAGGACACATTGATGCATTCTTTTTTCTAATGTCTACAACCACAAACACAGTGGGTTACAAAGACATGAAAAAAATCGCCTTGTCAAACGACTTACTAGAAGCAGTCCACTCCAAACCAAACAAACCGCCTTTCCTACCTATTCTCATAAGAAGAGACTAAACCACAAAATCACACACACACCCACAAACGCACCTCCTTCACTCAAGTAGGTCTGTGACTATCTGGAGTGTCCTCTGACTGGTGGGCCATACTATGTTCCCCCAAAAGGCTTGTCCTGTCTCAGATCTGGTCGCGGTGAACCACTACCTGCTTTCTCAGGAAAGGCCCCTCTTCAGAGCTCTCCTGGCATTTGAAATCCTCATATCAGTAGGTACCAAGGAATACTTAGTCTATCCTTGGTTTTTCCAAACAATGGAGCCCACTGGGACTGGAACTGTGACAGGGTCTTGGTATTCTCTGTCTTCCTGGAGCCCAAGGTCAGGGAGTTTCCTCACCAAGGAAGTGAGGTAGGTCACTTCATTCAGGAACTGAGTGAGCTTACTGCCTTTGCAACAACTTTGTCCTAACAGTTGATTGAAAGGTTCCCATGAGGTGGAGGCTGCCCCTACTTCCCGAGACAGTTTCAACAGTTAGAATGGTATATCAACCATAGGAATCTGGGAACAGCTCTCCACACAGGCCTGGTTTGGTCCCTCTTCTCTACATTAAGAAAAGAGAGGCTGATTCAGACACAACGCTTCATCCTGAGTATGTTGTTTGCCATGGAAGATGACTTTTGCTCTCTCAGGTCCTTCATAGCTGCCTATGTCTTCTCCAGGGATCGTTTCTGCTTAAAACTTTGAGGATCTCAGCAGCTGGAAGATCCCCTACATTCCTGTATTGTAAGACCAACTCTGTCGCTGCTCTTCTGTAAAGTTAGATTGAGGGAACAGTGTTTGGTTAGGCTTAATAACCGGTTCGATTTGGATTAAGAATCATTCTGAGCGATGAATAATGGTATTGTGAAAGTG
The DNA here is from genome assembly GCF_048772815.1 of Callospermophilus lateralis. Lineage (NCBI taxonomy): Eukaryota > Metazoa > Chordata > Mammalia > Rodentia > Sciuridae > Callospermophilus > Callospermophilus lateralis. Next base: position 608,833 of record NW_027514468.1, on the reverse strand, counting down.
CGATATTTACAAGAATATTTAGGTGAAATATAAGTATGAAAACAGAAATCTAGGTAAAATTTGAAGTCCAGAAGGGCATTGGGCCTTTAATTGGGATACTTATCTTTGACTTACGTTCTGCACAGATGTCTTAAATAAATCCATATACAATGTCATAGGACCTTGTACCTTGGATGATTAAATGTCACGAGAATATCCAGTCAAAAAGCTATAGTCGGTAGGATTAGGTAAAGTGTCGGTAGGTTTAGAAAGAATAGTGATTATAGGTTTTGGAGGAAATGTTTTTAGCAATTGGGTTTCGGTTAGAGAGTGAATTTAAATGTCAGCACATGTGAAGAATCAGTCACAATGATAAACTGGGAAAATATTTAGGAAAGCAGAAATCAATAGAGACATTAGGATATCAGGCAAAGTATAAAGTGAGGGATAGGATTACACATTTTCAACAGGCTTGAGGTTGAATATATAATCTTAGGAGGAAACAAATATATAGTCACCAATAGGATTGACATTTGAGAGCAGTAGCAACCTGGACAGGAATATTTTTAGAAATCCATGCTCACTTTCCATTTAGGTTTTGGTACAATCATAAGTGTGACCTTTGCATTTTGTTTCCAGAATATTACTGTGATAACATGTACATGTAGATCAGGTGACATGAGTATTTCTTCCACAATTTCTGGGAGCAATATTGTGAAGACGTATAAGTTAGTACTGGGGGTACAAACAGGTGTACCCTGTGTTTATGAATATAGAGATAATGCATGAATAGACCATACTGTGAATAAATAGTATTACTGGTTCCAACTTTGAATAATGGATTGAATTGATATATAAAAATATATAGGAAATCTTATATTGATATATATACATTCATTGAAACCAAATATACATCTAATGGTAATATTAGGGTTATGGTTCATCATGAAGGGTGTGTGAGTTTTGCTTCAAAAGTGATTAGGGAAATCGAAAAAAGAAACCTCATGAAAAGACCAGTCAAGAAACATGGAGTTATACATGTGTTCTGAAGCAGGAAGTGATTGAAAATGAAACAAATGCCTATTAATTTTCGAATTTCTAGATGAAATATATATCCTATGATGTGCATAAACGGAAGAAATTGCAATGTACCAGTGTTGAATAAAAATGAATTTCAAAATACACATCATGTCCCATAGAAATCTATTTGCATTGATGTTAAACTGGGTAAGTTACTGCAGAAATACAAGGATTTGTATGCACCATTCACTGAAGATAGTTCTCAGTACGAGGAAACAAATATGTTTTTCAGGTGTGTGAATATTCCTGGGAATAATCTCGTGAAAAGTTGATTAAAAATCCACATACATGAATATGAATTATTTTAGGGAGTGTATAATAAGACACATATTTCATATTTTGAAAAATCTGGAGAGTATGTATACACACACACACAGACACACAAACTTTAAAAAGTAGGAATATATATGCCAATTGAAATTCACCATGAAATATATATCATCCACAGATCAGAAATATTTATTTTACTGAATATGGGTTTTGGTGTAAAGTTGTTCAACCAGGAAGCTCACCCATTGGTTGAATTTTCAGTTCCAGCATCATTTAGGAAGAGTGAACTATTCTAACAATTTGTATCTGCCAAGTGAGCCATCTCACAAGAATGTATGTGTGATTCCAGGTAGGATTCTATATGTGCATATAAAATTACATGTGCTGAATAGGCTGCAGAGAAAGGGAGTCAGGTATTTACATATTTGTTAACTATAGAAATACATGGAGAACTATTTCAACAGAAAATTGACTAGATTTATATCTCCTACCCTATATAATGCAAAAGGCAAGTCCAACTATACAACATGCATCCACTGAACTGCTTATATTTCAATTCTGATTGGGTTTTTATTCTCCATCAAATTAGGATTAGTAGTCAGAGTCTAGTAATGTAGTGGTTAGTGTCATGGATTCAGTATTTCTAATGGAAATTTGGAAAATGAATCCAATGTGTATGTAAATATATGCTACAAAAAATCTTCCCACTCTCATCCAGAAACATGCCTTGACATTACCTTCACCCCAAGTAAGACACAGTTAGAGGAGAATAGTTACAAAATCAGTGAATACATATCTGGAATGGAAAATGCTCAATTAGAAGAGAAGAATTAGAAAATCTGTGAATACATATATTGAATGAAAAATCCTCAGAAGTTCACAACCTTGGAGGTGGTAGAGGAGTTTCCAAAAGTAAGGGACAGGATAAACACTCCACAAACATGGAACTCTGCTGGCCTAAAGACTTCTTGAGAAATGCCTCTGAGTTTGGGCACTTGAAATATATGTTGTGTTCAGGAGCTTTAGCTTCTTTCTAGTGAGACCATCAAAGCTGGGTCTGCATCTATGTAACCTGGAGGACATGGCATCTTATTTTCCAATGAACATGAGGCAGCAGTGCTGGTTTCTCTCTTTGCAGGTAAACTGTGGCCACAGGGGGCAAAGTGTCTCCCCGTTTGGACTGTGAAGCAATTTGGTCATGATCCACTTTTCGTGTTGTTTCTTGCTGCTGCACTGGGAGTTTGGTGTTTGCTTCATGAAATACAAGGAGTTCATCTGGGACACAGTTCTGGAGGGAGTTCTGTCACGTGTGGTGGGTGGGTCAGTGTCTGCAGGAGAATGCACCAACCAGGCTTCTATCCACATAGCTTTCTCCCTTGACCATAGCAATCTGATTCTGAACATTGCCCTGAAACCTCTGCATATAACAAGATGCCTTTACATAGAAGGGTCTGCTGCCTGCAACATGTCAGTCACAAGGCATTTGGAATCCAATGGTAGATCCTCATGGCTGTACTACTGATGTTTTATCACACACCTGCCAACCACTGCTCTAGGTCCACTTCTCAGCAGACTCCAACTTACTGGCATCTGTGTTCTACACCATGTTAAGGAAACCCAGTCAATCAAGGCACTCTCTGGTATACTCATGATCAGCAACAGGATATCCAAAGGTTCTCCAGTGCCACCTGGTCATGGTAATTTTAAAAATTTCATGATATTTATGTAACCATTTTCAAGGATGAAGTTGGAGGCATTGTGGGTTTCAATTATTCAGAAACAATTAAATGGTGAGGAAGCTCATTTTAATGAAAGCTCTGGAGAACTTTCACAGGCAAGGCTTCCCAAATAGTGGCCAAAACGTCACTTGAAGCCAGGCCCATTGAGGTCTACAATGTGAGGTCCATGTGTGTTTTGACTCTCAATTGTGTCTGCCAAGTCTTTCATAATAAAATCATGTGATTCTCTGGCTGAGATTCCCAGTGAACTGTTGAAAGCCCCCCTGGGACTAGATCTCAGCTTCCAAGGGCGACTCTCATGCGTTGCCTCCGAAAATCTTAACACAATTCATGGCAATTCTTCTCTGAGGTCAGTTCAAGAACTGAGTCTCTAAGGGGAATCACACCAGAATTCAACCCAGGTTGAACCAGTCATCTCTCACAATTAAAACCTAAACACTCCCACATGACCCTCATCTTCTTACATATAGACACTCATCATAACCTCTGGCTGGAGGTTTCCATGAGCGCACAGCCCAAGACAGTGTCCAAAATAAGCTTCCTTGTCCCTCATTTGCCAAAGTCATGTTTGCCTGGACACCCTTCCTATGAACCCGAAGTGATCAAATAGGCCTGCCATTTATACTGCTTTACTTCTCCAATTTGAGGCCTACTGACTGTGGGGTTTCAATTCTTTTTGGGAATTGGACACATGAGAAAACACAAGAACTATGGGCAAGCCACTGCAGAGCTTTGAAGAACCCATTTGACCCAAAGGATCCCTATTCTTCCTTTATGGAAGTAAGTACCCTACCAGAGGAAGGCAAGAGACTTCATCCACAATGACTGCACTTTTAGCCATTTTGGTTTTGGATGCACATATGGAATCTTTCTTTAGATCCATCAGGTGCATAGAATCTAAGCCACAGCCTCACACAGGGCCAAGAGGCTGATTCAGACACATCCCTTTCCAAAGCAATTAAGCAAAGAGCCACAGGAGATGCACATTTATTTCCAATTGAAAAGTCTTTTGTTAAGGCTTCCAAAAGTGTTGGCCTGAGGCAAACACCTTCCTGACATTCAGGGCAACAGAAAAATATGTATGCATAAGGCCCAAAGCAGGGTTTCTCCAATGAGATATTCCTGGTCACACTGCTATCTGAGTTTTCTGAGATGCTCGCCATTCTCTTCAGCTATCCAGTACATGGCCATGTCACAGACCTTGGAGGTGGTACATATCTTGGACACACAACCATGAGCCTATTCTTGAGAGTGACCAGAATTGAGGAAGAAATCAGGAACTTAGGAAGATTGCAGGTGTTGCCTATCCATAAGGCAAGCCACAGTCCATTCATAAATTGGGCAGGATGAATGCTGGGAAGCTTTCTACTAGACAGGACACATCCATTGATGCATTCTCTTTTCTAATGTCTACAACCACTAACACAGTGGGATACACAGACATAGAAATACTCGCATTGTCAAAGGACTTAGAAGAATCAGTTAATTCCAAACCAATTCTGAGAACATGAGACAAAACCACAAACCCCACCCAAACCCACAAATTCAATTTCTTCCTCCAAGTAGGTCTGTGACTATCCGGAGTGTACTCTGACTTGTGGGCCATACTGTGTTCTCCCGAAATGGCCTGTCCTGCCTCAGATCTGGTCACCTTGGCCAACTCTGTGAAGTTGTCAGGAGCCAGTGTTGAGCCACTACCTGCTTTCTCAGGAAAGGCCCCTCTTCAGAGCACTCCTGGCATTTGGCCATCCTCACATCAGTAGGTACCAAGAATGACTGACTCTGTCCTTGGTAAATCCAACAAGTGAGCCCACTGGAACTGTGACTGGGACTGGGTCTGGGTGCCTGGCTTCTTGGATCACAAGTTCAGAGAGTTCCATCACCAAGGAAGTTAGGAAGGTCATTTCTTCGGGAACTGAATGAGGTCACTGCCGTGGAAACCACTTTGTCCTAACACTTGCTTCCAAGGGTCCCATGAGACGGAGGCTGCCCCTAATTCCTGAGACACTTTCAAAAGTTAGAAGGGTATACCAACCATAGGTACCCAGGAACAGCTCTCCACACAGGCCCGGTTTGCTCCATCTCCTCTAAGTTAAGGATAGAGAGTCTGATTCAGACTCAACCCTTCATCCTGACCAGGTTGTTTGCCATGGAAGATTACTTTTGCTCTCTCTGGTCCTTCATAGCTGCCTACATCTTCTCCAGGGATAATTTCTGCATTCACCTTTGAGGTTTTTCAGCAGGTTGAAGATCCCCTACATTCCTGTATTGTAAGAACAAATCTGTCCCTGCTCTTCTGAATACTTAAATTGATGGAACAATGTATGGTTAGTGTTATTAACATGTTCAATTAAAACCAAAACACTACCACATGGCCCTCATATTCTTCCATATACACACTCATCATTACCTCTGGCTGGAGGTTTCCATAAGGGGCGAAGCCCAAGACAGTGTCCAAAATAAGTTCCCTTGTCCCTCATTTGCCTAAAGTCTGGGTTTCCTGGACACCCTTCCTGTGAACCAGGATTGATCAAATAGGCCTGCCATTAATAATGCTCTTTTTCTCCTTTTTGAGGCCTACTGAACGTGAGGTATAGATTCTTTATGTGATTTGGAGTCATGTGAAACCCAAGCACATTTTCTGGTGTTTGAAGAACTCATTAGACCCAAAGGATCCCTATTCTTACTTGATGGAGGTGAGGAACCTAACAGAGGAAGCAAGAGACTTCATCCACAATGACTGATCTTTTTGCCATTTTGGTTATGGATGCACACATGGGATCTTTCTTTAGATCCATCAGGTGCTGAAAATCTAAGCCACAGCCTCACACAGAGCTGAGAGGATGATTTAGACACATCCTTTTCTAAAGCAATTAAGCTAAGAGCCACGGGTGATGCTCATTCATTTCCATTTAAAAGCAGTTTTCTTCAGGCTTCACAAACTGGTGGTCTGAGACAAAGACCTACCTGACATTCAGGTCAACAGAACAGTAGGTAAGCAAAAGGCACAAAGCAGGGTTTCTCTACTGAGACTTTACTGGTCACACTGATATCTGAGTTTTCTGAGATCCTCCCCATTCATATCAGGTATCCAGTAAATGGCCATGTCACAGAGCTCGGAGGTGGTACATATCTTGGACAAAAAAAAATGAGCCTATTCTGGAGAATGGCCAGAATTCAGGAAGAAAACTGGAACTAAGGAAAATAGTAGGTGTTGCCCATCGATAAGGCAAGCCACAGTCCATTCATAAATTGGGCAGGATGTGTGCTGGGATGCTTTCTACTTGTCAGGACACAGGCATTGATGCATTCACTTTTCTCATATCTACAACCACGGACAAAGTGGGATACACAGACATAGAATCACTCACCATGTCAAATGACTTATTAAAAACAGTCCACTCCAAACCAAACAAACTGCCTTTCCTACCTATTCTCAGAACATGAGACAAAACCATAAACTCACATCTACACCCACAAAGGCCTATCTTTTACCCACGTAGGTCTGTGAGTAACCAGAGTGTCCTCAGACTGATAGGCCATACTATGTTCCCCCGAAATGGCCTGTCCTATCTCAGATCTGGTCTCCTTTACCAACTCTGTAAAGTTTTCAGGAGCCATCGGTGAGTCACTACCTGCTTTCTCAGGAAAGGCCCTTCTTCAGAGCTTTCCTGGCATTTAGTGAACCACAAGAAAGACTGACTCTGTCCTTGGTAAATCCAAACAAGTGAACCCACTGGGAAAGGGACTGGGACTGGCTCTCGGTGCCTGGCTTCCTGGATCCCAAGTTCAGAGGGTTCCATCACCAAGGAAGTGAGGTAGGTCACTTCCTTCAGGAACTGAATGAGGTCACTGCCTTGGCAACCACTTTGTCCTAACATTTGCTTCCAATGGCTCCATGACATGGAGGCTGCCCCTACTTCCTGTGTCACATTCACAAGTTAGAATGGTATACCAACCATAGGCACCCGGAAACAGTCAGAGTCTAGTAGGGTATGGGTTAGTGTCAGGAATTCAGTATTTCAAATAGAAAATAGGAAAATGAATCTAATGTGTATACAAATATTTGCTACACAAAAATCTTCCCAATGTCCTCCAGAACAATGCCTTGATATTTCCTTGGCCACAAGTAAGACACAATTAGTGGAGAAGAGTTTGAAAATCTGTGAATATATATCTGGAAAGGAAAATTGAATGGAGTTCACAACCTTGGAGGTGGTAGAGGAATTTCCAAATGTAAAAGAAAGGATAAACACTCCACAAACATGGAGCTCTGGTGGCCTAAAAAATTTTTGAGAAACTGCCTCTGAGTTTGGGCCCTTGAAATATTTGTTGTTGTCAGGAGCTTTAGCTTCCTTTGTAGTGAGATGATCAAATCTGGGTCAGCATCTATGTGACCTGGATGACATGGTTCTTTATTTTCTTTTGAACATGAGGCAGCAGTTCTGAATTCTCTCTTTGTAGTTAAACTGAGGCCACTGGGGTCTAAGTGTCTAACCATGTGGTCTGTGAAGCCATTTGGTCATACTCGAATTTTTGTGGTGTTATTTACTGCAGTACTCTGAGTTTGGTATTGGCTTCACGAAGTACAGGAGATAAACAGGGAGTACTCTCATGTGTGGTGGGTGAGGGTCTGCAGGAGAATGCACCAACCAGGCTTCTATCCCAAAAAGCTTGCACCCATGTCCATAGCAACCTGATTCTGAACATTGCCCTGAAACCTATCCATATAACAAGATCCCTTTATTTGTAAGGGTCTGCTGGCTGCACCATGTCAGTCACAAGCCATTTGGAAGCCAAGGGAAGATCCACGTGGCCCCACGACAGATGTTTTATCATACACCTGCCAACCACTGAGTAGGCCCACTACTCAGCAGGCTCCAAATTTCTGGCATCTCTGTTCTACAACATTTTCATGAAACCCAGTCAATCAGGGCACTCTCTGGTATACTCGTTACCAGCAACAGACATCCAAAGATTCTCTAGTGCCACATGTTTTTAGGAATATCAAAAATTTTATGGTATTTATCTAGCCAATTTTCAAGGATGAAGTTGGAGGCACTGTGGGTTTCAATTCATTCAGGAACCATGAAATAGTGAGGAAGCTCATTTCAATGAAAGCTCGGGACAACTCTCACAGGCAAGGCTTCCCAAAGAGTGGCCAAAATGTCACATGAAGCCAGGCCCATTGAGGTCTACAATTGAGGGCCATGTGTGTTTTGACTCTCAACTATGGCTGCCAAGTCTTTCTGAATAAAGCCATGTGATATCCTGGCTGAGATTACCAGTGCTCTTTGGAAAGCCACCCTGGGCCTAGATCTCAGTCTCCAAGGGCAACTCCCATGTTTGGCCTCCTAAATTCCAAACACAATTCATGCCAATACGTCTCTGAGTTCTGTTCCAGAACTCAGTCTCTAAAGGGAATCACACAAGAGTTCAAGCCCAGGTTGACCCTGGAATCTTTTCCAACCGTAACACAAATGACCACAATTAAACCAAAACACTCCCACATGGCCCTCATATTCTTCCATATAGACAGTCATAATAAACTCTGGCTGGAGGTTTCCATGAGGGGTGCAGCCCAAGAGAGTGTTCAAAATAAGCTCACTTGCCACTCATTTGCCTAAAGTCAGGGTGGCATGGAAACCCTTCCTGTGAACGAGGGGTGATCAAATTGGCCTGCCATTAATACTGCTCTACTTCTCCAATTTGAGGCCTACTCTCTGTGGGGTATAGATTCTTTATGTGTATTGGGGTCATGAGAAAACCCAAGCACCTATGGGTACCCTCTAAAGGGATTTGAAGAACCCATTTGAGTGAATCAAGGAGTTGGATCAAAAGACTTTAGATATAGGGTTTTGGTTAGAGTGTGAATGTTAATTTCAGCATATGTGAAGAGTCAGCCACAGTGATGAACTGGGGAAAATGTGTAGAAAAGCAGATATCAATAGAGACATTAGGAAATCAGGCAAAGTACAAAGTGAGTGATAGGATAAGACATTTTTAACAGGGTTGAGTTTGAATATACAATCTTAGGAAGAAACAAATATGTAGTCACCAATAGGAATGATATTCGAGATCATTAGTGAATCAGGACATGGATGTTGTTAGTAATACATGCTCACTTTCAATATAGGCTTAGGTACAATCATAAGTGTGACACTTGCATTTTTTGTCAGGAATATTACTGTGATAAAATGCATATATAAATCAGGTGACTAGAATATTTCTTCCACCATTTTTGAAAGCAATATTTTAAAGGCTTATAAATTAGTATTGGGGATACAAATAGGTATACCCTGGGTCTATGAATATAGAGATGATTCCTTAATAGACCATACTGTGAATAAATAATATAACTGGTTCAAACTTTAAATAATGGATTGAATTGATATCTGAAAATATACAAGAAATCTTACATTGATATACATACATTCATTCCAACCAGTTATACATCTAATGATAATATAAGTGTTATGGTTTATTATGAAGAGTGTGTGAGTTTTGTTTCAAAAGTGATTATGGAAATCGAAAATAATGTGTTTGGAAAGAATCTCATGAGAAGAACAGTCAAGAAACATGGAGGAATACATGTCTTCTCAAGTAGGAAGTGATTGAAAGTGAACCAAATGCCTATAAATTTGTAAAATTGTGGATGAAATGATATATCCTATAATGTCCATAAACTGCAGAAATAGTAATGTACCAGTGTTGGATAAAAATTAACTTCAAAATACACATCATGTCCCATAGGTGTCTACTTGCATTGATGTTAAACTGGGTGAGTCACTGTAGAAATATTAGGATTTCTTAGCACCATTCCCTGAAGTTAGTTTTCAGTACTAGGAAACAAATATGTATTTCAGTGGATGTATATTTCTAAGAATAATTTTGTAAAAAATTATTTATATATCCCCATACAGGAACATGAATGAATTTAGGCAGTGTATAGTAAGACACATATATTTCATATTTTGAAAATCTGGAGACTATATATATATAGACACAAACACACACACATTATAATGTAGCAATATATATGCCAATTGAAATTCATCATGAAAAATAACTCATCTGCATATCAAAAAATATTCATTATACTGAACATGGATTATGTATAATGTTCATCTAGGAAGGTCACCCATGGGTTGAATTTTTAGTTCCAACAGCCTTTAGGAGAAGTGATCTCTTCTCACAATTTGTATCTGCCAAGTCAGCCACCTCACAAGAATGTACGTGTGAAACCAGGTAGGATTCTATTTGTGCATATAAAAATACATGTGCTTAATAGGCTACAGAGAAAGAGAGAGAGGAATTCACATATTTCTTAACTTTAAAAACACATGGAGAATTATTTCAACAAATAATTGACTAGATTTATAACTCCTACCTTATATCATGCAAAAGGCAAGTACAACTACACACCATGCCTCTTCTGAACTGCTTGTATTTCTATTCTGTTTCGGTTATTTTTCTCATCATATTAGTATTAGTAGTCAGAGTCTATAAGGGTATGGGCTAGTGTCAAGGATTCAGTATTTCGAATGAAAAATTGAAAAATGAATCCAATGTGTATGCAAATATGTGCTACAAAAAAATCTTCCTTCTCTCATATAGAACAATGACTTGACATTACCATTGCCCCAAGTAAGTCACAATTAGAGGAGAAGAGTTAGAAATTCTGTAAATACATATCTGCAATGAAAAATGTTCAGGAGTGCACAACCTTGGAGGTGGTAGAGGAGTTTCCAAAAGTAAGTGACATGGGAAATACTCCACAGACATGAAGATCTGCTGGCCTAAACACTTCTTGAGAAACTGCCTTTGAGGTGGGGCACTTGAAATATATGTTGTTTTCAGGAGCTTTCGCTTCCTTTATAGTGAGACCATCTAAGCTGGGTCTGCATCTATGTGACCTGGAGGACATAGCATCTTATTTTCCAATGAACATGAGGCAGCAGTGCTGAATTCTCTCTTTGTAGGTAAACTGTTGCCACTGGGGGTTAAGTGTCTCCCCGTGTGGACTGTGAAGCCATTTGGTCATCTTAAAATTTTCGTGGTGTTTCTTGCTGCTGCTCTGGTAGTTTGGTATTGGCATCACGAAATACAAGGAGTTCAACTTGGACACAGTGCTGGAGGGTGTTCTGTCACGTGTGGTAGGTCAGGGTCTACAGTAGAATGCACCAACCAGGCTTCTATCCCACATAGCTTGCCCCCTTGATCATAGCAACCTGATTCTAAACATTACTCTGAAACTTCTCCATATAACAAGATGCCTTTATATACAATGGTCTGCTGGCTGCACCATGTCTGTCTCAAGACAATTGAAAGTCAATGGCAGATCCACATGGCCCCACCACAGATGTTTTATCACACTCCTTCCCACCACTGCTCTAGGCCCACTACTCTGCAGTCTCCAACTTTCTGGCATCTCTGTTCTAAACATTTTCATGAAACCCAGTCAAACAAGGCACTGTCTGGTATATTCTTGATCAGCAAAAGAACATCAAAAGGTTCTCCAGTGCCATCTGGTCATGAAAATTTCTAAACATTCATGGTATTGATCTAGCCAAATTTCAAGGATGAAGGTGGAGGCACTGTGGGTTTCAATTCATTCAGGAACCATTAAATGTTGAGGAAGCTCATTTCAATGAAAGATCTGGAGAACACTCACAGGCAAGGATTCCCAAAGAGTGGCCAAAAGGTCACATGTAGCCAGGCCCATTGAGGTCTACAATGTGAGGTCCATGTGTGTTTTGACTCTCAAATATGGCTGCCAAGTCTTTCAGAATAAAATCATGTGATATCCTGGCTGAGATTCCCAGTACTCTTGGGAAAGTCACCCTGGGCCTAGATCTCAGTTTCAAAGGGCGACTCTCATGTGTGACCTCCTGAAATCACAACACAATTCATGGCAATACTTATCTGAGGTCAGTTCCAGAACTCATTCTCTAAGGGGAATCACACCAGTGTTCAAGCCCAGTTGGACCCAGTCATCTCTTCCATCTGCCACACAAATGACCACAATTAAAACCAAAACACTCCCACATTGTCCTCATCTTCTTCCACATAGACACTCCTCATAACCTCTGGCTGGAGTTTTTCATGAGGGGCGCAGCCCAAGACAGTGCCCCAAATAAGCTTTCTTGGCCCTCATTTGCCTAAAGTCAGGGTGGCCTGGACACCCTTCCTGTGAACCAGGAGTGATTAAATAGGCCTGCCATTAATACTGCTCCACTTCTCCACTTTGAGGCCTTCTTACTGTGGGGATTAGTTTCTTCTTTTTTAAAAAAAATTGAAATTTACTTGGAAAGTTAAAAAAAATTGTATTGCAGAATATTAAATTTCTTATGCAAAAGCCTTTATCTTGTTTGTGAGTTAAACCTTGATGGCTTGCCAATCTGGTTATATGGAGACACTGAAAATTTTCTGTTACATACTTCATGGATGAATGGCTACAGCACATCGTTTTTTCAAACTGAAAGGCAGACAACAGCAAGTAAGATAACAAATAAAATCCAATTTTATTAAAAAATAAAGTTGTAAAATGTCTCAAATATTGGAAATTAAATTCCTTTTTTTTTCTTTTTTTTTTGGTTGTTCAAAACATTATAAAACTCATGCTATATCATCTTTCATACATTTGACTCATTTGGGTTATGAACTCGCATTTTTACCCCAATACAAATCGCAGAATCACATCAGTTACACACTCACGTTTTTACATAATGGCATATTAGTGATTGTTGTATTCTGCTACCTTTCCTATCCCCTACTATCCCCCTCCCCTCCCCAACCATCTACCCTCTATACCTCATCTGCTATTGTTCAATTCTCTCCCTTGTTTCCCCCCCTTTCCCCTCACAGTCTCTTATATGGAATTTTGTGTAACATTTAGTGTCTCCTACCATTTCCATATGCTTTCCATTCTCTCTCCCTTTCTCTCCCCCCACTCATCTCCATTTAGTGTTAATATTTTCCTCATGCTCTTCTTCCCTGTTCCGTTCTTATTTGCTCTCTTTATATCAAAGAAATATTTGGCATTTGTTTTTTAAGGATTGGCTAGCTTCGCTTAGCATAATATGTTCTAATGCCATCCATTTCCCTTCAAATTTTATGATTTTTGTCATTTTTTTAATGCTGCATAATACTCCATTGTGTATAGATGCCCCTTTTTTTATCCATTCGCCTATTGAAGGTCATCTAGTTTGGTTCCACAGTCTAGCTATTATGAATTGTGCCGCTATGATCAGTGATGTGGCAGTATTCCTATAGTGCACTTTTTTAAGATCCTCAGGGAATAGTCCGAGAAGTGAGATAGCTGGGTCAAATGGTGGATCCTTTCCCTGATTTCCCAGGTATCTCCATACTGCTTTCCAAATTGGCCTCAACAATTTGCAGTCCCACCAGCAGTGTACAAGTGTACCCTTTTCCCCACATCCTCGCCAACACTTATTGTTTGATTTCATAATGGCTGCCAATCTTACTGGAGTGAGATGGTATCTTAGGGTGGTTTTGACTTGAATTTCCCTAACTGCTAGAGATGGTGGGCATTTTTTCATGTTCTTGTTGATGGATTGTATGTCCTCCTCTGTGAAGTGTCTGTTCAGGTCTTTGGCCCATTTGTGGATTGGTTTATTTGTTATCTTATTGTTTAATTTTTTGAGTTCTTTGTATATTCTAGATATTAGGGCTCTATCTGAAGTGTGAGAGGTAAAAATTTGTTCCCAAGATGTAGGCTCTCTATTTACCTCTCTTATTGTTTCTCTTGTTTCGAAAAAACTTTTTAGTTTAAGTAAGTCCCATTTGTTGATTCTTGTTATTAACTCTTGTGCTATGGGTGTCCTATTAAGGAATTTGGAGCCCAACCCCACAGTATGTACATCGTAGCCAAATTTTTCTTCTATCAGATGCAGTGTCTCTGATTTTATATCTTGCTCCTTGATCCATTTAGAGTTAACTTTTGTGCATGGCGAGAGAAAGGGATTCATTTTCATTTTGTTGCATATGGATTTCCAATTTTCCCTGGACCATTTGTTGAAGATGCTATCCTTCCTCCATTGCATGCTTTTAGGCCCTTTTACAAATATAAGAAAGTTGTACTTCTGTGGATTGGTTTCTGTGTCCTCTATTCTGGTCCAGCTGCCTTTTGTGATACCAGTACCACGCTGCTTTTGTTACTATTGCTTTGTAGTACAGTTTGAACTCTGTTATCGCTATACATTCAGATTCACACTTCCTGCTTAGAATTGCTATAGCTATTCTGTGTCTATTGTTTTTCCATACGAAATTGATGACTGCTTTATATATTTCTACAAGAAATGCCATTGGGATTTTGATTGGCATTGCATTAAACCTGTAGAGAACTTTGGGTAATATCGCAATTTTGATGATGTTAGTTCTGTCTATTCATGAACAGGGTACATTTTTCCATCCTCTAACATCTTCTTCTATCTCTTTCTTTAGAGTTATGTAACTTTCATTGTATAAATCTTTCACCTCTTTTCTTAGGTTGATTCCCAAGTATTTCATTTTCTTTGAGGATGTTGTGAATGGAGTGGTTTTCCTCTTTTCAATTTCAGAAGTTTTGTTGCTGATATACAGGAATGCCTTTGATTTTTTCTTGTTGATTTTATATCCTGCCACTTTGCTGAATTCATTTATTAACTCTAGCAGTTTCTTTGCATACCCTTTTGGGTTTGTTAAATATATTATCATGTCATCCTCAAATAGCGAATATTTAAGTTCTTCTTTTTCTATTTTTATGCCTTTAATTTCTTTTGTCTGTTTAATTGCTCTGGCTAGAATTGCAAGAACTAAATTGAATAGAAGTGGTTATAGAGGGCATCTCTGTCTTGTTCCAGATTTTAGATGGAATGCCTTCAGTTTTTCTCCATTTAGGATGATGCTAGCCTGAGGTTTAGCATATATAGCTTTTACCATGTTGAGGTAAGTTCTTGTTATCCCTAATTTTTATAGTGTTTTGAACATAAAGGAATGCTGTACTTTGTCAAAGGCTTTATCTACATCTATCGAGATGATCATATGGTTTTTGTCTTTAAGTCTATTGATGTGGTGGATTACATTTATTGATTTCCATATGTTGAACAAGGCTTGCATCCCAGGGATGAATCCTACTTGATCATGAAGCACGATTATTTTGATATGCTTTTTTATTCAATTAGCCAAAATTTTATTGAGAATTTTTGCATCCAAGTTTATTAGAGGTATTGGTCTGCAGTTTTCTTTCTTTGAAGTGTCTTTGTCTGGTTTTGGAATCAGGGTGATGTTGGCCTCATAGAATGAATTTGGAGGAACTCCTTCTTTTTCTATTTTTTGAAATAGCTTGAAAATTATTGGTATTAATTCTTCTTTGAGGGTTTTGTAGAACTCCACTCTATACCTATCTGGTCCAGGGCTCTTTTTGGTTGGTTGTCTTCTGATGGTTTCTTATTTTTCTTCCTTTGTTATTGGTCTATTTAAATTGTGGGTGTCTTCCTGACTCAATCTGGGCAGATCATATGACTTAAGAAATTTATCGATATCTTCTTTATCTTCTATTTTATTGCAATATAGGTTTTCAAAATACTTTCTAATTATCTTCTGTGTTTCTGTAGTGTGTGTTGTGATATTTCCATTTTTATTCCATATGTTAGTAATTTGAGTTCTTTCTCTTCTTCTCTTCGTTAGCATGGCTAAGGGCCTGTCAAACTTATTTATTTTTTCAAAGAACCAACTTTTATTTATTTCAATTTTTACAATGTAGTTTTTTTGTTTCAATTTCGTTGATTTCTCCTGTAATTTTAATTATTTCTTGTCTTCTACTACATTTGATGTTGTTTTGCTCTTCCTTTTCTAGGTTTTTGAGGTGTAGTGTGAGTTAATTTATTTGTTGTTTTTCTTTTTTTTTTTTTGAGGAAAGAATTACAAGAAATGAATTTCCCTCTTAAAACGGCTTTCATTGTGTCCCATACAATCCGATATGTTGTGTCTCTCTTGTCATTTGTCTCTAAGAATTTTTTTATCTCCTCCTTTATGTCTTCTGTAACTCACTGAACATTCAGTAACATATTGTGCATTTTCCATGTGATGTAGAATTTTTCCTTCCTTCTTTTTTCATTGATTTAAAGTTTCAATCCATTATGATCAGATATGGTGCATTGTATTATCTCCATACCTTTATATTTACTAAGAGTTTCCCTATGGCATAATATATGGTCTATATTGGAGTAGGATCAATGTGCTGCTGAGAAGAACGTGTATCCACTTGATGATGGTTGATATATTTTATATATGTTGGTTATGTCTAGGTTATTGATTGTGCTATTGAGTTCTATAGTATCTTTATTCAGCTTTTGTCTGGAAGAAGGCAAGAGACTTTATCCACAATGATAAATGCCCTTTTTGTCATTTTAGTTTTGGATGCACACATGGGATCTTTCTTTAGATCCATCAGGTGCTGAGAATCTAAGCCACAGGCTCACACAGGGCCAAGATGCAGATTCAGAAACATCCCTTTCCAAAGCAATTAAGCAAAGAGCCACAGGTGATGCCCATTTATTTCCATTTGAAAACTGTTTTCTTCAGTCTTCACAAAGGGGTTGCCTGAGGCAAAGACCTTCCTGACATTCAGGGCAACAGACGAATAGGGAAGCAAAAGGCCCAAAGCAGGGTTTCTCCACTGAGACTTTCTTGGTCACACTGATATCTGAGTTTTCTGAGATACTCGCCATTCCCTTCAGCTATCCAGTACATGGCCATGTCACAGAGCTTGGAGGTGCTACATATCTTGGATACAAAACCATGAGCGTATTCTAGAGAGTGGCCAAAATTCAGGAAGAAAACAGGAAGTTAGGAAGATGGCGAGTGTTCCCATTTATAAGGCAAGCTGCAGTTCATTCATAAATTGCACAGGATGAATGCTGGGAAGCTTTCTAGTAGACTGGACAAATCCCTTGATGCATTTTCTTTTCTAATGTCTACAACCACGGACAGGATGGGATATATAGACACAGAAACACTCGCCTTGTCAAATGACTTAATAGAAACAGTCCACTCCAAAACTAACGAACCACCTTTCCTCCCTATTCTGAGAAAAGGAGACAAAACAACAAACCCACAACCACACCCACAAAGGCACCTCCTTCCCCCAGTAGGTCTCTGACTATCCAGAGTGTCCTCTGACTGGTGGGCCATAATATATTCCCCCATATTGGGGTTTCCTGTCTCTGATCTGGTCTCCGTGGCCAACTCTAATGCTGTCAGAAGCCAGCGATGAGCCACTACCTGCTTTCTCAGGAAAGGCCCCTCTTCAGACCTTCCTGGCATTTGGCCAACATCACATCAGAATGTACCAAGAAAGACTGACTCTGTCCTTCGTAAATCCAAACAAGTTTGACCACTGGGACTTGCACTGGGACTGGCTTTGAGTGCCTGGCTTCCTCGATCCCATGTTCAGAGAGTTTCATCACCAAGGAAGTGAGTTGAGTTCATTTCCTTCAGGAACTGAATGAGGTCACTACCCTGGCAACCACATTTTCCTAACAGTTCCTTCCGAGGGTCCCATGAGATGGAGGCTGCACCTACTTACTCTGACATTTTCACAAGTTAGAATGTTATATCAACCATAGGCATCCGGGATCAACTCTCCACACAGGCCTGGTTTGGTCCATCTACACTACATTAAGAAAAGAGAGGCTGATTCAGACACATCCTTTCATCATGACCAGGATGTTTTCCATGTAAGATGACTTTTGCTCTCTCAGGTCCCTCATAGCTGCCTACATCTTCTCCAGGGATTATTTCTGCATGGACTTTTGAGGTTGTCAGCTGGTGGAAGATCCCCTACCTTCCTGTATTGTAAGACCAACTCTATTCCTGCTCTTCTGTAAATGAGATTGAGGGAACAGTGTATGGTTAGGGTTAATAGCATGATCGATTTGGGTTAGGAATCATTCTGCTGGATGAATAATGGTATTGGGAACCTGTGATATTTATAAGAATATAGACGTGAAATATATGTATGAGAACAGAGATCTAGGAAAGATTTGAAGCTGAGATAGGAATTGAAGCCACGATTGGTATACTTAGCTTGAATTATGTTCTGCACTGAGGTCTCAGATAAATCGATATACAATGGCATAGGACCGTGTACCTCGGATGTTTGAATGTAGAAGAGAACATGCAGTAAAAAAGGGATAGTCTGTAGGATTAGGAAGATAGTCAGTAGGTTTAGGAAGAATAGTGAGTATAGGAGTTGGACCAAAAGTTCTTTAGCAATAGGGTTTCAGATAGAGAGTGAATGTAAATGTCCGCACATTTGAAGTTACAGTCACAATGATGAACTGGGGACAATATGTAGAAAAGCAGATATCAATAGGGACATTAAGAAATCAGGCATAGTATAAAGTGAGTTATAGGATTAGATATTTTCAAAAGGCTTGAGGTTGAATATATAATCTTAGGAAAAAACAAATATGTAGTAACCAATAGGATTGACATTTGAGAGCATTATTCAACCTGGACAGATGTTTTTAATAATCCATGCTCACTTTCCATTTAGGCTTTGGTACAATCATAAGTGTGACCTTTGCATTTTGTGTCCAGAATACTACTGTGGTAAATGTATATGTAGATCAGGTGACATGAGTCTTTCTTCCACCATTATGGGGAACAATATCCTGAAAACTTATAAATTAGTACTGGGGATATGAAAAGGTGTACCCTGTATTGATGATTATTCAGATGATGCATGAATACACCATATTGTGAATAAAGTATATAACTGGTTCCAACTTTAAATAATGGATTGAATTTGCATCTGAAAAAAATATATGAAATCTTATATTGATATACATACATTCATTCCAACCTGTTATATAACTAATGGTAATATTAGGGTTACAGTTTATCATGAAGAGTGAGTTTTGCTTGAACAATGATAATGGAATCACAAATAATGTGTTTAGAATGAAGTCAAGTGAAAAGACCAGTAGAGAAATATGGAGGAATACATGTGTTCGGAAATAGTAAGTAATTGAAAGTGAACCAAGTGCCAATAAATTTGTGAACTTGTGAATGAAAAAAATATATCCTATGATGTACATAAACTGAAGAAATTTTAATGTACCAGTGTTTAATAAAAATGAACTTCAAAATATACATCATGTCCCATAGAAATCTACTTGCATTGATGTTCAACTGGGTCAGTTACAGTAGAAATATTAGGATTTGTAAACACCATTCACTGAACTTAGTTTTCAGTAGTAGGAAACCAATATGTATTTCAGGTGGTTGAGTATGTCTTAGAATAATCTTGTGAAAAGTTGATTATACATCCACATACATGAATACGAATGAATTTAGGGAGTGTATAATAAGATACATATATTTCATATTTTGGAAATTCTGGAGAATATATATATATATATATATATATATATATATATATATATATATATATATACATATACACACACACATTAATATGTAGAAATATATATGCCAACTGAAATTCATCATAAAATATAATTCATCCACATATCCAAAAATATTCATTTTACTGAACATGGAATTATGTATAATGTTTTGTACTAGGAAGCTCACCCATAGGTTGAATTTTCAGTTCAATCAGTATTTAAGGGGAGTCATCTCTTCTCACAATTTTTATATTCCAAAGTCAGTGAGCTCACAAGAATATACGTGTGATACCAGGTAGGATACAATATGTGCATAAAAATACATGTGCTGAATAGGATACAGAGAAAGGGAGACAGAAATTTACATATGTGATAACTTTAAAAACTCATGAAGAAATATTATAATAAAAAGTTGACTAGATTTAAAACACATACTCTTGATAAAGCAGAAGGCAAATACAAGTATACACCATGCTTCCTATGAACGGACTGTATTTCTATTCAGTTAGGTTTCTTTTTCTCCATCATATTAGGATTAGTAGTCAGATTCTAGTAGGGTAAGGCTTGGTGTCAGGGATTCAGTATTTCAAATGGAAAATAGAAAAAATGAATCTAATGTGTATGCAAACATGTACTACAGGAACAACTTCCCACTCTCTTCCAGAACAATGGCTTGACATAACCATCGCTCCAAGTAAGACACAATCAGAGGAGAGGAGTTAGAAAATCTGTGAATACATATGAGAAATGTAAAATGCTCAGGAGTTCACAACACTGGAAGTAGAAGAACAGTTTCCAAAAGTAAGGAAGAGGGTAAACACTTCACAAACATGGAGCTGTGCTGGCCTAAAGACTTCTTGAGAAACTTCCTCTGTGGTTGGCCACATGAAATATTTGTAATTGTCAGGAAATTTAGTTTTGTTTGTAGTGACACCATGAAATCTGGGTCTGCATCTATGTAACCTGGAGGACATGGTTCCTTATTTTCTAATGAACATGAGGCAGCAGTTCTGAATTCTCTCTTTGTAGGTAAACTGTGACCACTGTAGCTAAGTGTCTTCCCGTGTGGTCTGTGAAGCCATTTGCTCCAATTTTCAGGGTGTTTCTTACTCCTGAACTGGGAGTTTCGTATTAGATTCATGAAATACAA
Source organism: Callospermophilus lateralis (assembly GCF_048772815.1). Taxonomy (NCBI): domain Eukaryota; kingdom Metazoa; phylum Chordata; class Mammalia; order Rodentia; family Sciuridae; genus Callospermophilus; species Callospermophilus lateralis. The sequence continues at coordinate 588,197 of NW_027514468.1, read as the reverse complement.
GGAGTTCAACTGGGACACAATGCTAGAGGGAGTTCTGTCACGTGTGGTTTGTTATCGTCGACAAGAGAATGTACGAACCAGGCTTTAATCCCACATAGCTTTCGCACTTGACTATAGCAATCTGATTCTGAACATTGCCCTGAAACCTCTCCATATAAAAAGATGCCTTTACATATAAGGGTCGGCTGCCTGCACCATGTCAGTCACAAGTCTTTTGGAAGCCAATGGAAGATCCAGGTGATCCTACCAAAAATATTTATTTACACACCTACAGTCCACTGCTCTATGCCCACTACAAAGCAGGCTCCAACTTACTGGCATCTCTGTTCTACAACATTTTCACGAAACCCAGTCAATCAAGGCACTGTTTGGTACACTCAAGATCAGCAACAGGACATTCAAAGTTTATCCAGTGCCACCTGGTCATGGAAATTTCAAAAATTTCATGGTATTTATCTAGCCATTTTTCAAGGATGAAGTTGGAGGCACTGTGGGTTTCAATTAATTCAGGAACCATTAAATGGTGAGGAAGCTCATTTCAATGAAAGCTCTGGAGATCACTCACAGGCAAGCCTTCCCAAAGAGTGGCCAAAAGGTCACATGAATCCACGCCCATTGAGGTTTACAAAGTGAGATCCATGTGTGTTTGTATTCTCAACTAAGGGTCCCAAGTCTTTAAGAATTAAATCATGTGATATCCTGGCTCAGAATCCCCGAGCACTGTGGAAAGCCATCCTGGGCCTAGATCTCAGATTACAAGGGTGATTCTCATGCGTGACCTCCTAAAATCCCAACACTCTTTTTTGCAATATTTCACTGAGGTCAGTTCCAGAACTCAGTCTCTAAGGGGAATAACACCAGAGTTCAAGCTCCAGTGGACACAGTCATCTCTTCCAACTACCACACAATTGACCACAATTAAAACCAAAACACTCCCATATGGCCCTCATCTTCTTCCATATAGACACTCATCATAACCTCTGGCTGGAGGTTGCCATGAGGGGCGCAGACCAAGACAGTATCCACAATAATCTACCTTGCTCCTCATTTACCTAAAGTCAGGGTGGCCTGGACACGCTTCCTGTTAACCAGGAGTGATCAAATAGGCCTGGCATTAATACTGTTCTGCTTGTCCAATTTGAGGCCTACTGACTGTCAGATATTGATTCTTTATGTGAATTGGAGTCAAGAGAAAACCCAAGCACCTATGGGCTAGCCTCTGCAGGTTTTGAAGAACTCATTTGACCCAAAGGATCCCTATTCTCACTTGATGGAGGTCAGGAACCTTACAGAGGAAGGCGAGAGACTTCATGCCAATGACTGCTCTTTTGGCTATTTTGGTTTTGGATGCACGCATGGAAAATTTCTTTAGATCCATCAGGTGCTGAGAATCTAAGCCACTGCCTCATACAGAGCCAAGGGGCTGATTCAGACACATCCCTTTTCAAAGCAGTTAAGGAAAGAGACACATGTATGCCCAATCATTTCCATTTGAAAACTGTTTTCTTCAGGCTTCACAAAAGGGTGGCCTGAGTCAAAGACCTTCCTGAAATTCAGGAAAACAGAACAATAGGTAAGCAAATGGCCCAAAGCAGGGTTGCTCCACTGAGAATTTCCTGGTCACACTGATACTTGAGTTTTCTGAGATGCTTGCCATTCCTTTCAGCTATCCAGTACATGGCGAGTCACAGAGCTTGAAGGTGGTACATATCGTGAACAAAAAACCATGGTCCTATTCTGTAGAGTGGCCAGAATTCAGAAAGAAAACAGGAACTTAGGAAGATAGCAGGTGTTGCGCATCAATAGGGCAAGCTACAGTCCATTCATAAATGGGGCAATTTGAATGCTGAGAAGCTTTCTACTAGACAGGACACATCCAATGATGCATTCTCTTTTCTAATGCGTACAACCACGGACACAGTAAAATACTCAGACATAGAAACACTCGCCATGTCAAAAGACTTACTAGAAACACTAAACTTCAATCCAAACAAACCGACTTTCCTACCTATTCTAGGAAAATGATACAAAACCACAAACCCACAACCACACACACAAAGGCACCTCCTTCCCCCAAGTAGGTCTGTGACTATCCAGAGTGTCCTCTGTCTTGTTGGCCATAATATGTTCCCCCAAATTGACCTGTCCTGTCTCAGATCTGGTCTCCTTGGCCAACTCTGTGAAGTTCTCAGTAGCCAGCGGTGAGCCACTACCTGCTTTCTCAGGAAAAGCCCCGCTTCAGAGATTTCCTGTCATTTGGCCTTCCTCACATCTGTAGGTACCAACAAAGACTGACTCTGTCCTTGCTAAATCCAAACAAGTGATACCACTGGGACTGGGACAGGGACTGGCTCTGGGTGCCTGGCTTCCTGGATCCCAAGTTCAGAGAGTTCCATCACCAAGGAAGTTAAGTGAGGTCCCTTCCATCAGAAATTTAATGAGGTCACTGTCTTGGCACCCACTTTGTCCTAACTGTTGCTTTCAAGGGTCCCATGACACGGAGGCTGCCCCTACTTTCTGTGACACTTTCACAAGTTAGAATGGTATATCAACAATAGGCACCCAGGAATAGATCTCCACACAGGCCTAGTTTTGTCCACCTTCTCTATGTTAAGAATAGAAGCTGATTCATACACAACCTTTTATCCTGACCAGGTTGTTTGCCATGGAAGATGACTTTTGGTCTCTCAGGTCCTTCATAGCTGCCTACCTCTTCTCCAGCGATCATATCTGCATGGACCTTTGAGGTTCTCAGCAGGTGGAAGATTCCCTACATTTCAGTATTGTAAGATCAACTCTTTCCCTGCTCTTCTGTAAAGTGAGATTGAGGGAACAGTGTATGGTTATGGTTAGTAACATGTTCGGTTTGGGTTAGAAATCATTCTGCTGGATGAATAATGGTATTGGGAACTTGCTATGTGTATAAGAATATATAGGTGAAATATATGCATGAAAACAGAAATCTAAGTATGATTTGAAGTCCAGAAGGGCATTGGGCTCTTGATTGGGATATGCAGCATTGAATTACGTTCTGCAGAGGTGTCTCAATTAAATCGTTATACAATGCCATAGGACCTTGTACCTTGGATGAATTAATGTAGAAGGAACATCTAGTCGAAAAGGGATAGTCCGTAGTGAAAGGTTAATAAAATAGGTACTTGTTACTTCCTGTTTTTCTGTATGCTTAACAAAACACTGTTGAAATCTTGAGAAATGTTTGCTAATCTTGTTTCCAGAATGTACTGTTCCCAACTGCCAAACTGCAGAATGTACTCCCTCACTCGGTGTCACGCAAACTGCCCACTTGCCCTCACCCATTAGTAAACTTCCCTCTCTTCCCTCACCAAGGAAAGTATATAAGCTCTGCTTAAGCTGTTCTCAGGGCTCTCTGCTCTATTTAAGTGAGCTCTGAGCCTCAGCATTCTGAACCACAAATAAACCCATTGCTGTTGCATGAGACAGACTCTTGGTGGTCTCTTCCTTCGACACTCGCCCGACCTTTACATATTGAGGTTCCACCGAGTTCCGGCAGTGGCGGACGAGAGACCCCAATGGGCTCCTCTCGGAGCAAGTAAGGCACCTCTTTCTGGTTTCAGGTTTCATGTTAGGGCTTGGCAAAATCTCTGGCGATGAAGAGCCTGAGCTCCCTCCGAAGGTGGCTGAGAGACGTGTCACAGAGACACAGGGCACCTCCCTGGGGGACGCCGCAGAAAACTCGGGAAATCAAGCAACAATAGTCTCCTCAACTCAGTGATATTTTGTTTCAGATTCGGTATTGTCATCCCATCGGGTTTTGCCGTCTACTCATTCCTGGTCTCAGTGTTTGACGTCCACTGCCTGTCTTTATGGTCTTGTCTTATCTGTGTCGTGTGTCCTTGATTTTGCTGTTTGTGTACCTTTCATTATGGGACAGAGCAGTTCAATGCCTCTGTCCCTGACCCTTGATAACTGGAAAAAGTCCGCTTAAGAGCTCAGAATCTTCCTTTTTTTAGTAAAATGCTGGACCTGGCAGAATCTCTGTGCCTCAGAATGGCCCATATTTGAATTCGGATGGCCCCTAGAAGGATCTTTGTACTTCGCACTAATTTAAAAAATCAGAGATATTATCTCAGCCGGGGACACATAGCTATCTGGATCAACAGCCATATATCTTAACTTGGCAGAATATCTGCAAATCTCCTCCTCCATGGGTGTAGCCTTTCCTTGCCCCTGCCTCTGCTCCCACTCCTTCTCCCATGATCTCTCAAACCCTCTCAACCTCCTCCTCCTCCACCCTCTGTTCTCTCTGAGTCACAGATTTGACTCTACTGGACTCTTCTTCCCCTACTAATCCCCTGCCCTCATCCCCTAACCCACAACACCCTCAAATGGATTTCCCTGCTGCTGACTCAGCCTCTCTACCATTGGAGGAAGCTAAGCCGGTAATAGGGTCTGATAATGGACCGGTGTTCATGGCCCAGGTAAGTCAGGGGTTAGCCAGGAACCTGGGAATTAATTGGAAGTTATATTGTGCTTATAGACACCCGAGTTCAGGACAGGTAGATAGAATAAATTGAACCATTAAAGCGACCTTAAGAAAATTAAACTTAGAGACCAGCATAAAAGATTGGACTATGCTCCTGCCTTATGCAATGTTTCATGCAAGAAATACTCCCTCTGTTTCTTTGAGTAACCTTAGCCCCTGTGAAATTCTCTATTGTAGCCCTCCTGCAGTAAGGGACCTAAGCCCGACTCAAAGACCTAACCATTCCATCCACACCCACTTGCTTGACAGACTTAAAGCTCTAAAAAGAACTCAGTGATACCTGTGTAAACAGCTGGCCACTGCCTACCAAACTGGGGACAAAGGGACTACACATCGATATCAAGTAAGAGACTTCATCTACATAAGACGACATCAGGTATCATCCTTGGAACCCCGCTGGAAAGGACCATAGCCGGTGCTACTTATAACACCTACAGTGGTAAAGGTAGACGGAATCAATTTCTGAATCCATGCCTCTCATCTCAAGCCTGCGCCCTGTCCAGACTCTGGCTGGAAACTGGAAAAGACTGGTAAAACCTTCAAATTGCATATTCACCATGTGGATAAGTCTATGGACTCTCTCCTTGGCCACAAGTAGTCCTAAGTCACATCAGCCCATTCAGCAGTGATGGCTGATCACAAATCCTACTGGAAAAGAAGTATAATCTATCTCGCATACAGCCCCCTGAGGGACCTGGTGGCCATCACTCCTCCCAGACATTTGTCAGCTGGCTATAGGTCTTACCTATTGGGATATCCCTGATGAAGAGGATACCACTAAAATTCCATTAAATTACTTCCATACCATAGATAATGGAAACAAACATTATGGATGTAGGGACACGCAAGCCAGATGCAGGTTGGCTAGCCTAGATTACTATGTTTGCCGGGCAGACTCTCAAAGCCACAGTCACGGCTGTGTGGGGGAAAAGCCGACTTCTTCTGTAAGTCATGGGGATGTGAGCATACAGGGGCTGCCTGATGGAACCCAAACTCCTCATCAAATTCAGTACACATCATTGGCCATATTACCAATTAGATAAGAAGAACCGATGGCCCCCAGAGGGGTCTCTAGATCCTCAAATTCTGCGTGACCTTTTTCCTCCTTCACTCACATCCTGAACTATGCTTCTCCAATAGATCCTCACCCTCAGCCTTCTGCTCCAGACACTCTGCTGTCACTCCCACCTCAGCAACCTGATTTCTCCCCTCCAATTACTAGATCAAAAACCCAAACCTCTGCCGGTTCTCAGACCATTGCCTCCTTGCTGAGGCAGCAGGTACTGAAGTACCCTTCCACCCACTCACTCCTCTCTTGTCCTGTCAGTGCCCGCACGGGGTCCCGCCAGGTCTTCTAACCAGCTAAACCAAAGCTCAAACCAGCTGAGGAGAGCCCTCAGTCCCCTATCCAAGATGTTATAAAAATGGCCTTTAAAGTTGGTTTGTCATCACTGAAAACAGTTTACTAATAATTAAACGTCCCTCATATGCGTTTTGAGATACTCACTCCCATCATCCTCTCTGCTCTACCTGTTCTACTGCTCAAGTTTTTGTTGCTAGGAAAATCTCAAACCCCTTTCCCATTATTCTTTTACATCTCTCCTTCCTCATTCTCAGATCCACGGAGCTGCTCTCAGCCCGCCTTCCCAGTCTTCCCCCTCTGCACTAGGCCCACAGAAAAGTCTTAACTGACCTTCTCCAGAAGTCTTCACCATGGCTGACTTTAGGACTTTCAGCAAAAAAGTCCCTATAAAAGAGTTCAATATAGAAAAACTTCCTCTTTTCATGTTGCTGTGTTCTACTTGTCCACTGGCTAAAAAAATCAGCACTTCTCAGGTAGACACCCTCTTACTAGTTTTTCACAAAATATGTGAACAAGGCCTCTGTCCTTGAGCTGGGGATTCACAGAGATGGCTACATTTCTAAGATAAAGAAGTTACCAACTGGTCTCCATGGTAACAGCTGGCAGGGGTAAAATAAGAAAGGGAAGAAAAATCTCTCCCCCTCCCAGGTGTCCTTTAAAAGTTAACTTGCCCAGAACAGGGGAAAAACAGAAAGAAACACTGCATTTTTGAACTTCTTCAGACTGTGAGCTTCTGAACACCTTCCCTTATATGTTGGGTACAAAATTCTGAAACTACCTAAAATTGAGTTTCAGGGGATTAATTGATTACAACAGAAGCAATGCCCTCTGAATTCGGTTGCAACCAAATAGGACTGTTTCCCTGTCTTTAGTGCTATCTTAGATGCCTTGCCTTGACCGTCCCTACAAACAGAATATTTCTATATACTTAAACTTTGTTTATGATTTCATGAAATGGTCAACAGATGTGATTAATCGTGTAATGGTGCAGATGTTTCCCAGAGTGCTCTATCATGAAGCAGGTTCATTTGAAGATAAAATAGGGGGACATACAACCAGGTTCCACTGGGAGCATATATCCCTCACTTTAGCCATCATATTAGGAATAGGATTTGCTGCACGGGTGGGCCCAGGAACCACTGCCCTTGTCCATGTGACACAATAAATGACCCAATTAGAAGCAGCAATAGACCAAAACTAAGATATTAGAAACCACCATCAGAGCTTTGCATAAAACTTTAACCTCTCTCTTTGAAGTTGTTTTACAGAACAGTCGAGGTTTGGACCTCCTCTTCATTAAAGAAGGGGGCCTTTGTGCTGCATTGAGGGAAGAATGTTGTTTTTATGCCGACCATACTGGAGTTGTAATAAAATCTATGAGTAAATTAAAAAGACACCTTAAAGAGCATCAACAAAAGAGAGAGAGACCCAAAAAGGGTGGTTTGAGTTTTGGTTCACACAGTCCCCCTGGTTAACTACGTTTTTATCAACCCTGGGCGGTCCAATAATAATCCTCATATTATTGCTAACAATAAAACCCTGCTTGCTCAACCATGTAATTTCTTTTCTCCAGGCTCAAATTGGACGAGTTAAACTTATGGTAATACCCCACTAGCAGACATAGAATGTGAAACCCCCCAATGATAATTTTTATGATTAAAAGTAGCCAGAAAAAGAAGTGGGGAATGAAATGTTAATAAAATAAGTACTTGTCACTTCCTGTATTTCTCTATGCTTAACAAAACACTGTTGAAATCTTGAGAAATGCTTGCAAATCTTGTTCCCAAAATGTGCTGTCCCCAACTGCCAAACTGCAGAATGTACTCCCTCACCCAGTTGCATGCAAACTGCCCACTCGTCGTGACCCATCAATAAACTTCCCTCCCTGCCTTCTCCAGGGAAAGTATATAAACTCTACTTAAGCTATTCTCAGGGCTATCTGCTCTATTAAAGTGAGCTCTGAGCCCCAGCATTCTGGAAACCCAATAAACCTTTTGCTGTTTCATGAGTACTCTGTTGGTCTTCTCCTTCTCCAAAGCTTGCCCGACATTTACTTGGATGATTGAATGTAGAAGAGAACATCCAGTCAAAAAGGTATAGTTGGTAGGATTAGGAAGATAGTCAGTAGGTTTAGGAAGAAGAGTGAGTATAGAATTTAGAACAAAAGTTCTTTAGCAATAGGGTTTCAGTTAGAGAGTGAATGTAAATTTGAGCACAGGTGAAGAGTCAGTCACAATGATGAACTGGGGAAAATATGTAGGAAAGCAGATATTAATAGAGACATTATGAAATCAGGAAAATTATAAAGTGAGTGACAGGACTAGACATTTTGAAAAGGATTGAGTTTGAATATATAATCTTAGGAAGAAACAAATATGTAGACACAAATAGGATTGATATTTGAGAGCATTAGGCAAATTTCAAGTGCATGAATATTTCTGAGAATAATCTTGTGAATAGTTGATTATAAATCCACATACATGAACATGAATGAATTTAGGGAGTGTATATGAGACACATATATTTCATTTTTTGAAATATCTGGAGAGTGTGTATATATACACACACACACACACACACACACACACACACACACAAAACACACACAGACAAAAAAGTAGCAATATATATGTTAATAAAAATTCATCATATAATATATATTATCCACAGATCTAAAAATATTCATTTTACTGAACATGGATTTATGTATAATGTTGTTCAACTAGAAAGCTCACCCATATGTTGAATATTCAGTTTCAACAGGGTTTAGTAGGAGTGATCTTTTCTCACAATTTGTATCTGCCAAGTCAGCCACCTCACAAGAATGTATGTGTGGTACCAGGTAGGGCAACCTGATTCTGAACATTGCCCATAAACCTATCCATATAACAAGATGCCTTTACATATAAGGGTCTCCTTGCTGTACCCTGTCAGTCACAAGACATTTGGAAGCCAATGGCAGATCCACATGGCCCCACCACACATGTTTTATCACACACCTTCACACCACTGCTCTAGGCCCACTAATGAGCAGGCTCCAACTTACTGGCATCACTGTTCTACACAATTTTCATGAAAAAAGTCAGTCAAGGCACTGTCTGGTACACTGATGGCCAGCAATAGGATATCCAAAAGTTCTCCAGTGCCACCTGGTCATGGGAATTTCAAAATATTCATGGTATTTATCAAGCCATTTGTCAAGGATGAAGTTGGAGGCTCTTTGGGTTTCAATTTATTCAGGAACCATTAAATGTTGAGGAAGCTCATTTCAATGAAAGCTCTAGAGAACACTCACAGGCAAGACTTCCCAAAGTGTGGCCAAAAGGTCACATGAAGCCAGGCCCATTGAGGTCTACAATGTGAGGTCCATGTGTGTTTTGACTCTCAACTGTGGCTGCAAAGTCTTTCAGAATAAAATCATGTGATATCCTGGCTGAGATTCCCAGTGCTCTGGGGAAAGCCACCCTGCGCCTAGATCTCAGGTTCCAAGGGCGACTCTCATGCATGGTCTAGTAAAAACCAAACACAATTCATGAAAATACTTCTCTGAGGTCAGTTCCAGAATTCATTCTCTAAGAGGAATCACACCAGAGTTCAAGCCCAGGTGGACCCAGTCTTCTCTTCTAAGTGCCACACAAATTACCACAATTCCAAACAAAACGCTCCCACATGGCCCTCTTCTTCTTCCATATAGACACTCATCATAACCTCTGGATGGAGGTTTCCATGAGGGGTGCAGGACAGGACAGTGTCCAAAATAACCTCCCTTGTCCCTCATTTGCCTAAAGTCAGTGTGGCCTGGAAATCCTGACTGTGAAACAGGAGTGATCAAATCAGCCTGCCGTTAGTAATGCTTGGCTTCTCCAATTTGAGGCCTACTGACTGTAGGGTTTAGATTCTTCATGTAAATTGGGGTCATGAGAAAACTCAAGCACCTATAGGATAGCCTCTTCAGGGCTTTGAAGAACTCTTTTGAAACAAAGGATCCCTATTCTCACTTGATGGATGTCAGGAACCTTAGAGAGAAAGGCGAGAGTCTTCATAAACAATGACTGCTCTTTTGGACATTTTGGTTTTGAATGCACCCATGGGATCTTTCTCTAGATCCATCAGGTGCTGAGAATCTAAGCTACAGCCTCACACAGGGCCAAGAGGCTGATTCAGACACATCCCTTTGCAAAGCAATTAAGCAAAGAGCCACAGGTGTTGCCCATTCATTTCCATTTAAAAAATGTTTTCTTCAGGCTTCACAAAGGGGTGGCCTGAGGCAAAGAACTTCCTGACATTCAGGGAAACAGAACAATAGGTAAGCAAAAGGCCCAAAGCAGGGTTTCTCCACTGAGATTTAATGATCACACTGATATCTGACTTTTCAGAGATGCTCACCATTCCTTTGAGCTATCCAGTACATGGTCATGGCACAGAGCTTGGAAGTGGTACATACCTTAGACAAAAAACCATGAGCCTATTCTGGAGAGGGGCCAGAAGTCCAGAAGAAAACTGAAACTTAGGAAGATTGCAGGTGTTACCCATCGAAAAGGCAATCTGAAATCCATTCATAAATTGGACAGGATGAATGCTGGGAAGCTTTCTACTAGACAGGACATATCCATTGATGCATTTTCTTTTCTAATATCTGCAACCACGGACACAGTGTGATAAACAGACATAGAAACACTCGCCTTGTCAAATGACTTACTAGAAACAGTTCATTCCACACCAAAAAAAGCGCCTTGCCTACCTATTCTCCGAACATGAGACAAAACCAGAACCCACCCCCACACCCACAAAGGCACCTCCTTCCCCCAAGAAGTTCTATGACTATCCGGAGTGTCCTCTGACTGATGAGCCATACTGTATACCCACGGAATTGCCTGATCTGTCTCAGATCTGGTCTCCTTGGCCAACTCTGTGCAGGTGTCAGGACCCAGAGGTGAGCAACTACCTGCTTTCTCAGGAAAGACCCCTCTTCAGAGCTTTCCTGGCATTTGGCCATCCTCACATTAGTGGGTACCAAGAAAGACTGACACTGTCCTTGGTAAATCCAAACAAGTGAGACCACTGGGACTGGGACTGGGGCTGGCTCTGGGTGCCTGGCTTCATGAATCCCAAGTTCAGAGATTTCCATCACCAATTAAGTGAGGTGAGGTCACATCCTTTAGGAACTGAATGAGGTCACTGCCTTGGCAACCACTTTGTCCTACCAGTGGCTTCCAAGTGTCACATGAGAAGCAGGCTGCCCCTACTTCCTGTGACACTTTCACAAGTTAGAATGGTATACAACCATAGGCACCCAGAAACAGCTACCCACACAGGCCTGATTTGGTCCATCTTCTCTACATTAAGATGTGAGAGTCTGATTCAGACAGAACCCTTCATCCTGACCAGGCTGTTTGCCATTGAACATGACTTTTGCTCTCTCAGGTCCTTCATAGCTGCCTACATCTTCTTCAGTGAACATTTCTGCATGGAACTTTGAGGTTCTCAGCAGGTGGAAGATCCCCTACTTTCCTGTATTGTAAGACCAACTCTGTCCCTCCTCTCTCTAAATTTAGAATGAGGGAACAGTGTATGGTTAGGGTTAATAACATATTTGACTTGTGTTAGGAATCATTCTGCTGGATGAATAATGGTATTGGGAACCTGCAATATTTTTAAGAATATATATTTGAAATATAAGTATGAAAACATAAATCTAGTTAAGATTTGAAGCCAGGAAGGGAATTGGGCCCTTCTTTTGGATATTTAGCTTTGAATTACATTCTGCATTGTAGTCTCAGATAAATCTATACACAATGGAATAAAACCTTGCACCTCAGATGCCTGAATGTTGAAGAGAAGATCCAGTCAAAAATGGATAGTCGGTAGGATTTGGAAGATAGTAGGTTTAGGAAGAAGAGTGAGTCTTCGAGTTGGGCCAATAGTTCTTTAGCAATAGGGTTTCGTTTAGAGAGTGAATCATTGATGTTAAACTGGGTAATGTAAATGTCAGCACATGTGAAGAGTCAGTCACAATGGTGAACTGGGGAAAATATGTAGGAAAGCAGGTATCAATAGAAACATTAAGAAATCAGACAAATTATAAAATGCGTGATAGGATTAGACATTTTCAACAGGGTTGAGGTTGAATATATAATCATAGGAAGAAACAAATATATAGTCCCCAACAATATTGACACTTGGGAGAATTAGGCATCCTGGACATGGATGTTTTTGGTAATATATACTCACTTTCAATTTAGGCTTTTGTACAATCATAAGTGTGACCTTTGCATTTTTTTCCAGAATATTACTGTGATAAAATGTATATGTAGATCAGGTGACATGAGTATTTCTTCCACAATAATGGGAAGCAATATTTTTAAAACCCATAAATTAGTATTGGGAATACAAATAGGTGTACCCTGTGTCGATGAATATAGAGATGATGCATGAATAGAGCGTGCTGTGAATAAATAATATAACTGGATCCAACTTTAGAAATTGAAATTAGAATAAATTGATATCTGAAAATATACAGGAAATCTTATATTGATATTGGTATACATACATTCATTACAACCAGTTATAAGTCTAATGGTAATATTAGGGTTACGGTTTATCATGAAGAGGGTGTGTGAGTTTCCCTTCAAAAGTGATTATGGAAATCGAAAATAATGTGTTTGTTAAGAAGTTTCATGAAACGACCAGTCAAAAAACCTGGAGGACTACATGTGTTCGGAAGCAGGAAGTGATTGAAAGTGAAACAAATGTCTTTAATTTTGAAATTCTGGGTGAAAAACTTATCCAAGGATGTGCATAAACTGAAGAAATAGTACTGTACCAGTTTTAAATAAAAATGAACGTCAAAATGCACATCATGTCCCATAGGAATGTACTTGCATTGATGTTAAACTGGGTAAGTTACTGTAGAAATATTAGGATTTGTATGCACCTTTCACTGAAGTTTGTTTTCAGTACTAGGAAAGAAATAAGTATTTCAGGTGGATGAATATTTCTGAGAATAATCTTGTGCAAAGTTGATTACAAATCCACATACATGAATATGAATGTATTTAGGGAGTGAATAATAAGACACATATATTTCATATTGTGAAAAATCTGGAGACTATATATATATATATATATATATATATATATATATATATATATACATATATATATACACAAAACACACACAGACATTATAAAGTGGCAATATATATGCCAATCGAAATTCATGGTGAAATATATATCGTCCATAGATCCCGAAATATTAATTTTACTGAACATGGATTTATGAATAATGTTGTTCAACTAGGAAGGTCACCCATAGGTTGAATTTTAAGATCCAACAGCGTTTAGCAGGAGTGATCTCTTCTCATAATTTGTATCTGCCAAGTCAGCCACCTCACAAGAATGTATATGTGATACCAGGTAGGATTCTATATGTGCATATAAAAATACATGTGCTGAATAGGCTACAGAGAAAGGGATACAGGAATTCACATATTCATTAACTTTAAAAACACATGGAGAACTATTTCAATTTAAAATTAACTAGATTTATAACACCTAACCTACATAATGCAAATGGCAAGTTCAACTATACACCATGCCTCTTCTGAACCTGCTTGTATTTCTATTCTGTTTGAGTTATTTTTCTCCATCATATTAGGAATACTAGTCAGAGTCTAGTAGGGTATAGGTTCGTGTCAGGGATTCAGAATTTTAGAATGGAAAATTGGAAAATGAATCCAATGTGTATGCAAATATGTGCTACACAAAAATCTTCCCACTTTCATCCACAACAATGCCTTGACATTACCTTTACCACAAGTAAGACACAATTAGAGGAGAAGAGTTAGAAAATATGTGAATGCATATCTGGAATGGAATACGCTCAGAAGTTCCCAACCTTGGAGGTGATAGAGCAGTTTCCAAAAGTAAGGGACATGGTAAACACTCCACAAACATGGAGCTCTGCTGGCCTAAAGACTTTTTGAGAAACTGCCTCTGAGGTTGGGCACTTGAAATATATGTTGTTGTCAGGAGCTTTAGGTTCCTTTATAGAGAGCCCATCAAAGCTTGGTCTGCATTATGTGACCTGGAGGACATGGTTTCTTATTTTCCAATGAACCTGAGGCAGCAGTGCTGAATTCTCTCTTTGTAGGTAAACTGTGGCCACTGGGGGCTAAGTGTCACCCCGTGTGGACTGTGAAGCCATTTGGTCTTCTTCCACTTTCTGTTGTGGTTCTTGCTGCTACACTGGGACTTTGGTATTTGCTTCACGAAATACAAAAATTTCAACTGGGACACAGTGCTGGAGAGAGTTCAGTCACTTGTGGTGGGTCACGGTCTGCAGGAGAATGCACCAACCAGGCTACTTTCCCACATAGCTTGCACCATTGGCCATATCAACCTGATTCTGAACATTGCCCTGAAACCTCTCCATATATCAAAATGCCTTTACAAATAAGGGTCTGCTGGCTGCACCCTGTCCTTCACAAGCCATTTGGTAGCCAATGGGCAAACCACATGGACCTACCACAGATGTTTTATCACACACCTGCCCACCACTGCTCTAGGCCCACTACTCAGCAGGCTCCAACTTACTGGCATCTTTGTTCTACATTATTTTTATGAAACCCAGTAAATCAAGGCACCCTCTAGTATACTCATGATCAGCAACAGGACACCCAAAGATTCTCCATTTCCACCTGGTGATGGGATTTTCAAACATTTCATGGTATTTATCTAGCCATTTTTCAAGGATGATGTTGGAAGCACTGTGGGTTTCAAGAACCACTAAATGTTGAGGAAGCTCATTTCAATGAAACTCTTTAGAACTCTCATAGGCAAGGCTTCCCAAAGAGTGGCCAAAAGGTCAGATATAGCCAGGCCCATTGAGGTATACGTTGTGAGTTCCATGTGTGTTTTGACTCTCAACTATGGCTACCAAGTCTTTAAGAATAAAATCATGGGATATATTGGCTGATATTCCCAGTGCTCTGTGGAAAGCCACCCTGGGCCTTGATCTCAGTTTATAAGAGTGACTCTCATGTGTGGCCTCCTAAAATTTCAACACAATTCATGCAATACTTCTCTGAGGCCAGTTCCAGAACTCAGTCTCTAAGGGGATTCACACCAGACTTCAAGCCCAGGTGGACCCAGTCATCTCTTCCAACCGTCACACAAATGACCACAATTAATACCAAAACAATCCCACATTGCCCTCCTCTTCTTCCATAAAGGCACTCATCATAACATCTGGCTGGAGGTTTCCATGAGGGGCACAGTCCAAGACAGTGTCCAAAATAAGCTCCGTTGGCCCTCATTTGCCTAAAGTCAGGGTGGCTTGGACACCCTTCTTGTGCACCAGGAGTGATCTGTAAGGGTAAAAGAAATTGAAATAAAAGTGTAAAAGTTAAAGTGTAAGAGACCGGGTGTTGTAAAGTTTCTAAGCAGCAAGGCTTGTGTTAAAATGTAAAGGACCAGGTATTGTTAAGTTCCTATGCTACACGCAAAACCTGAAATTCCTGTAGCTTGTAGGAAAATTCCCGGACTACCCAGTAAATATTCCCCCTGACGGTGTGGTTGTTTAATAACCTAGGACCCTGTGAAGCCTGGCACATAGGCATTGCAGGGCCTTAACCAAACATTTTGAATGTGTACCCCGCTTTAGAACTGACGTATCACTCCCGCCTTACATGTTCCCACCAATAAATGAACTAATCATGTTTAGGAATTCTTGTTTGATTTTCCCGTGGTGTATGATGATTTCTTAAAGGAGACTGTAATATATGTAAAGTCCCGCCCTGCCCAAAAAGTGTACTTAAGCACTGCTCAACCCCTGCTCGGGGCTCTGGGATGCTCTCCCTTCTTGAGTGAGCACGTAGCCCCAGCATGCTGGATTGGATCCTCAATAAACACCTTTTACTGTTGCATGAGCCGCAGTCTCTTGGTGGTCTCTTTCTCCAACGTTCGCCGGAACCTTACATTTGGTGCATTGGCCGGGAATCATGCAGCGCAGGACAAGGAGACCTCAACGAACCTTTCTGGAGGTAAGTAAGGCACCTCTTTATTTCAAAAATGATTATGGAAATCTAAAATAATGTGTTTGGAAAGAATCTCATGAAAAGAACAGTCAAGAAACATGGAGGAATACATATGTTCTGAAGCAGGAAGTAATTGAAAGTGAACCAAATGCCTACAGATTTGTGAACTTGTGGATGAAAAGTTATATCCTATGATATCCATCAACTGAAGAAATAGTAATGTACCAGTGTTGAATAAAAATGAACTTCAAAATACACATCATGTCCCATAGGATTGTACTTGCATTAATGTTAAACTGGGGCAGTTACTGTGCAAATATTAGGATTTGTAAGCACCATTCACCGAAGTTTGTTTTCAGTACTGGGAAATAAATATGTATTTTATGTGGATGAATTTTTCTGAGAATAATCTTGTGCAAATTTGATTACAAATCCACATACATGAATATGAATGTATTTAGGGAGTGAATAATAAGACACATATTTTTAATATTGTGAAAAATCTGGAGAGTATATATATATATATATAAATATATATTCACCAATTTGTTGAATTTTCAGGTCCATCAGTATTGAGGGGGAGTGATCTCTTCTCACAATTTGTATCATCCAAAAACAGCGAGCTCACAAGAATGTACGTGTGATACCAGGTAGGATTCTAAATATGCATAATAAAATACATGAGATGAATAGGCTACAGAGAAAGGGAGACAGAAATTTACATATGTGTTAACTTTAAAAACTCATGGAGAAGTACTACAATGAAAAGTTGACTAGATTTATAACACATACACTTGATAAAGCAGAAGGCAAGTCCTAGTATACACCATGCCTTCTATGAATGGCCTGTATTTCTATTCTGTTAGGTTTCTTTTTCTCCATCATATTAGGATTAGTAGTCAGAGTCTAGTAGGGTATGGGTTAGTGTCAGGGATTCAGTATTTCAAATGGAAAATAGGAAAATGAATCTAATGTGTATGCGAATATTTGTTAGACAAAAATCTTCGTACTGTCATCCAGAAAAATACCTTGATATTTCCTTCGCCACAAGTAATACACAATTAGTGGAGAAGAGTTTGAAAATCTGTGAGTATATATCTGGAAAGGAAAATGCTCAGGAGTTCACAACTTTTGAGGTGGTAGAGGAATTTCCAAAAGTAAGGTAAAGGGTAAACACTCCACAAACATGGAGCTCTGGTGGCCTAATGAATTTCTGAGAAACTGCCTCTGAGTTTGGGCCCTTGAAATATTTGTTGTTGTCAGGAGCTTTTGCTTCCTTTGTAGTGAGACCATCAAAGCTGTGTCAGCATCTATGTGACCTGGATGACATGGTTCCTTATTTGCAATAGAACATGAGGCAGCAGTTCTGAATTCTCTCTTCGTAGGTAAACTGAGGCCACTGGGGTCTAACTGTCTAACCATGTGGTCTGTGAAGCCATTTGGTCATACTTCACTTTTTGTGGTGTTTCTTATTGCTGCACTGGGAGTTTGGTATTGGCTTCATGAAATATAAAAAGAAAAACTGGGACACAGTGCTAGAGAGAGTACTCTCACGTGTAGTGGGTGAGGGTCTGCAGGAGAATGCACCAACCAGGCTTCTATCCCAAAAAGCTTGCACCCATGTTCATATCAACCTGATTCTGAATATTGCCCTGAAACCTCTCCATATAATAAGGTCCCTTTACTTGTATGGGTCTGCTCGCTGCAACATGTCAGTCACAAGGCATTTGGAAGCCAATGGCAGATCCACATGGCCCCACGACAGATGTTTTATCATACACCCAACCCACCACTGCTCTAGGCCAACTAGTCAGCAGGCTCCAACATTCTGGCATCTCTGTTCTCACCGTTTTCATAAAACCCAATCAATCAATGCAATGTCTGGTACACTCGTGATCAGCAACAGACATCCAAAGGTTCTCCAGTGCCACCTGTTCATAGAAATTTAAAAAAAAAAATCATGGTATTTATCTAGCCAATTTTCAAAGATAAAGTTGGAGGCACTGTGGCATTCAATTCATTCAGGAACCATGAAATGGTGAGGAAGCTCATTTCAATTAAAGCTCGGGAGAACTCTCAGAGGCAAGGCTTCCCAAAGAGTGGACAAAAGGTCACATTAAGCCAGGCCCATTGAGGTCTACAATTGAGGGCCATGTTCGTTTTGACTCTCAACTATGGCTGCCATGTCTTTCTGAATAAAGTCATGTGATATCCTGGCTGAGATTCCCAGTGCTCTTTGAAAGTTATCCTGGGCCTAGATCTCAGTCTCCAAGGGCAACTCTCACGTGTGGCCTCCCAAAATCCCAACACAATTCATGCCAATACTTCTCTGAGATCTGTTCCAGAACTCAGTCTCTAAGGGGAATCACTCCAGAGTTTAAGCCCAGGTGGACCCAGTAATCTCTTCCAACCACCACACAAATGACCACAATTAAACCAAAACACTCCCACATGGCCCTCATCTTCTTCAATTTAGAGACTCATCATAACCTCTGGCTGGAGGTTTCCATGAAGGGCGCAGCTTAAGACAGTGTCCAATATAAGCTCACATGCCCCTCATTTGCCTAAAGTCAGGGTGGCATGGAAACTCTTCCTGTGAACCAGGAGTGATCAAATAGGCCTGCCATTAATACTGCTCTACTTCTCCAATTTGAGGCCTACTCTCTGTGGGGTATAGATTCTTTATGTGAATTGGGGTCATGAGAAAACTCAAGCAACTATGGGCTACCCTCTGTAGGGCTTTGAAGAATCCATTTGAGTGAGTCGAGGAGTTGGACCAAATGTTCTTTAGATATAGAGTTTTGATTAGAGAGTGAGTGTAAATGTCAGCATATGTGAACAGTCAGTCACAGTGATGAACTGGGGAAAATGTGTAGGAAAGCAGATATAAATAGAGACATTAGGAAATAAGGCAAAGTACAAAGTGAGTGAAAGGATAAGACATTCTTAACAGGGTTCAGTTTCAATATATAATCTTAGGAAAAAACAAATATGTTGTCACAAATTGGAATGATATTTGAGATCATTAGTTAATCAGGGCATGGATATGGTTAGTAATACATGCTCACTTTCAATATAGGCTTTGATACAATCAAAAGTGTGACCCTTGCATTTTGTGTCAGGAATATTACTGTGATGAAATGTATATGTATATCAGGTGACTACAGTATTTCTTCCACCATTTCTGAAAGCAATGTTTTAAAGACTTAAAAATTAGTATTGGGGATACAAATAGGTATACCATCGGTCTATGAATATAGAGATGATGCCTTAATAGACCATACTGTGAATAAATAATATAACTGGTTCAAACTTTAAATAATGGATTAAATTGATATCTGAAAATATATAGGAAATCTTATATTGATATACATACATTCATTCCAACCAATTATACATCTAATGGTAATATTAGCGTTATGGTTTATCATGAAGAGTGTGTGAGTTTTGCTTCAAAAGTGATTATGAAAATCAATAATACTGTGTTTGGAAAGAATCTCATGAAAAGAACAGTCAAGAAACATGGAGGAATACATGTGTTCTGAAGTAGGAAGTGATTGAAATTGAACCAAATGCCTATAAATTTGTGAAATTGTGGATGAAAGAATATATCCTATAATGTCCATAAACTGCAGAAATAGTAATGTACCAGTGTCTGAATAAAAATGAACTTCAAAATACACATCATGGTCCCATAGGTGTCTACTTGCATTGATGTGAAACTGGTTCAGTCACTGTAGAAATATTATGAATTGTATACACCATTCACTTAATTTACTTTTCATTGCTAGGAAAAAATATGTATTTAAGGCGGATGAATATTTCTAAGAATAATTTTGTGAAAAGTTAATTATAAATCTACATACACAGACATGAGTGAATTTAGGGAGTGTATAATAAGACACATATATTTCATATTTTGAAAATCTTAAGCGTAGATATCTATATCTATATAGATAGATAGATAAATAGATAGATACACACATACACAGACATTAAAATGTAGCAATATATATGCCATTCGAAATTCATCATGAAATATATATCATCCACGTATCCAAAAATATTCATTTTACTGAACATTTATTTATGCATAATATTGTTCATCTAGGAAATTCACCCATAGGTTGAAATTCCAGTTCCATCTGTATTTAGAGGGAGCGATCTCTTCTCACAATTTGTATCTTCCAAAATAAGCGATCTCACAAAAATGTACATGTGATACCAGGTAGAATTCTAAAAATGCATAAAAAAATACATGTGATGAATAGGCTACAGAGAAAGGGAGTCAGAAATTTACATATGTGTTAAGTTTAAAAACTCATGGAGAAGTATTACAATGAAAAGTTGACTAGATTTATAACACATACCATTGATAAAGCAGAAGGCAAGTCCAAGTATACACCATGCCTCCTATGAAAGGCCTGTATTTCTATTCTGTTAGGTTTCTTTTTCTCCATCATATTAGGTTTAGTAGTCAGAGTCTAGTAGGGTATGAGTTAGTGTCAGGGATTCAGTATGTCAAATGGAAAATAGGAAAATGAATCTAATGTGTATGCAAATATGTGCTACCCAAAAATCTTCCCACTCTCATCCAGAACAATGCTTTGACATTACCTTCGCCGCAAATAAGACACAATTAGTGGAGAAGAGTTAGAAAATCTGTGAATACATATGTGGAAAGGAAAATGCTCAGAAGTTCACAAACTTGTAGGAGGTAGAACAGTTTACAAAAAGGGAGAGGGTAAACACTTCACAAACATGGAGCTCTGCTTGCCTAATGACTTTTTGAGAAACTGCCTCTGAGGTTGGGAAGTTGAAATATATGTGGTTGTCAGGAGCTTTTGCTTCCTTTGTAGTGAGACCATTAATGCTGGGTCTCCATCTATGTGACCTGGATGACATGGTTCCTTATTTTCTAGTGGACATGAGGCAGCAGTGCTGAATTCTCTCTTTGTAGGTAAACTTTGGCCACTGGGGTCTAAGTATCGAACCGTGTTGTCTGTAAAGCTATTTGGTCATGCTCCACTTTCGTGGTGTTTCTTACTGCTGCACTGTGAGTTTGGTATTAGCTTCACGAAATACAAGGAGTTCCACTGGGACACAGTGCTGGAGGATGTACTCTCATATGTGGTGGGTGAGGGTCTGCAGTAAAATGCACCAATGAGGCTTCAATCCCACATAGCTTTTCAACTCGACAATACCCACATTATTCTGATCATTGGCAGGAATCCTCTCCATATAACAAGATGCCTTTACATAGAAGGGTCTGCTGGCTGTACCATGTCAGTTACAAGTCATTTCTAAGCCAATGGCAGATCCACGTAGCCCCACAACAGATGTTTTTTCACACACCTACACTCCACTGCTTTATGCCCACTAGTCTGCAGGCTCCAACTTTCTGGCATCTATGTTCTACAGCATTTTCATGAAACCCAGTCAATTAATGCACTGTCTGGTACAATCATGATTAACAACAGGACATCCAAATGTTCTCCAGTGCCACCTGGTCATGGTAATTTCAAAAATTTCATGGTATATATCTAGATATTTTTCAATAATGAAGTTGGAGGCACTGTGGGATTCAATTTATACAGGAACCAATAAATGGTGAGGGCTCTCATTTCAATGAAAGCTCTGGTGAATTCTCACAGGCAAGGCTTCCCAAAGAGTGGGCAAAAGGTCTCATGAAGCCAGGCCCATTGAGGTCTACAATGTAAGTTCCATGTGTTTTTTGACTCTCAACTATGGCTGGAATCTTTCAGAATAAAATCTTGTGATATCCTGGCTTAGATTCCCAGTGCTCTGTGTAAAGTCACCCTGGGCCAAGATCTCAGATTCCAATGGTGAATCTCATGTGTGGCCTCCTGAAATCCCAACACAATTCATGGCAATACTTCTCTGAGGTAAGTTACACAACTCAGTCTCTAAGGGGAATCACAACAGAGTTCAAGCCCAGGTGGACCCAGGCATCTCTTCAAATTGCCACACAAATGATGACAATTAAAACCAAAACACTCTCACATGGCCCTCTTCATCTTTTTATATAGACACTAATCATAACCTCTAGCTGGAGGTTTCCATGAGGGGCACAGCCCAAGACAGTGTCAAAAATAATCTCCCTTGTCCCTCATTTGCCTAAAGTCAGGGTGGCCTGGACAAAGTTAGTGTGAACCAGAAGTGATCAAATAGGCCTGCCGTTAATACTACTCCACTTCTCAAATTTGAGGCCTACTGACTGTGGGGTATAGATTTTTATTGTGAATTGGAGTTATAAGAAAACCCAAGCACCTATTGTCTCCCCTCTGCAGCCCTTTGAAGAACTTATTTGACACAAATGATCCCTATTCTCACTTGATGGAGGTCAGGAATCTTACAGAGGAAGGCGAGAGGCTTCATCCACAATGACTGATCTTTTTTCCATTTAGGTTTTGGATGCCCACATGGGATCTTTCTTTAGATTCATCAGGTGCTGAAAATCTAAACCAAAGGCTCACACAGGGCCAAGAGGCTGATTCAGACACATCCATTTCCAAAGCAATGAAGCAAAGAGCCACAGGTGATGTCCATTCATTTCCATTTGAAAACTGTTTTCTTCAGGCTTCACAAAGGGGTGGCCTGAGGCAAAGACCTTTCTGACATTCAGAGCAACAGAACAATAGGTAATCAAAAGGCCCCAAGCAGGGTTTCTCCACGGAGACTTTCCTTGTTACTCTAATATGTGAGTTTTCTGAGATGCTCGCCATTCCCTTCAGCTATCCAGTACATGGCCATGTCACAGAGCTTGGAGGTGGTACATATCTTGTACAAAAATACATGATACTAATCTTGAGAGTGGCCAGAATTCATGAAAAAATGGAAAATTAGGTAGATAGCAGGTGTTGCCCATGGATAAGGCAAGCCTCAGTCCATTCATTAATTGGAAAGGATGCATGCTGGGAAGCTTTCTACTAGACAGGACACACCCAATGAGCTATTTTTTTCTAATATCCACAAAGAAAAACACAGTGGGATACACAGACATAGAAACAGTCTCCTTGTCAAATGACTTACTGGAAACAGTCCACTCCAATCCAAACAAACCTCCTTTTTTACCTATTCTCAGAACATGGAAAAAAACCACAAACACAAACCAACACCCACAAATGCAACTCCTTCCCCCAAGTAGGTCTGTCACTATCTGGAGTGTCCTCTGACTGGTAGGCCATACGATGTTCCCCACAAATGGCCTTTCTGTCTCAGATCTGGTCTCCTTGGTCAACTCTGTGAAGTTGTCAGGAGGCAGTGGTGAGCCAATTCCTGTCCTCTCAGGAAAGACCCCTCTTCAGAGCTTTCTTAGTATTTGGCAACACTTACATCAGTAGGTACCAAGAAAGACTGACTCTGTCCTTAGTAAATCCAAACAAGTGAGCCCACTGCGACTGGGACTTGGACTGGCTCTGGTGCCTGGCTTCCTGGATCACAAAATTCAGAGAGTTCCATCACCAAGGAAATGAGGTGAGGTCACTACCTTCAGGAAATAAATGAGGTCCCTGTCTTGGCCACTACTTTGTCCTAACAGTTGCATCCTAGTGTCTCCTGACATGGAGGCTGCCCTACTTCCTGTGATACTTTCACATGTTAGAATGGTATAGAAACCATAGTCACCTGGGAACAGCTCTCCACACAGGCCTGCTTTGGTCCATCTTCCCTGCATTAAGAATAGAGAGGCTGACTCAGACACATCCTTTCATCCTGACCATGTTGTTTGCCATGGAATATGACTTTTGTTCTCTCATGTCTTTCATAGCTGCCTACATCTTCTCCAGGGATTATTTCTGCATGGATTTTGAGGTACTCAGCAGGTGGAAGATCTCCTAACTTCCTGTATTGTAATATCAACTTTATCCCTGCTCTTCTGTAAAGTGAGATTGAGGGAACATTGTATGGTTAGGGTTAATAGTATGTTCCATTTGGCTTAGGAATCATTCTGCTGGATGAATAATGGTATTGGGAACCAGCAATATTTATAAGAATATAGAGGTAAAATATAAGTATGAAAACAGAAATCTAGGTAATATTTGAAGCCCAGAAGGATTTGGGCTCTTGATTGGGATCCTTAGCTTGAGTAATGTTTTGCACCGAGGTCGATGCAAATCGGTATACAATGGCATAAGACCCTGTACCTCAGATGATTGAATGTAGAAGAGAACATCCAGTGAAAAAGGGATAGTGTGTAGGATTAGAAAGATAGTCAGTAGGTTTAGGAGGAAGAGTGAGTCTAGGATTTGGACCAAAAGTTGTTTAGCAATAGGTTTCGGTTAGAGAGTGAATATAAATGGCACCATATGTGAAAAGTTGGGCACAATGATGAACTGGGAAAAATATGTAGGAAGGCAGACATCAATAGAGACATTAGGAAATCAGGCAAAGTATAACGTGAGTGATAAGATTTGACATTTTCAACAGGGTTGAGGTTGAATACATAATCTTAAAAAGAAACAAAAATGTAGTCACCAATTGGATTGACATTTGAGAGCATTAGGCAAACTGGACATGGATGTTTTTAGTAATCCATGTTCACATTCCATTGAGGCTTTATTGCAATCATAATGGTGACCTTTGCATTTTGTGTCCAGAATATTACTGTGATAATATGTATATGTAGATCAGGTGACATGAGTATTTCTTCCACCTTTTCTGGGAGCAATATTTTGAAAACATATAAATTAGTACTGGGGATACTAAGAGGTTTGCCCTGTGTTGATGAATATAGAGATGATGCATTAATAGACCATACTGTGAAAAAATTATGTGACTGGTTCCAAATTTACATAATGGATTGTTTTAATATCTGAAAATATAGACGAAATCATATATTGATATACGTACATTCATTCCAACAAGTAATATATCTAATGGTATTATTAGGTTTACCGTTTATCATGAATAGTGTGTGAGTTTTGCTTCAAAAATGATTATGGAATCGAAAATAATGTGTTTAGAAAGAAGTCTAGTGAAAAGACCAGTCAAGAAACATGGAGGAATATATGTGTTCCGAAGGAGGAAGTGATTGAAAGTAAACCAAATATTTATAAATTTGTGAACTTGTGAATGAAAGGATATATTTTATGATGTCCATAAACTGAATTAATAATAACGTACCAAGTTTGAATAAAAATGAACTTTAAAAAACACATCATATCCAATAGGAATGTATTTAAATTGATGTTAAACTTGGTCAGTTAGTCTAGAAATATTAGGATTTGTAAGAACCCTTCCCTGAATTTAGTTTTCAGTACTAGGAAACAAATATGTATTTCAGTGGATGTATATTTCTGAGAATAAACTTGTTAAAAGTTGATTATAAATCCACATATATGAATATGAATGAATTCAGGTGGTGTATAAGAAGACATATATTTCATATTTTGGAAAATCTGGAGACTATATATATATATATATATATATATATATATATATATATAGAGAGAGAGAGAGAGAGAGAGAGAGAGAGAGACAAACACACACACATTATAATGTCGCAATATATATGTCAATCGAAATTCATCATGAAAAATAACTCATCCGCATATCCCAAAATATTCATTTTACTGAACATGGATGTATGTATAATGTTGTTCATCTAGGAAGCTCACCCATGGGTTGAATTTTCTGTACCAACAGCGTTTAGGAGGTGTGATCTCTTCTCACAAATAGTATCTGCCATGTCAGCCACCTTACAAGAATGTACGTGTGAAACCAGGTAGGATTCTATTTGTGCATATAAAAATACATGTGCTTAATAGGCTACAGAGAAAGGGAGACAGGAATTCATATATTTCTTAACTTTAAAAACACATGGAATAGTGTGTAGTGTCCCTCTTTATCCCTTTTGATTAACTTTGGCTTAAAAAAATAGATTTTTATTGAGAATTTTTGTATATATCTTTGTCAGGAATATTGCTCTGAAGTTTTCTTTCCTTGATGTGTCTTTGTCTGATTTTGGTATGTGAGTGATAATACCCTCATGGAATGAGTTTGGAGGAGTTCCATCCTTTTCTATTTTATGGAATAATTTGAGGAGTATTGTGATGAATGCTTCTTTGAAGGTCTTGTAGAACATGGCTGAGAATCTGTCTGTTCCTGGGCTTTGCTTGTTTGGTAGGCTGTTGACAGCAACTTCTATTTCATTGCTTGAAATTGATTTGTTTAAATTGTTCACGTCCTACTAATTAAGTTTGGGTATATCTCTAAAATTTTATTGATGTCATCATGGTATTTTAATTTATTAGACTATAAATTTTCAAATTAGTTTTCAATTATTCTCTGTATTTTAGTTGTGTACTCTGTAAAAGTTCCTTTATGATCCTTAATTTTAGTAATTTGATGTTTTTTTTTCTTCATTAGCTTGGTTAAGGAAGTGTCAATTTTATTTATTTTTCGAAGATTAAATTTTGTGTTGTGTCAAAAAAAATAACACATGGAAAATTATTTCAATAAATTGAATAGATTTATAACTCCTACCTTATATTATGCAAAAGGCAAGTCCAACAATACACCATGTCTCTTCTGAAATGCTTGTATCTATTCTGTTTGGGTTCTTTTTCTCCATTATATTAGTATTAGTGGTAAGAGTCTCGTAGGGTATATGAATGTTTCTGAGAATAATTTTGTGAAAAGATAATTATAAATCCACATTCATGAATATGAAAAATTTAGGAAGTGCAAAATAAGACACATATATTTCATATTTTGAAAAATTTGGAGAGTATATCTATATTTATATCTATCTATCTATCTATCTATATATATACACACACACACACACACACACACACACAACACTCACAGACATTAAAAAGTACCAATATAAATGCCAATCGAAATTCATCAGTAAATATATATCATCCACAAATGCAAAAAATATTTATTTTACTGAACATGAGTTCATATATAATGTTTTTCTAATAGGACGCTCTCCTATAGGTTGAATTTTCATTTCCAAAAGCATTTAGGAGGAGTGAACTCTTCTCACAATTTGTATCTGCCAAGACAGCCACCTCACAAAAATGTACGTGTGATACCTGGTAGGATTCTATATATGCATATAAATATACATGTGTGAATAGGCTACAGAAAAGGGAAACAAGAATTCACATATTTGTTAAGTTTAAAAACACATGGACAATATTTCAATTAAAATTTGACTAGATTTATAACTCCAACCTTATATAAGGCAAATGTCAAGTCCAACTATACAACATGTCTCCTCTGAAGTGCTTGTATTTCTATTGTGTTGGGTTAATTTTCCCGATTATATTAGGATGAATAGTCTGAGTCTACTAGGTATGGGTTAGTGTCAGGGATTCAGTACTTCGAATGAAAAATTGGAAAATGAATCCAATGTGTATGTAAATATACGCTGCACAAATATCCTCCCGCTCTCATTCAGAACAATGCCTTGACATTACCTTCACCACAAGTAAGACACAACTAGAGGAGAAGAGTTACAAAATCAGTGAATACATATCTGGAATGGAAAATGCTAAGGAGTTCACATTCTGGAGGTGGTAGAGGAGTTTCAAAAAGTAAGGGACAGGGTAAACACTACACAAACATGGAGCTCTGCTGGCCTAAAAACTTTTTGAGAAACTGCCTCTGAGCTTCCGCACTTGAAATATATGTGGTTTTCAGGAGATTTGGCTTCCTTTGTAGTGAGACCATCAAAGCTGGGTCTACATCTATGTGACCTGGAGGACATGGTTTCTTATTTTCCAATGAACAAGATGAAGCAGTGCTGAATCCTCTCTTTGTAGGTAAACTGTGGCCACTGGGGACTAAGTGTCTCCCCGTGTGGACTGTGAAGCCATTTGGTCCTCCTCCACTTTTTGTGGAGTTTTTGCTGCTGCACTGTGAGTTTGGTATTTGTTTCACGAAATACTAGGACCTAAACTGGGACACAGTGCTGGAGGGAGTTCTGTCACGTGTGGTGGGTCAGGGTCTGCAAGAGAATGCATCAACTAGGCTTCTATCTCTCACAGCTTGCCCCATTGCACCCTTGTCCATATCAACCTGATTCTTAATTTTCCTCTTAAAACTCTCCATATAACAAGATGCCTTTACATATAAGGGTCTGCTGGCTGCACCATGTCAGTTACAAGCCATTTGGAATCCAATGGTCGATCCACAAGGCCCTTCCACGAATGTTTTATCAAACACCTCCCCACCACTGCTCTAGACCCACTACTCAGCAGGCTCCAAACTACTGGCATCTCT
The DNA here is from genome assembly GCF_048772815.1 of Callospermophilus lateralis. NCBI lineage: Eukaryota > Metazoa > Chordata > Mammalia > Rodentia > Sciuridae > Callospermophilus > Callospermophilus lateralis. Next base: position 560,014 of record NW_027514468.1, on the reverse strand, counting down.
GTTCTACACCATTTTCATGAAACTCAGTAAATCAAGGCACTGTCTGGTATAATCATGATCAGCAACAGGACATCCAATGTTTCTCCAGTGCCACCTGGTCATAGGTATTTCAAAAATTTCATGGTATTTATCTAGCCATTTTTCAAGCATGAAGTTGGAGGCACTATGGGTTTCAATTCATTAAGCAAAGATTAAATGGTGAGGAAGCTCATTTCAATAAAATCTCTGGAGAACTCTCACAGGCAAGGCTTCCCAAAGAATGGACAATAGGTCACATTAGGCGAGGCCCATTGAGGTCTATAATGTGAGGTCCATGTGTGTTTTGACTCTCAACTATGGCTGCCATTTCTTTAAGGATAAAATCATGTGATATCCTTGCTGAGATTCCCAGGCCTCTGTGGAAATCCACCCGGGGCATAGGTCTCAGTTTCCAAGAGCGACTTTCATGCATGGCCTCTTAAAATCCCAACAAAATTCATGGCAATGCTTCTCTGAGTTCAGTTCCAAAACCCAGTCTCTAAGGGGAATCACACCAGAGTTCAAGCCCACGTGGAACCAGTCATTTATTCCAATGCCACACAAATGAGCAACATTAAAACCAAAACACTCCCACATAGCCCTCATCTTATTCCATATAGTCAATCATCTTAACATCTGGCTGGAGGTTTCCATGAGGGGTGCAGCCCAAGACAGTGTCCAAAATCAGCTCGTTTGCCCCTCATTTGCCTAAAGTCAGGGTAGGCTGGACACCGTTTCTGTGAACCAGGAGTGAACAAATAAACTTGCCGTTAATACTTCTGTATTTCTCCAATTTGATGTCTACTGATTTTAGTTATCAATTCTTTAGGTGATTTAGAGTCAAGCAAAAACACAAGCACCTCTGCAGGGCTTTGAAGAACTCATTTGACCCAAATAATCCCTATTCTCATTTGATGGAGTGCAGCAACCTAACAGAGGAAGGAAAGAGACTTCATCCAAAATGAATGATATTTTTTGCCATTGTGGTTTTGGAAGCTCACATGGGATCATTCTTAAGATGCATCAGGTGCTGAAAATCTAAGTCACAGCCACACACAGGTCCAAGAGGCTGATAAAGACACATCCCTTTCCAAAGCAATTAAGCTAAGAGCCACAGGTGACACGCATTAATTTCCATTTGAAAACTGTTTTCTTCAGGCTTCACAAAGGGGTGGCCTGAGGCAAAGACCTTCCTGACATTCAGTGCAACACAACAATAAGTAAGCAAAAAGCCCAAAGCAGTGTTTCTGCACTGAGACTTTCCTGGTCACACTGATATCTGAGTTTTCTGAGATGCTCGCCATTCTCTTCAACTATGCCGTACATGGCCATGTCACAGAACTTGGAGGTGGTACATATTTTGGACACAAATCCCTGAGCCTATTCTGGAGAGTGGCCAGAATTCAGGAAGAAAACAACAACTTAGAAAGATAGCAGGTGTTGCACATCGATAAGACAAGCTGCAGTCCATTCATATATTGGGCAGGATGAATTATGGGAAGATTTATACTAGACAGGACACATCCATTAATGCATTCTCTTTTCTAATGTCTACAACAACGGACACAGTGGAATACACAGCAACAGAAACACTCGCCCTGTCAAATGACTTACTACAAACTGTCCACTCCAAACCAAACAAAACGCCTTTCCTATCTATTCTCAGAACATGAGACAAAACAACAAACCCACACCCACTCTCACAAAGGCACCTCCTGCCAGCAAGTAGGTCTTTGACTATCCGAAGTATCCTCTGACTGGTGGGCCATACTATGTACCCCCGACATGGCCTGTCTTCTCTCAGATCATGTTTCTTTGAACAACTCTGTGAAGATGTCAGGAAAAAGTGGTTAGCCACTACCTGTTTTCTCAGGAAAGGTCCATCTTCAGAGCTCTCCTGGCATTTGGCCATTCTCACATCATTAGGTACCAAGAAAACTGACTATGTCCTTGGTAAATCCAAACAAGTGAGCCCACTGGGCCTGGGACTGGGACTGCCTCTGGGTGCCTGGCTTCTTGGATACCAAGTTCAGAGTGTTCCATCACCAAGGAAATGAGGTATGTCACATTCTTTGGAACTGAATGAGGTCACTGCCTTGGCAACCACTATGTCCTAACAGTTGCTTCTAAGGGTAACATAAGATGGAGGTTGCTGCTACTTCCTGTGTCACTTTAATAAGGTAGAATGTATATCAACCATTGGCACCCGGGAACAGCTCTCCACTCAGGCCTGGTTTGGTCCACCTTCTCTACAATAAGAATAGAGAGGCAGATTCAGACACATCTCTTCATCCTGACCATGTTGTTTGCCATGGAAGATGACTTTTGCTCTCTCAGCTGCTTCATTACTGCCTACAACTTCTCCAGGTGTCATTTGTGCATGGACATTTGAGGTTCTCATTAGGTGGAAGGTCCCCAACTTTCCTGTATTGTAAGAACCACTCTGTCCCTGCTCTTCTGTAAAATGATTGAGGGAACAGTGTATACTTGGGGTTAAAAACAGGTATGATTTGGGTGACGAATGATTCTGTGCGATGAATAATGGCATTGGGAACCTGCAATATTTACAAGAATATAGAGGTGAAATATAAGTATGAAAACAGAAATCTAGGTATGATTTGAAGCCCAGAAGGGTTTTGCCCTTGATTGGGATACTTAGCTTTGAATTATGTTCTTCAAAGATGTCTCAGATAATTCGAATTACAATGGCATAGGACATTGTACATTGGATGATAGAATTTAGAAGAGAACATCAGGTCAAAAAGGGATATTCAGTAGGATTAGGAAGATAGTCGGTAGGTTTAGGAAGAAGAGTGAGTATAGGATTTGGACCAAAAGTTCTTTAGCAATAGACTTTCGGTTACAGAGTGAATGTAAATGTCAGCACATATGAAGAGTCAGTCACTATGTTGAACTGGGGAAAATATGTAGAAAAGCAGATATCAATAGAAACATTACGAAATCAGGCAAAGTATAAAGTGAGGGATAGAATTAGACATTTTCAACAGTGTTGAGTTTGAATATATAAATTAGGAAAAAACAAATATGTAGTCACCAATAGGATTGACAATTGACAGCATTAGGCAACCTGGACATGGATGTTTTTAGAAATCCATGTTCACTTTCCATTTAGGATTTGGTACAATCATAAGTGTGACCTTTCCATTTTTGTCCAGAATATTACTGTGATAATGAAGTGACATGAGTATTTCTTTCACCATTTCTGGGAGCAATATATTGAAGATGTAATATTAGAATCGGGATACAAAGAGGTGTACCCTGTTTCTATGAACATAGAAAAAAATCATGAATGGACCATACTGTGAATAAATAATATAATTTTTTCAACTTTAAATAATGAATTGAACTGATATCTGAAAAATTAAAGGAAATCGTATATTGATATACAATCATTCATTCCAACCAGTTATATATCTATTGGAAATATTTGTGTTTTGGTTTATCATGAAGAGTGTGCGAGTTTTGCTTCAAAATGATTATGGAAATTCAAAATTATGTGTTTGGAAAGAAGTCTGATGAAAAGACCAGTCAAGAAACCCTGACAATACATGTGTTCTGAAGCAAGAAGTGATTAAAGTTGAAACAAATGCCTATTAATTTGTGAACTTGTGGATGCAATGTATATCCTATGATGTGCAAAAACTGAAGAAACAATAATGTACCAGTGTCGAATACAAATGAATGACAAATTACGTATCATGTCCCATAGGAGTCTTCTTGCGTTGATGTTAGATTGGGTCAGTTACTGTAGAGTAATTAGGATTTGTATGCACCATTCACTGAAGTTAGGTTTCAGTATAGGAAACAAATATGTATTTCAGGTGAATGAATATTTCTGATTAATATCTTGTGAAAAGTTGATTATAAATCCACATACATGTACATGAATGAATTTAGAGGGTAAATATTAGACACATTTTTTCATATTTTGAAAAATTTGGAGAGTATATGTATATATCTATACCTATACACACACACAGACACACACACACACACACACAGACACACACACACACACAGACACACACACACACACAAACACACAACATTCACAGACATTAAAAAGTACCAATACAAATGCCAATCGAAATTCATCAGTAAATATATATCATCCACAGATGCAAAAGTATTTATTTTACTGAATATGAGTTTATGCATAATTTTGTTCTACTAGGACGTTCTCCTATAGGTTGAATTTTCATTTCCAACAGCATTTAGGAGGAGTGAACACTTCTCACAATTTGTATCTGCCAAGACAGCCACCTCACAAAAATGTATGTGTGATACCTGGTAGGATTCTATATATGCATATAAATATACATGTGTGAAAAGGCTACAGAAAAAGGAAACAAGAATTCACATATTTGTTAAGTTTAAAAAGAGATGGAGAATATTTCAATTAAAATTTGACGAGATTTATAACTCCTACCTTATATAATGCAAATGTCAAGTCCAACTATACAACATGTCTCCTCTGAAGTGCTTGTATTTCTATTGTGTTGGGTTAATTTTCCCCATTATATTAGGATGAATAGTCTGAGTCTACTAGGTATGGGTTAGTGTCAGGGATTCAGTACTTTGAATGAAAAATTGGAAAATGAATCCAATGTGTATGTAAATATATGCTGCACAAATATCCTCCCGCTCTCATCCAAAACAATGCCTTGACATTACCTTCACCCCAAGTAAGACACAATTAGAGGAGAAGAGTTACACAATCAGTGAATACATATCTGCAATGGAAAATGCTCAGGAGTTCACAGCCTTGGAGTTGGTTTAGGAGTTTCCAAAAGTAAGGGACATGGTAAACACTCCACAAACATGTAACTCTGCTGGCCTAAAAATTTTTTGAGAAACTGCCTCTGAGCTTCCGCACTTGAAATATATGTTGTTTTTATGAGATTTGGCTTCCTTTGTAGTGAGACCATCAAAGCTGGGTCTGCATCTATGTGACCTGGAGGACATGGTTTCTTATTTTCCAATGAACAAGATGAAGCAGCGCTGAATCCTCTCTTTTTAGGTAAACTGAGGCCACTGGGGACAAAGTGTCTCCCCGTGTGGACTGTGAAGCCATTTGTTCCTTCCCCTCTTTTTGTGGAGTTTTTGCTGCTTCACTGTGAGTTTGGTATTTGTTTCACGAAATACTAGGAGATAAACTGGGACACAGTGCTGGAGGGAATTCTGTCATGTGTGGTGGGTCAGGGTCTGCAAGAGAATGCACCAACTATGCTTCTATCTCTCACAGCTTGCCCCATTGTCCCCTTGTCCATATCAACCTGATTCTTAATTTTCCTCTGCTAACTCTCCATATAACAAGATGTATTTACATATAAGGGTCTGCTGGCTGCACCATGTCAGTTACAAGCCATTTGGAATCCAATGGTAGATCCACATGGCCCTACCACGGATGTTTTATCAAACACCTCCCCACCACTGTTCTAGACCCACTACTCAGCAGGCTCCAACATTCTGGCATCTCTGTTCTACACCATTTTCATGAAACTCAGTAAATCAAGGCACTGTCTGGTATACTCATGATCAGCAACAGGACATCCAATGTTTCTCCAGTGCCACCTGGTCATAGGAATTTCAAAAATTTCATGGTATTTATCTAGCCATTTTTCAAGCATGAAGTTGGAGGCACTGTGGGTTTCAATTCATTCAGCAAACATTAAATGTTGAGGAAGCTCATTTCAATGAAATCTCTGGAGAAATCTCACAGGCAAGGCTTCCCAAAGAGTGGACAAAAAACCAAAACACTCACACATGGCCCTCATTTATTCCTTATAGTCAATCATCTTAACCTCTGGATGGAGGTTTCCAAGAGGGGCGCAGCCCAAGACAGTGTCCAAAATCAGCTCGTTTGCCCCTCATTTGCCTAAAGTCAGGGTAGCCTGGACACCGTTGCTGTGAACCAGGAGTGAACAAATAAGCCTGCCATTAATACTTCTGTGTTTCTCCAATTTGAGGGCTACTCATTTTAGGTAACGATTCTTTAGGTGATTTAGAGTCATGCGAAAACACAAGCACCTCTGCAGGGCTTTGAAGAACTCATTTGACTGACAGAATCCCTACTCTCATTTGTTGGAGTGCAGGAACCTAACAGAAGAAGGCAAGAGACTTCATCCACAATGAATGATATTTTTTGCCATTTTGGTTTTGGAAGCTCACATGGGAACATTCTTAAGATCCATCAGGTGCTGAGAATCTAATTCACAGCCACACACAGGCTGATAAAGACACATCCCTTTCCAAAGCAATTAAGCAAAGAGCCACAGGTGAGGCCCATTTATTTCCATTTGAAAACTGTTTTCTTCAGGCTTCACAAAGGGGTGGCCTGAGGCAAAGACTTTCCTGACATGCAGTGCAACATAAGAATAAGTAAGCAAAAGGCCCAAAGCAGGGTTTCTGCACTGAGACTTTCCTGGTCACACTGATATCTGAGTTTTCTGAGATGCTCGCCATTCTCTTCAACTATCCTTTACATGGCCATGTCACAGAGCTTGGAGGTGGTACATATTTTGGACACAAATCCATGAGCCTATTCTGGAGAGTTTCCAGAATTCAGGAAGAAAACAACAACTTAGAAAGATAGCAGGTGTTGCACATCGATAAGACAAGCTGCAGTCCATTCATATATTGGGCAGGATGAATTATAGGGAAGATTTATACTAGACAGGACACATCCATTAATGCATTCTCTTTTCTAATGTCTACAACGGACACAGTGGAATACACAGAAACAGGAAACACTCGCCTTGTCAAATGACTTACTAGAAACTGTCCACTCCAAACCAAAGAAAACGCCTTTCCTATCTATTCCCAGAACATGAGACAAAACAACAAACCCACACCCACTCCCACAAAGGCACCTCCTTCCCCCAAGTAGGTCTGTGACTATCCGGAGTGTCCTCTGACTGGTGGGCCATACTATGTTCCCCCGAAATGGCCTGTCTTCTCTCAGATCTTGTTTCCTTGACCAACTCTGTGAAGATGTCAGAAAAAAGTGGTTAGCCACTACCTGTTTTCTCAGGAAAGGTCCATCTTCAGAGCTCTCCTGGCATTTGGCCATCCTCACATCATTAGGTACCAAGAAAACTGACTCTGTCCTTGGTAAATCCAAACAAGTGAGCCCACTGGGCCTGGGACTGGGACTGCCTCTGGGTGCCTGGCTTCTTGGATACCAAGTTCAGAGAGTTCCATCACCAAGGAAATGAGGTATGTCACATTCTTTGGAACTGAATGAGGTCACTGCCTTGGCAACCACTTTGTCCTAACAGTTGCTTCCAAGGGTAACATAAGATGGAGGTTGCCCCTACTTCCTGTGACACTTTCATAAGGTAGAATGTATATCAACCATTGTCACCCGGGAACAGCTCTCCACTCAGGCCTGGTTTGGTCCACCTTCTCTACAATAAGAAGAGAGAGGCAGATTCAGACACATCCCTTCATCCTGACCAGGTTTTTTGCCATGGAAGATAACTTTTGCTCTCTCAGGTGCTTCATACCTGCCTACAACTTCTCCAGGTATCATTTGTGCATGGACATTTGAGGTTCTCATCTGGTGGAAGGTCCCCAACTTTCCTGTATTGTAAGAACCACTCTGTCCCTGCTCTTCTGTAAAATGATTGAGGGAACAGTGTATACTTGGGGTATAAAACAGGTTTGATTTGGGTGACGAATGATTCTGTGCGATGAATAATGGTATTGGGAACCTGCAATATTTACAAGAATATAGAGGTGAAATATAAGTATGAAAACAGGAATCTAGGTATGATTTGAAGCCCAGAAGGATTTTGCCTTTGATTGGGATACTTAGCTTTGAATTATGTTCTTCAAAGATGTCTCAAATAATTCGAATTACAATGGCATAGGAAGTTGTACATTGGATGATTGAATTTAGAAGAGAACATAAGGTCAAAAAGGGATATTCAGTAGGATTAGGAAGATAGTCGGTAGGTTTAGGAAGAAGAGTGAGTATAGGATTTGGACCAAAAGTTCTTTAGCAATAGACTTTTGGTTATAGAGTGAATGTAAATGTCAGCACATATGAAGAGTCAGTCACTATGTTGAACTGGGGAAAATATGTAGAAAAGCAGATATCAATAGAAACATTACGAAATCAGGCAAAGTATAAAGTGAGTGATAGAATTAGACATTTTCAACAGGGTTGAGTTTGAAAATATAAATTAAGAAAAAATAAATATGTAGTCACCAATAGGATTGACAATTGACAGCATTAGGCAACCTGGACATGGATGTTTTAGAAATCAATGTTCACTTTCCATTTAGGCTTTGGTACAATCATAAGTGTGACCTTTCCATTTTTTGTCCAGAATATTACTGTGATAATGAGGTGACATGAGTATTTCTTTCACCATTTCTGGGAGCAATATATTGAAGATGTAAAGTTAGAATCGGGGGTACAAAGAGGTGTACCCTGTTTCTATGAACATAGAAAAAAAGCATGAATAGACCATGCTGTGAATAAATAATATAATTTTTTCAACTTTAAATAATGAATTGAACTGATATCTGAAAAATTAAAGGAAATCGTATATTGATATACAATCATTCATTCCAACCAGTTATATATCTAATGGAAATATTAGTGTTTTGGTTTATCTTAAAGAGTGTGTGAGTTTTGCTTCAAAATGATTATGGAAATTCAAAATAATGTGTTTGGAAAGAAGTCTGATGAAAAGACCAGTCAAGAAACCCTGACAATACATGTTTTCTGAAGCAAGAAGTGATTAATGTTGAAACAAATGCCTATTAATTTGTGAATTTGTGGATGAAATGTATATCCTATGATGTGCAGAAACTGAAGAAACAATAATGTACCAGTGTCGAATACAAATGAATGACAAATTACATATCATGTCCCATAGGAGTCTACTTGCATTGATGTTAGACTGGGTCAGATACTGTAGAATAATTAGGATTTGTATGCACCCTTCACTGAAGTTAGTAGTCAGTACTAGGAAACAAGTATGTATTTCAGGTGGATGAATATTTCTGATTATAATCTTGTGAAAAGTTGATTATAAATCCACATACATGAACATGAATGAATTTAGAGAGTATATATTAGACAAATTTTTTCATATTTTGAAAAATTTGGAGAGTATATCTATATCTATATCTATACACACAAACACACACACACACACACACACACACACACACTCTCAGACATTGAAAAGTACCAATATAAATGCCAATCGAAATTCATCAGTAAATATATATCATTCACAGATGCAAAAATATTTATTTTCCTGAACATGAGTTTATGCATAATGTTGTTCTACTAGGATGCTCTCCTATAGGTTGAATTTTCATTTTCAACAGCATTTAGGACGAGTGAACTCTTCTCACAATTTGTATCTGCCAAGAACACCACCTCACAAAAATGTACTTGTGATACCTGGTAGGATTCTATATATGCATATAAATATACATGTGTGAATAGGCTACAGAAAAAGGAAACAAGAATTCACATATTTGTTAAGTTTAAAAACACATGGAGAATATTTCAATTAAAATTTGACAAGATTTATAACTCCTACCTTATATAATGCAAATGTCAAGTCCAACTATACAACATGTCTCCTCTGAAGTGCTTGTATTTCTATTGTGTTGGGTTAATTTTCCCAATTATATTAGGATGAATAGTCTGAGTCTACTAGGTAAGGGTTAGTGTCAGGGATTCAGTACTTCGAATGGAAAATTGGAAAATGAATCCAATGTGTATGTGAATATATGCTGCACAAATATCCTCCCGCTCTCATCCAGAACAATGCCTTGACATTACCTTCACCCCAAGTAAGACACAATTAGAGGAGAAGAGTTACAAAATCAGTGAATACATATCTGGAATGTAAAATGCTCAGGAGTTCACAACCTTGGAGGTGGTAGAGGAGTTTCCAAAAGTAAGGGACAGGGTAAACACTACACAAACATGGAGCTCTGCTGGCCTAAAAACTTTTTGAGAAACTGCCTCTGAGCTTCCGCACTTGAAATATATGTTGTTTTCAGGAGATTTGGCTTCCTTTGTATTGAGACCATCAAACTGGGTTTGCATCTATGTGACCTGGAGGACATGGTTTCTTTTTTTCCAATGAACAAGAAGAAGCAGTGCTGAATCCTCTCTTTGTAGGTAAACTGAGGCCACTGGGGACCAAGTATCTCCCCGTGTGGACTGTGAAGCCATTTGGTCCTCCTCCAGTTTTCGTGGTGTTTAGGCTGCTGCACTGTGAGTTTGGTATTTGTTTCACGAAATACTAGGAGCTAAACTGGGACACAGAGCTGGAGGGAGTTCTGTCACGTGTGGTGGGTCAGGGTCTGCAAGAGAATGCACCAACTAGGCTTCTATCTCTCACAGCTTGCCCCATTGCCCCCTTGTCCATATCAACCTGATTCTTAATTTTCCTCTTAAAACTCTCCATATAACAAGATGCCTTTATATATAAGGGTCTGCTGGCAGCACCATGTCAGTTACAAGCCATTTGGAATCCAATGGTAGATCCACATGGCCCTACCACGGATGTTTTATCAAACACCTCCCCAGCACTGCTCTAGACCCACTACTCAGCAGGCTCCAAATTACTGGCATCTCTGTTCTACACCATTTTCATGAAACTCAGTAAATCAAGGCACTGTCTGGTATACTCATGATCAGCAATAGGACATCCAATGTTTCTCCAGTGCCACCTGGTCATAGGAATTTCAAAAATTTCATGGTATTTATCTAGCCATTTTTCAAGCATGAAGTTGGAGGCAGTGTGGGTTTCAATTCATTCAGCAAACATTAAATGGTGAGAAAGCTCATTTCAATGAAATCTCTGGAGAAATCTCACAGGCAAGGCTTCCCAAAGAATGGACAAAAGGTCACATTAGGCCAGGCCCATTGAGGTCTACAATGTGAGGTCCATGTGTGTTTTGACTCTCAACTATGGATGCCATTTCTTTAAGAATAAAATCATGTGATATTCTTGCTGAGATTCCCAGGCCTCTGTGGAAATCTACCCGGGGCCTAGGTCTCAGTTTCCAAGAGCGACTTTCATGCGTGGCCTCTTAAAATCCCAACAAAATTCATGGCAATGCTTCTCTGAGTTCAGTTCCAAAACCCAGTGTTTAAGGGGAATCACACCAGAGTTCAAGCCCACGTGGAACTAGTCATTTTTTCCAATGCCACACAAATGACCAACATTAAAACCAAAACACTCCCACATGGCCCTCACCTTATTCCATATAGTCAATCATCTTAAACTCTGGCTGGAGGTTTCCATGAGGGGTGCAGCCCAAGACAGTGTCCAAATTCAGCTCGTTTGCCCCTCATTTGCCTAAAGTCAGGGTAGCCTGGACACCGTTGCTGTGAATCAGGAGTGAACAAATAAGCCTGCCGTTAATACTTCTATGTTTCTCCAATTTGAGGGCTACTGATTTTAGGTATCGATTCTTTAGGTGATTTAGAGTCATGCGAAAACACAAGCACCTCTGCAGGGCTTTGAAGAACTCATTTGACTCACAGAATCCCTATTCTCATTTGTTGGAGTGCAGGAACCTAACAGAGGAAGGCAAGAGTCTTCATCCACAATGAATGATATTTTTTGCCATTTTGGTTTTGGAAGCTCACATGGGATCATTCTTAAGAACCATCAGGTGCTGAGAATCTAAGTCACAGCCACACACAGGTCCAAGAGGCTGATAAAGACACATCCCTTTCCAAAGCAATTAAGCAAAGAACCACAGGTGAGGCCCATTCATTTCCATTTGAAAACTGTTTTCTTCAGGCTTCACAAAGGGGTGGCCTGAGGCAAAGACCTTCCTGACATTCAGTGCAACACAACAATAAGTAAGCAAAAAGCCCAAGGCAGTGTTTCTGCCCTGAGACTTTCCTGGTCACACTGATATCTGAGTTTTCTGAGATGCTCGCCATTCTCTTCAACTATCCTTTACATGGCCATGTCACAGAGCTTGGAGGTGGTACATATTTTGGACACAAATCCCTGAGCCCATTCTGGAGAGTTTCCAGAATTCAGGAAGAAAACAACAACTTAGAAAGATAGCAGGTGTTGCACATGGATAAGACAAGCTGCAGTCCATTCATATATTGGGCAGGATGAATTATAGGGAAGATTTATACTAGACAGGACACATCCATTAATGCATTCTCTTTTCTAATGTCTACAACAACGGACACAGTGGGATACACATAAACAGAAACACTCGCCTTGTCAAATGACTTACTAGAAACTGTCTGCTCCAAACCAAACAAACCGCCTTTTCGATCTATTCTCAGAACATGAGACAAAACAACAAACACACACCCACTCCCACAAAGGCACCTCCTTCCCCCAAGTAGGTCTGTGACTATCCAGAGTGTCCTCTGACTGGTGGACCATAATATGTTCCCCCGAAATGGCCTGTCTTCTCTCAGATCTTGTTTCCTTGACCAACACTGTGAAGATGTCAGGAAAAAGTGGTTAGCCACTACCTGTTTTCTCAGGAAAGGTCCATCTTCAGAGCTCTGCTGGCATTTGGCCATCCTCACATCATTAGGTACCAAGAAAACTGACTCTGTCCTTGGTAAATCCAAACAAGTGAGCCCACTGGGCCTGGGACTGGGACTTCCTCTGGTTGCCTGGCTTCTTGGATACCAAGTTCAGAGAGTTCCATCACCAAGGAAATGAGGGATGTCACATTCTTTGGAACTGAATGAGGTCACTGCCTTGGCAACCACTTTGTCCTAACTGTTGCTTCCAAGGGTTACATAAGATGGAGGTTTCCCCTACTTCCTGTGACACTTTCATAATTAGAATGTATATCAACCATTGGCACCCGGGAACAGCTCTCCACTCAGGCCTGGATTGTTCCACCTTGTCTACAATAAGAAGAGAGAGGCAGATTCAGACACTTCCCTTTATCCTGACCAGGTTGTTTGCCATGGAAGATGACTTTTGCTCTCTCAGGTGCTTCATACCTGCCTACAACTTCTCCAGGTATCATTTGTGCATGGACATTTGAGGTTCTCATCTGGTGGATGATCCCCAACTATCCTGTATTGTAAGAACCCCTCTTTCCCTGCTCTTCTGTAAAATGATTGAGGGAACAGTGTATACTTGGGGTTAAAAACAGGTTTGATTTGGTGATGAATGATTCTGTGCGATGAATAATGGGTTTGGGAACCTGTAATATTTACAAGAATATAGAGGTGAAATATAAGTTTGAAAAAAGAAATCTAGGTATGCTTTGAAGCCCAGAAGGGTTTTGCCCTTGATTGGGATACTTAGCTTTGAATTATGTTCTGCAAAGATGTCTCAGATAATTTGATATACAATGGCATAGGACCTTGTACATTGGATGATTGAATTTAGAAGAGAACATCCAGTCAAAAAGGGATATTCAGTAGGATTAGGAAGATAGTCGGTAGGTTTAGGAAGACGAGTGAGTATAGGATTTGGACCAAAAGTTCTTTAGCAATAGACTTTTGGTTATAGAGTGAATGTAAATGTCAGCACATATGAAGAGTCAGACACTATGTTGAACTGGGGAAAATATGTAGAAAAGCAGATATCAATGGAAACATTACGAAATCAGGCAAAGTATAAAGTGAGGGATAGAATTAGACATTTTCAATAGGGTTGAGTTTCAATATATAAATTAGGAAAAAACAAATATGTAGTCACCAATAGGATTGACAATTGACAGCATTAGGCAACCTGGACATGGATGTTTTTAGAAATCCATGTTCACTTTCCATTTAGGCTTTGGTACAATCATAAGTGTGACCTTTCCATTTTTTGTCCAGAATATTACTGTGATAATGAGGTGACATGAGTATTTCTTTCACCATTTCTGGGAGCAATATATTGAAGATGTAAAGTTAGAATCGGGGGTACAAAGAGGTGTACCCTGTTTCTATGAACATAGAAAAAAAGCATGAATAGACCATGCTGTGAATAAATAATATAATTTTTTCAACTTTAAATAATGAATTGAACTGATATCTGAAAAATAAAAGGAAATTGTATATTGATATACAATCATTCATTCCAACCAGTTATATATCTAATGGAAATATTAGTGTTTTGGTTTATCATGAAGAGTGTGTGAGTTTTGCTTCAAAATGATTATGGAAATTCAAAATAATGTGTTTGGAAAGAAGTCTCATGAAAAGACCAGTCAAGAAACCCTGACAATACATGTGTTCTGAAGCAAGAAGTGATTAATGTTGAAACAAATGCCTATTAATTTGTGAACTTGTGGATGAAATGTATATCCTATGATGTGCAAAAACTGAAGAAACAATAATGTACCAGTGTCGAATACAAATGAATGACAAATTACATATCATGTCCCATAGGAGACTACTTGCATTGATGTTAGACTGGGTCAGATACTGTAGAATAATTAGGATTTGTATGCACCCTTCACTGAAGTTAGTAGTCAGTACTAGGAAACAAGTATGTATTTCAGGTGGATGAATATTTCTGATTATAATCTTGTGAAAAGTTGATTATAAATCCACATACATGAACATGAATGAATTTAGAGAGTGTATACTAGACACATATATTTCATATTTGGAAAACTTTGGAGAGTATATCTATATCTATATCTATACACACACACACACACACACACACACACACACACACAACACTCACAGACATTAAAAAGTACCAATATAAATGCCAATCGAAATTCATCAGTAAATATATATCATCCACAGATGCAAAAATATTTATGTTACTGAACATGAGTTTATGTATAATGTTGTTCTTCTAGGACGCTCTCTTATAGGTTGAATTTTCATTTCCAACAGCATTTAGGAGGAGTGAACACTTCTCACAATTTGTATCTGCCAAGACATCCACCTTACAAAAATGTACGTGTGATACCTGGTAGGATTCTATATATGCATATAAATATACATGTGTGAATAGGCTACAGAAATTGGAAACATGTATTCACATATTTGTTAAGTTTAAAAACACATGGAGAATATTTCAATTAAAATTTGACTAGATGTATAACTCCTACCTTATATAATGCAAATGTCAAGTCCAACTATACAACATGTCTCCTCTGAAGTGCTTGTATTTCTATTGTGTTGGGTTAATATTCCCCATTATATTAGGATGAATAGTCTGAGTCTACTAGGTATGGGTTAGTGTCAGGGATTCAGTACTTCGAATGAAAAATTGGAAAATGAATCCAATGTGTATGTAAATATATGCTGCACAAATATCCTCCGCTCTCATCCAAAACAATGCCTTGACATTACCTTCACCCCAAGTAAGACACAATTAGAGGAGAAGAGTTACAAAATCAGTGAATACATATCTGGAATGGAAAATGCTCAGGAGTTCACAACCTTGGATGTGGTTTAGGAGTTTCCAAAAGTAAGGGACATGGTAAACACTCCACAAACATGTAACTCTGCTGGCCTAAAAACTTTTTGAGAAACTGCCTCTGAGCTTCCGCACTTGAAATATATGTTGTTTTCATGAGATTTGGCTTCCTTTGTAGTGAGACCATCAAAGCTGGGTCTGCATCTATGTGACCTGGAGGACATGGTTTCTTATTTTCCAATGAACAAGATGAAGCAGTGCTGAATCCTCTCTTTATAGGTAAACTGAGGCCACTGGGGACTAAGTGTCTCCCCGTCTCCCCATGTGGACTGTGAAGCCATTTGGTCCTCCTCCACTTTTTGTGGTGTTTAGGCTGCTGCACAGTGAGTTTGGTATTTGTTTCACGAAATACTAGCAGCTAAACTGGGACACAGTGCTGGAGGGAGTTCTGTCACGTGTGGTGGGTCAGGGTCTGCAAGAGAATGCACCAACTAGGCTTCTATCTCTCACAGATTGCCCCATTGCCCCCTTGTCCATATCAACCTGATTCTTAATTTTCCTCTTAAAACTCTCCATATAACAAGATGCCTTTACATATAAGGGTCTGCTGGCAGCACCATGTCAGTTGCAAGCCATTTGGAATCCAATGGTAGATGCACATGGTCCTACCACGGATGTTTTATCAAACGCCTCCCCACCACTGCTCTAGACCCACTACTCAGCAGGCTCCAAATTACTGGCATCTCTGTTCTACACCATTTTCATGAAACTCAGTAAATCAAGGCACTGTCTGTATACTCATGATCAGCAACAGGATATCCAATGTTTCTCCAGTGCCACCTGGTCATAGGAATTTCAAAAATTTCATGGTATCTATCTAGCCATTTTTCAAGCATGAAGTTGGAGGCACTGTGGGTTTCAATTCATTCAGCAAACATTAAATGGTTAGGAAGCTCATTTCAATTAAATCTCTGGAGAACTGTCACAGGCAAGGCTTCCCAAAGAATGGACAAAACGTCACATTAGGCCAGGCCCATTGAGGTCAACAATGTGAGGTCCATGTGTGTTTTGACTCTCAATTATGGCTGCCATTTCTTTAAGAATAAAATCATGTGATATCCTTGCTGAGATTCCCAGGTCTCAGTGGAAATCTACCCGGGGCCTAGGTCTCAGTTTCCAAGAGCGACTTTCATGCGTGGCCTCTTAAAATCCCAACAAAATTCATGGCAATGCTTCTCTGAGTTCAGTTCCAAAACCCAGTTTCTAAGGGGAATCACACCAGAGTTCAAGCACTCGTGGACCCAGTCATTTTTTCCAATGCCACACAAATGACCAACATTAAAACCAAAACACTCACACATGGCCCTCACCTTATTCCATATAGTCAATCATCTTAACCTCTGGCTGGAGGTTTTCATGAGGGACGCAGCCCAAGACAATGTCCAAAATCAGCTCGTTTGCCCATCCTTTGCCTAAAGTCAGGGTAGCCTGGACACCGTGGCTGTGAACCAGGAGTGGACAAATAAATCTGCCGTTAATACTTCTGTGTTTCTCCAATTTGAGGCCTACTGATTTTAGGTATGGATTCTTTAGGTGATTTAGAGTCATGGAAAACACAAGCACGTCTGCAGGGCTTTAAGAACTCATTTGATCCAAAGAATCCCTATTCTCATTTGTTGAAGTGCAAGAACCTAACAGAGGAAGGCAAGAGAATTCATCCACAATGAATGATATTTTTTTGCCATTTTGGTTTTGGAAGCTAACATGGGATCATTCTTAAGATCCATCAGGTGCTGAGAATCTAAATCACAGCCACACACAGGTCCAAAAGGCTGATAAAGAAACATCCCTTTCCAAAGCAATTAAACAAAGAGCCACAGGTGAGGCCCATTCATTTCCATTTGAAAACTGTTTTCTTCAAGCTTCACAAAGGGGTGGCCTGAGGCAAAGACCTTCCTGACATTCAGTGCAACACAACAATAAGTAAGCAAAAGGCCCAAAGCAGGGTTTCTGCACTGAGACTTTCCAGGTCACACTGAAATCTGAGTTTTCTGAGATGCTCGCCATTCTCTTCAGCTATCCAGTACATGGCCATGTCACAGAGCTTGGAGGTGGTACATATTTTGGACACAAATCCCTGAGCCTATTCTGGAGAGTGGCCAGAATTCAGGAAGAAAACAACAACTTAGAAAGATAGCAGGTGTTGCACATCGATAAGACAAGCTGCAGTCCATTCATATGTTGGGCAGGATGAATTATGGGAAGATTTATACAAGACAGGACACATCCATTAATGCATTCTCTTTTCTAATGTCTACAACAATGGACACAGTGGGATACACATAAACAGAAACACTCGCCTTGTCAAATGACTTACTAGAAACTGTCCGCTCCAAACCAAACAAACCGCCATTTCTATCTATTCTCAGAACATGAGACAAAACAACAAACCCAAACCCACTCCCACAAAGGCACCTCCTTCCCCCAAGTAGGTCTGTGACTATCTGGAGTGTCCTCTGACTTGTGGGCCATAATATGTTCCCCCGAAATGGCCTGTCTTCTCTGAGATCTTGTTTCCTAGACCAACTCTGTGAAGGTGTCAGGAAAAAGTGGTTAGCCACTACCTGTTTTCTCAGGAAAGGTCCATCTTCAGAGCTCTCCTGGCATTTGGCCATCCTCACATCATTAGGTACCAAGAAAACTGACTCTGTCCTTGGTAAATCCAAACAAGTGAGCCCACTGGGCCTGGGACTGGGACTGCCTCTGGGTGCCTGGCTTCTTGGATACCAAGTTCAGAGAGTTCCATCACCAAGGAAATGAGGTATGTCACATTCTTTGGAACTGAATGAGGTCACTGCCTTTGCAACCACTTTGTCCTAACAGTTGCTTCCAAGGGTAACATAAGATGGAGGTTGCCCCTACTTCCTGTGACACTTTCATAAGGTAGAATGTATATCAACCATTGGCACCCGGGAACAGCTCTCCACTCAGGCCTGGATTGGTCCACCTTCTCTACAATAAGAAGAGAGAGGCAGATTCAGACACATCCCTTCATCCTGACCAGGTTGTTTGCCATGGAAGATGACTTTTGCTCTCTCAGGTGCTTCATACCTGCCTACAACTTCTCCAGGTATCATTTTTGCATGGACATTTGAGGTTCTCATCAGGTGGAAGGTCCCCAACTTTCCTGTATTGTCAGAACCACTCTGTCCCTGCACTGCTGTAAAATGATTGAGGAAACAGTTTATACTTGGGGTTAAAAACAGGTTTGATTTGGTGACGAATGATTCTGTGCGATGAATAATGGTATTTGGAACCTGCAATATTTACAAGAATATAGAGGTGAAATATAAGTATGAAAACCGAAATCTACATATGATTTGAAGCCCAGAAGGGTTTTGCCCTTGATTGGGATACTTAGCTTTGAATTATGTTCTGCAAAGATGTCTCAGATAATTTGATATACAATGGCATAGGACCTTGTACATTGGATGATTGAATTTAGAAGAGAACATCCAGTCAAAAAGGGATATTCAGTAGGATTAGGAAGATAGTCAGTAGGTTTAGGAAGAAGAGAGAGTATAGGATTTGGACCAAAAGTTCTTTAGCAATAACTTTCGGTTATAGAGTGAATGTAAATATCAGCACATATGAAGAGTCAGTCACTATGATGAACTGGGGGAAATGTTTAGAAAAGCAGATATCAATGGAAACATTACGAAATCAGGCAAAGTATAAAGTGAGGGATAGAATTAGACATTTTCAACAGGTTTGAGTTTCAATATATAAATTAGGAAAAAACAAATATGTAGTCACCAATAGGATTGACAATTGACAGCATTAGACAACCTGGACATGGATGTTTTTTAGTAATCCATGTTCACTTTCCATTTAGGCTTTAGTACAATCATAAGTGTGACCTTTCCATTTTTTGTCCAGAATATTACTGTGATAATGAGGTGACATGAGTATTTCCTTCACCATTTCTGGGAGCAATATATTGAAGTTTTCAAATTAGAATTGGGGGTACAAAGAGGTGTACCCTGTGTCTATTAACATAGAGATAAAGCATGAATAGACCATACTGTGAATAAATAATATAACTTTTTTGAACTTTATATAATGAATTGAATTGATATCTGAAAAATACAGGAAATCGTATATTGATATACAATCATTCATTCCAACCAGTTATATATCTAATGGAAATATTATTGTTTGGTTTATCATCAAGAGTGTGTGAGTTTTGCTTCAAAAGTGATTATGGAAATCAAAAATAATGTGTTTGGAAAGAAGTCTCATGAAAAGACCAGTCAAGAAACCCTGCCAATACATGTGTTCTGAAGCAAGAAGTGATTAAAGTTGAAACAAATGCCTATAAATTTGTGAACTTGTGGATGAAGTGTATAACTTAAAATGTGTAAAAACTGAAGAAATAATAATGTACCAGTGTTGAGTACATATGAACGTCAAATTACATATCATGTCCCATAGGAATCTACCTGCATTGATGTTAGACTGGGTCAGTTACTGTAGAATAATTAGGATTTGTATGCACCATTCACTGAAGTTAGTTTTCAGTACTAGGAAATAAATATGTATTTCAGGTGGATGAATATTTCTGATTATAATCTTGTGAAAAGTTGATTATAAATCCACATACATGAACATGAATGAATTTAGAGAGTTTACATTAGACACATATATTTCATATTTTGAAAAATCTGCAGAGTGTACAGATATATTACACACACACACACACACACACACACAAACACACAAAACACTGACAGACATTTAAAGAAGCAATATAAATGGCAATAGAAATTCATCAGTAAATATATATCACCCACAGATGCAAAAATATTTATTTTACTGAACATGAATTTATGTATAATGTTCTTCTACTAGGAAGCTCCCCTATAGGTTGAATTTTCAGTTCCAACAGCGTTTAGGAGGTGTGAACTCTTCTCACAGATTGTATATGCCAAGTCAGCCACCTCAAAATGTACGTGTGATACCTGGTAGGATTCTATATGTGCATATAAATATACAAGTGTGAATAGGCTAAAGAGAAAGGGAAACAAGAATTCTCGTATTTTTTAAGTTTAAAAACTTATGGAGAACTTCTTCGATTAAAAATTGACTAAATTTATAACTTTTACCTTATATAATGCAAAAGGCAAGTCCAACTATACAACATGCCTCCAATGAACTGCTTGTATTTCTATAGGTTTGGGTTATTTTTCTCTATCATATTAGGATGAGTTGTTTGAGTCTAGTAGGTATGGGTTAGTGTCAGGGATTCAATATTTCAAAATGAAAATTGGAAAATGAATCCAATTTGTATGCATATATATGCTGCACAAATATCCTCCCACTCTCATCCAGAACAATGCCTTGACATTACCTTCACCCCATGTAAGACACAATTAGAGGAGAAGAGTTAGAAAATCAGTGAACACATATCTGGAATGGAAAATGCTCAGGTGTTTACAACCTTGGAGGTGGTAGAGGAGTTTCCAAAAGCAAGGGACAGGGTAAACACTCCACAAACATGGAGCTCTGCTGGCCTAAAAACTTTTTGAGAAACTGCCTTGAGATAGGGCACTTAAATATATGTTGTTGTCAGGAGATTTGGCTTCCTTTGTAGTGAGACCATCAAAGCTGGGTCTGCATCTATGAGACCTGGAGGACATTGTTTCTGATGTTTCAATGAACATGAGGCAGCAGTGCTGATATTTTTCTTTTTAGGTAAACTGTGGCCTCTGGGGTCTAAGTGTCTCCCCGTTGAACTGTGAAGCCATTTGGCCCTCCTACACTTTTTGTGGGGTTTTTGCTGCTGCACTGGTAGTTTGGTATTTGCTTCATAAAATAGAAGGAGTTCAACTGGGACACAGTGCTGAAGGGAGTTCTGTCACGTGTGGTGGGTCAGGGTCTGCAGGAAAATGCACCAACCAATCTTCTATCCCTCAAAGCTTGCCCCATTGCATCCTTGTCCATAGAAACCTGATTCTGAACATTGCCCTGAATCCTCTCCATATAACAAGATGCCTTTACTTATAAGGGTCTGCTGGCTGCACCATGTAAGCCACAAGCCATTTTTAAGCCAATGGAAGATCCAAATTGCTCCAACACAGAAGTTTTATCACACTCCTGCCCACCACAACTCTAGGCCCACTTCTTAGGAGGCTGAAACTTACTGGGACCTCTGTTGTACACCATTTTCATAAAACCCAGTCAAGCAAGGCACTGTCAGGTACATCCATGATCAGCAGCAGGACATCCAAAGGTTCTCTAGTGCAACCTAGTCATGGGAATTTCAAAAATTTCATGGTATTTATCTAGACATTATACAAGGATGAAGTTGGAAGCACTGTGGGTTTCAATTTTTTCAGGAACCATTAAATGGTGAGGAAGATTATTTCAATTAAAGCTCTGAAGAACCCTCACAGGCAAGGCTTCTCAAAGAGTGGACAAAAGGTCACATTATGCCAGGCCCATTGAGGTCTACAATGTGAGTTCCATGTGTGTTTTGACTCTCAAATATGGCTGCCAAGTCTTTCGAATGAAATCATGTGATACCTTGGCTGAGATTCCCAGTGCTCTGTGCAAAGCCACTCTGGGGGTAGATCTCAGTTTCCAAGGGTGACTCTCATACATGGCCTCTTTAATCTCAACACAATACATGGCAATACTTTTTTGAGGTCAGTTTCTGAACTCAGTCTCTAAGGGGAATCACACCAAATTTCAAGCCCAGGTAGACCCAGTTATGTCTTCCAACTGCCACACAAATATCCACAATTAAATCCAAAACACTGCCACATGTCACTCATCTTTTCTATATACCCACTCATCATAACCTCTGGCTGGAGGTTTCCATGAGGGGTGCTGCCCAAGACAGTGTCCAAAATAACCACCCTTGCCCCTCATTTGCCTAAAATCAGGATGGCCTGGACATCCTTCCAGTGAACCAGGAGTGATCAAATTGGCCGGCCATTAAGATGGCACTGCTTCTCCAATTTGAGGCCTACTGACTGTGGGGTTTAGAGTCTTTATGTGATTTGGAGTCATGAGAAAAATCAAGCACTTATGAGCTATCCTCTGCAGGGTTTTGAGGAACACATTTAAACCAAATGATCACTATTCTCACTTGATGAAGGTCAGGAACCTTACAGAGGAATGCGAGAGACTTCATCCAAAATGAGTGCTCTTTTGTCCATTTTGGTTTTGGATGCACACATGGGATCTTTCTTTAGATCCATCAGGTGCTAAGAATCTAAGCCACAGCCTCACACAGGGCCAAAAAGCTGATTCAGACACATCCCTTTCCAAAGCAATTAAGCAAAGAGCCACAGGTGATGCCCATTCATTTCTATTTGAAAACTATTTCTTTTGACTCTACAAAGGTGTGGCCTGAGGCAAAGACGTTCTGACATTCAGGGCAACAGAACAATTGGTAAGCAAAAGGCCCAAAGCAGGGTTTCTCCATTAGAATTTTCTGGTCACACTCATATCTGAGTTTTCTTAGATGCTCCCATTCCTTTCATCAATCCAGTACATGGCCAAGTCTCAGAGCTTGGAGGTGGTACATATTTTGGACACAAAACAATGAGACTATTCTGGAAATTGGCCAGAATTCAGGAAGAAAACAGGACCTTAGCAAGATTGTAGGAGTTGCCCACCCATTAGTCAAGCCACAGTCCATTCATAAATTGGGCAAGATGAATCTTGGGAAGCTTTCTACTAGTCAGGATACATACAATGATTCATTCTCTTTTTTAATGTCTAAAACCACGGATACAGTGGGATACACAGACAAAGAGACACTGGCCTTGTCAAACGACTTACCAGAAACAGTTCACTCCAAAACAAACAAACCGCCTTTCCTACCTATTCTCAGAACATGAGACAAAACCTCAAACCCACACCCACACACACAAAGGCAGCTCCTTCCCCCAAGTAGGTCTGTGACTATCAGGAGTGTCCTCTGACAGGTGGGCCATACTATGTTCTGATGAAATCGCCTGTCCTGTGTCAGATATGGTCTCATTGGCCCAATCTGTGAAGTTGTCACTAGCCAGCTGTGAGCCACTACCTGCTTTCTCAGGAAAGGCCTCTCTTCAGAGCTTTCCTGACATTTGTCCATCCTCACATCAGTAGGTACCAAGAAAGACTGACTCTGTCCTTGTTAAATCCAAACAAGTGAGACCACTGGGACTGGGAATGGGACTGGCTCTGCGTGCCTGGCTTCCCGGATCCCAAGTTCAGAGAGTTTCATCACCAAGGAAGTGAGGTGAGATTACTTCCTTCAGGAATTTAATGAGGTCACTGCCTTGGCAACCACTTTGTTCTAACAGTAGCTTCCAATAGTCCTATGAGATGGAGGCAGCCCTTACTTCCTGTGACACTTTCATATGTTAGAATGGTATATCAACCATTGGCACCCAGGATCAGCTCTCCACACATGCCTGGTATGGTCCATCTTCTCTACATTAAGAAGAGAGGCTTATTCAGACAAAACCCTTCATTCTGGAAAGGTTGTTTGCGATGGAAAATGACTTTTGCTCTCTCAGGTCCTTCATAGCTGCCTAATCTTCTCCAGGGATCAAATCTGCATGGACCTTTGAGGTTCTCAGCAGGAGGCAGATCCCCTACATTCCTGTATTGTAAGATGAACTCTCTCGCTGCTCTTCTGTAAAGTTAGATTGAGGGAAGAGTGTATAGTTAGGGTTATTAACATGTTCGATTTGGATTACGAATCATCCTGCAGGATGATTAATAGTATTGTGAACCTGCGATATTTATAAGATTATAGAGGTGAAATATAAGTATGAAAACAGAAATGTTGGTAAGATTTGAAGCCCAGAAGGGCATTAGGCCCTTGATTGGGATACTTAGCTTTTAATTACGTTCTACACAGATGTCTCAGATAAATTGATAATCAATGGCATAGGACCTTATACCTTGGATGTTTGATTTTAGAAGAGAACATCCACTCAAATTGAGATAGTCGGTGGGATTAGGAAGATAGTCGGTAGGTTTATAAAAAAGAGTGAGTATAAAATTTGGACAAAAATTTCTGTAGCAATAGGGTTTCGGTTATAGAGTGAATGTAAATGTCAGCACATGTGAAGAGTCAGTCACTATGATTAACTGGGGAAAATATGTAGGAAGGAAAATATCAATAGAGACATTATGAAATGAGGCAATTATATAGTGAGTGATAGGATTAGACATTTTCAACAGGGTTGAGATTGAATACATAATCTTAGGAAGAAACAAATATGTAGTCACCAATAGGAATGACATTTGAAAGCATTAGGCAACCTGGATATGGATGTTTTTAGTAAGCCATGTTCACTTTCCATTTAGGATTTGGTACAATCATAAGTGTGACCTTTGCATTTTGTGCCCAGAAAATTATTGTGATCAATTATATATGTAGATCATATGATATGTGTATTTCTTGCACCATTTCTGGGAGCAATATTTGAGGACACATAAATTAGTATTGTGGGTACCAAGTGGTGTACCCTGTGTCTACGAATATAGAGATAATGCATGAATAGACCTTAGTGTGAATAAATAATATAACTTTTTTCACTTTAAATAATGGATTGAATTGATATCTTAAAATATATAGGAAATCATATATTGACATACAATCATTCACTCCAACCAGTTACACATATAATGGTAATCTTAGGGTTATTGTTTATCATGAAGTGTGTGTGAGTTTTGTTTCAAAAGTGTTTATGGAAATCGAAAATAATGTGTTTGGAAGGAAGTCTCATGAAAAGACCAGTCAAGAAATATGGAGGAATCCATGTGTTCAAAGCAGGAATTGATTGAAAGTGAAACAAATGCCTATAACTTTGCTAAATTGTGGATGAAATATATATCCTGTGATGTGCATAAACTGATGAAATAGTAATGTACCAGTGTTGAATAAAAATGAAGGTCAAAGTACACATCATGTCCCATAGGAATCTACTTGCATTGATGTTAAACTGGTTCAGTTACTGTAGAAATATTAGGATTTCATGCATTATTCACCGTAGTTAGTTTTATTTTTTTTCATTTTTATTTATAATTGTTCAAAACATTACATAGTTGTTGTTATATCATATTTCACACTTTGATTCAAGTGCATTATGAACTCCCATTTTTACCCCATGTACAGATTACAGAATCACATCATTTACACATCTATTGATTCACATATTGCCATACTAGTGTCTATTGAATTCTGCTGCCTTTCCTATCCTCTACTATCCCCCCTCCCCTCCCACACCTCCCCTCTTCTCTCTCTACCCCCTCTACTGTAATAAATTTGTCCCCCTTGTATTATTTTTCCCTTTCCCCTCACTTTCTCTTGTATGTAATTTTATATAACCCTGAGGGTCTCCTTCCAATTCCATGCAATTTTCCTTCTCTCTCCCTTTCCTTTCCACCTCTCACCCCGGTTTAATGTTATTCATCTTGTCATGCTCTTTGTCTCTCCTCTGTTCTTAGTTACTCTCCGTATATCAAAGATGACATTTGGCATTTGTTTTTTAAGGATTGGGTAGCTTCACTTAGCATAATCTGCTATAATGCCATCCATTTCCCTCCAAATTCTATGATTTTTTTCATTTTTCAATGCAGAGTAATACTCCATTGTGTATAAATGCCACAGTATTTTCTCCATTCTTTCATTGAAGGGCATCTAAGTTGGTTTCACAGTCTTCCTGTTGTGAATTGTTCTGCTATGAACATCGATGTAGCAGTGTCCCTGTAGCATGCTCTTTTTAGGTCTTTAGTGAATAGACTGAGTAGGGGAATAGCTGGGTCAAATGGTGGTTCCATTCCCAGCTTTCCAAGAAATCTCCATACTGCTTTCCAAATTGGCTGCACCAATTTGCAGTCCCACCAGCAATGTACAAGTGTACCTCTTTCCCCACATCCTTGCCAGAACTTGTTGTTGTTTGACTTCATAATGTCTGCCAATCTTACTGGAGTGAGATGGTATCTTAGGGTGGTTTTGATTTGCATTTCTCTGACTGCTGGAGATGGTGAGCATTTTTTCATGTACTTGTTGATTGATTGTAAGTCCTCATCTGATAAGTGTCTGTTGAGGTCCTCAGCCCATTTGTTGATTGGGTTATTTGTTATCTTATTGTCTAATTTTTTGAGTTTTTTGTATACTCTGGATATTAGGGCTCTATCTGAAGTGTGAGGAGTAAAGATTTCTTCCCAGGATGTAGGCTCCCTATTTACCTCTCTTATTGCTTCTTTTGCTGCGAAAAAACTTTTTAGTTTATGTCCCATTTGTTGATTCTAGTTATTAACTCTTGTGCTATGGGTGTCCTATTGAGGAATTTGGAGCCCGACCCCACAGTATGCACATCGTAAGCAAATTTTTCTTCTATCAGACACTGTGTCTCTGATTTGATATCAAGCTCATTGATCCATTTTGAGTTAACTTTTGTGCATGGCAAGAGAAAGGGATTCAGTTTCAATTTGTTACATATGAATTTCCAGTTTTCCAAACACCATTTGTTGAAGATGCTATCCTTCCTCCATTGCATGCTTTTAGCCCCTTTATCAAATATAAGATAGTTGTAGTTTTGTGGATTGGTTTCTGTCTCCTCTATTCTGTACCATTGGTCCACCGGCCTATATTGGTACCAGTACCATGCTATTGTTGTTACTATTGCTCTGTAGTATAGTTTGAAGTCTGGTATCGCTCTACCGCCTGATTCACACTTCCTGCCTAGCATTGTTTTTGCTATTCTGGGACTTTTATTTTTCCATATGTATTTCATGATTGCTTTCTTTATTTCTACAAGAAATGCCTTTGGGATTTTGATTGGCATTGCATTAAACCTATAGAGAAATTTTGGTAATATCGCCATTTTGATGATGTTAGTTCTGCCTATCCATGAACAGGATATATTTTTACATCTTCTAAGATTTTCTTATATTTCTCTCTTTAGGGTTCTGTAGTTTTCATTGTATAAGACTTTCACCTCTTTTGTTAGGTTGATTCCCATCTTTTTTTTTTTTTTTAGGATATTGTGAATGGAGTGGTTGTCCTCATTTCCATTTCAGAGGATTTGTCGCTGATATAGAGGAATGCCTTTGATTTATGTGTGTTGATTTTATATCCTGCCACTTTGCTGAATTCATTTATTAGCTCTATTAGTTTCTTTGTAGACCCTTTTGGGTCTGCTAGGTATAGAATCATGTCTTCTGCAATAGTAATAATTTAAGTTCTTCTTTTCCTATTTTTATGCCTTTAATTTCTTCCGTCTGTCTAATTGCTCTGGCCAGTGTTTCGAGAACTGTATTGAACAGAAGTGGTGAGAGAGGGCATCCCATTCTTGTTCCAGATTTTAGAGGGAATGCCTTCAATTTTTCTAGATTCAGAATGATGCTAGCTTGAGGCTTAGCATAGATTGCTTTTACAATATTGAGGTATGTTCCTGTTATTCCTAGTTTTTCTAGAGTTTTGAAGATAAAGGGATGCTGTACTTTGTCGAATGCTTTTTGTGCATCTATCGAGATGATCATATGGTTCTTATTTTTAAGTCTATTGATGTGGTGAATAACATTTATTGATTTTCGTATATTGAACAAGCCTTGCATTCCACGGATGAATCCTACTTGATCATGGTGCACAATTTTTTTAATATGTTTTTGTATCTGATTAGCCAGAATTTAATTAGGGATTTTTGCATTTAGGTTCTTTAGGGATATTGGTCTGTAGTTTTCTTTGTTTGAAGTGTTTATGTCTGGTGTAGAAATTAGGGTGATATTGGCCTGGTAGAATGAATTTGGAAGATCTCCCTCTTTTTCAATTTCCTGAAATAGCTTGATAAGTATTGGTATTAGTTCATATTTAAGGGTTTGTAAAACTCTGCTGTATACCCATACTGTCCTGGTCTTTTTTTAGTTGGTAATCTTTGGATGGTTTCTTCTATTTCCTCAATTGATATTGGTCTGTTTAGGTTGTCTATATCCTCCTGACTCAATCTGGACAGATCATATGACTTAAGAAATTTTTCGATGCCTTCACTATCTTTTATTATATTGGAGTATAACGAATCAAATTAATTTCTTATTATCTTCTGTATTTCAGAAATATCTGCTGTGATTGCCAGGGGGTGACAAATAACTTGTGTAGATTGATACAGCAGGAGTGGAAGCCGTTTATTGTAGCATCCGAGCGATATTTATACATTTTATAAAGCTTATCTAATTAGCATAAAATAGATACAGCAGTCAACCAATAAGGAATCTCCACACTTAATGGCTTGCTTTTGTTACTTCAAAAACCACTCCCTATGGCATTTGGCCAGGCGCCATCCAGACTTGTTTACAGACCCTAACATTTCTCTGGCAAAATACCAAGTGCCATGCTGACTTGTTTATAGACCTTAACATGTGATATTGACTTTTTCATCCCATATGCTAGTAATTTGAGTTTTCTCTCTTCTTCTTTCATTAGCATGGCTAAGGGTCTGTCGATTTTATTTATTTTTTCAAAGAACCAAATTTTAATTTCCTCAATTTTTTTAATTGTTTCTTTTGTTTCGATTTGATTAATTTCATCTTTGATTTTAATTAAATCTTACCTTCTACTTATTTTGCTGTTGTTTTCCTCTTCTTTTTCTAGGATTCTGAGATGAAGAATGAGATCATTTATTTGCTGTTGTTTTTTTCTTTTTTTAAGGAATGAAATCCAAGCAATGAATTTTCCTCTTAGAACGGATTTCAATGTGTCCCATAGATTCTGATATGTTGTGCCTGTGTTTTCATTTATCTCTAAGAATTTTTTAATTTCCTCCTTTATGTCTTCGATAACCCATTGTTCATTCAGTAACCTGTTGTTCATTCTCCAAGTGATGCATGATTTTTCCTTCCTTCTTTTATCATTGATTTTTAGTTTATATTCCATTATGATCAGATAAGATGCATGGTATTATCTCTACTGCTTTATATTGTCTAAGAATTGCCCTGTGACATAATATATGATCTATTTTTGAGAAGGATCCATGTGCTGCTGAGGAAAAATGTAACTGCTTCATGTTGTGGAGTATATTCTATATATGTCAATTAAGTCTAGGTTATTAATTGTGTTATTGAGTTCTATAGTTTTCTATTTCAACTTTTGTTTGGAAGACCTGTCCAGTGGTGAGAGAGGTGTGTTGAAGTCTCCCATGATTATTGTATGGTGGTCTATAAGACTCTTGATCTTGAGAAAAGTTTGTTTGATGGACATAGCTGCACCATTGTTTGGGGCATATATATATTTATAATGGTTATGTCTTGTTGCTGTATGGTTCTCTTGAGCAGTATATAGTGTCCCTCTTTATCCCTTTTGATTAACTTTGGCTTGAAATCTATTTTATTTGATATGAGTATGGACACTCCTACTTGTTTCCAAAATCCATATAAGTGATATGATTTTTCCCAACCTTTCCCCTTCAGTCTATGTATGTCTTTTCCTATCAAATGCGTCTCCTGTAGGCAGCATATTATTGGGTCTTGTTTTGTGATCCATTCTACTAGCCTCTGTCTCTTAATTGGTGAGTTTAAGGCATTAACATTTACAGTTATTATTGAGATAATGGTTGTTCTTCCAGCCCTATTTGTTTATTTATGTTATTAAACATGGATTGTTTTCTTCTTTGATTATTTCCCACTTTTACTGTACTACATCCCACTGTTGGTTTTTATTGTTATTTCCCTTTCTTCTTCCTGTAATATTTTCCGAGGATGTTTTGAAGAGATGGTTTTCTAGCTACAAATTATTTTAACTTTTTTTTATCATGGAAGGTTATAATTTTATCTTCCATCCTGAAGCTTAATTTCACTGGATACACAATTCTTGGTTGGAATCCATTTTCTTTCAGTGTTTGAAAAATGTTATTCAAGGATTTTCTAGCTTTCAGAGTCTGTGTTGAAAGATCAGCTGTTATCCTGATTGTTTTACCCCTAAATGTAATCTGCTTTTTTTCTCTTGTAGCATTTAAAATTCTCTCCTTATTGTGTACATTGGGCATCTTCATTATAATGTGTCTAGGTGTGGATCTCTTATGATTTTGCACATTTGGCATCCTGTAGGCTTCTAGGACTTGGGAGTCAGTCTGATTCTTCAAGTCTGGGAAGTTTTCTCGTATTATTTTATTGAATACATTCCTCATTGCTTTGGTTTTAACCTCTATACCTTCCTGTATTCCAATGACTCTTATGTTTGGTCTCTTTATGTTATCCCGTATTTCTTGGATATTCTGTTCATGGTTTCCTAACAGTCTTGCTGAGCTGTCTATGTTCTTTTCAAGTTGGAATACTTTGTCTTCATTGTCTGATGTTCTATCTTCTAAGTGTTCTACTCTGCTGGTAGTCTTCTCAATTGAGTTTTTTAGTTGGTTTATTGCTTTCTGCATTTCTAGGATTTCTGTTTGTTATTTTTTACAACCTCTATCTCTCTGTATAGCTGATCTTTTGCTTCTTGGATTTGTTTATGTAATTCATTGTCTAAGTGATCTTTCATTGTCTGATTTTGCTGTCTAATGTCTTCCTTGAGACTCCAGATCATCTGAAGCATGTATATCCTGAGTTCTTTATCTGACATTCCATCTGTTGCAGCTATTACCCGTGGACCCCTGGGGTGTTCTGCCGATCGGTCGCAGGTCTGCCTACCTTGTAGGTGCTGGCGGCGGCTCTGCTCTGCCCCTATTCCAATTGGGGTGACGTGACTACCATGCAGGTGTGTTGCTGGGCCTGTTCCGCCAGTTTGTCGCAGGTCTGCCTGCCTTGCGGACACGGGCAATGGATCTGCTCTGCTCCTATTCCAAATGGGGTGAAGTGTCTGCCGTGCCAGCAGGGCAATGGGCCTCTTCTGCCAGTCAGGTGCAGGTGTGCCTACCTTGCGGGCGCGGGTGATGGCTCTGCTCTGCCCCTACTCCAATTGGGGGGTCGTGACTACCATGCCGGCAGGTTGCTGGGCCTGTTCTGGGTGCGGGCGAAGGCTCTGCTCTTCCCCTACTAATATTGGGGTGACCTGACTACCATGCCGGTGGGCCACTGGGATTGTACTAGGTGCGGGAGAAGGCTCTGCTCTGCAACTACTCCAATTCGGTTGATGTGACTACCACGCCTGCGGGTCGCTGGGCCTGTTCTGGGCAAGGGCGGCGGCTCTGCTCTGCCTCTATTCCAATTGGGGTGACGTGACTACCATGCAGGTGTGTCGCTGGGCCTGTTCCGGGCGTGGGCGGCGGCTCTGCTCTGCCCCTCTGGCTTGATGACAAAGTGAGAGAGACCCGGGTGTTTGTGACTCACTTTCTTTACCAGGAGACCAACTGTTTTTGTCACCGCTTTTATCAATGAGGTTATCTCCTCTGCTGCTTTCTGATGACATCAGATCTCTGCCATGTTGGTATCCCATGCAAAAGGCAGCATTTCGTTCCCTTTGCTGGGTGACTAAAGCAATCGGTGAGTCCTGACCGGCATTCAGAAGCCCCGTCTCAATCCTGTTGCCACTGCCTATGAAGGCTCGGTTGATATTTACTGATATTCAGCAAGACCCGGACCGAGAAGCAGTTTCCGCTGGTTCTTGAGCCCTGGGCCAGATCAGTTCCGGGAGGCGGAATTCGGCCGCTCTGGGCTCGGTGTATGTTCTAATAGAATCAAGCTCCAAGACGCAGTTTCTGCGGGTTCTTTAGCACTGAGCCTGAGTAATTTGTCTGCAACACAAAGGTGAATGGCATCCTGAAATTACCTGTTCTATACCTGAATAAGCTGCAATCAGTCGAAAACAGGGATGATGAAGTCACCTCTCCATGATGGTGGCCGCTGGGTTCCTCTGTGGTCTGACGGGTGTGGAGAAACGAGTTGGACTGCATGCTTTCCCGTCTCAAACCCAGAATTCAGCACTGAGCACAGTGATTGCATACCTGGCAGGAGCCCACAGTACCTGCACCGCTGTATATTTGCCTTGCTATCTCGTCGTTTCCCAGGACGCGCCACAGACTCTAGCCACGGAGCGATTTCCTGAATAAGTCGCATGACCTTCTGTGAGGACAAATCACTCGCGTTTGAGCCCCCGTAGCTGATCCTCCTGAGATGGAAATATGTACACTTGGTTTTGGAGAACCACAATTTTGCTGGAAATTCCTAACAAGATAGGTTTTAGCCATTCTAACTCGTCATTCTCCCTCACAGTGACGCAGTACATGGGGGTGATGCACTCCCTTCGCAGCCATCATATGATCCCCTGAAGTTAGTTTTCAGTACTAGGAAACAAATAAGTATTTCAAGTCGATGAATATTTCTGAGAATAATCTTTTGAAAAGTTGATTATAAATCCACATACATGAATATGAATGAATTTAGGGAGTGTATAATAAGAAAAATATACTTCATGTTTTGAGAAATCTGCAGAGTGAAAATATATATATATATATATATATATATATATATATATATGTATATATATATATATATATATATATATATATATATATATATATACACACATACACACAGAGACATTAAAAAGTACCATTATGTATGCCAATCGAAATTCACCATGAAATATATATCATCCACAGATCCAAAAATATTCATTTTAATGAACATGGATTTATGTCGTTCAACTAAGAAGCTCACCCGTATGTTGAATTTTCAGTTCCAACAGCATTAAGTAGGAGTGATCTCTTCTCAAAATTTGTATCTGCCAAGCCAGCCACCTCACAAAATGTACGAGTGATACCAGGTAGAATTCGATATGTGCATATAAAAATACATGTGATGAATAGGCTACAGAGAAAGGGAGACAGTTATTCACATATTTGTTAACTTTTAAAACACATGGAGAACTATTTCAATTAAAATTTGCTAGATTTATAACACCTACCATTTATCATACGAAAGGCAAGTCCAACTATACACCATGCCTCCTGTGAACCTCTTGTATTTCTATTCTGTTTGGGTTATTTTTCTCCATAATATTAGGATTAAAAGTCAAAGTCTATTAGGGTATGTGTTAGTGTCAGGGATTCAGTATTTCGTATGGAAAATTTGAAAATGTATCCAATGTGTATGCAAATATGTGCTACACAAAAAACTTCCCACTCTCATTCAGAACAATGCCTTGACATTACCTTCGCCCCACATAAGACACAATTAGAGGAGAGGAGTTAGAAAATCTGTGAATACATATGTGGAATGGAAATTGCTCAGGAGTTCACAAATTTGGAGGTGGTAGAAGAGGTTCCAAAAGTAAGGGACAGGGTAAACACTCCACAAACATGAAGTTCTGCCAGCCTGACATCTGGAGAAACTGCCTCTAAGGTTTGGCAATGAAATATATGCTGTTGTCAGGAGCATTAGCTTCATTTGGAGTGACACCATCAAAGCTGGGTCTTCATCTATGTGACATGGATGACATTGTTTCTTATTTTCCAATGAACATGAGGCAGCAGTGCTGAATTTTCTATTTGTATTTAACTTGTGGCCACTGGGGTCTAAGTGTCTCCCCGTGTGCACTGTAAATCCATTTGGTCATCCTCCACTATTCATGGTGTTTCTTGCTGCTGCACTGGGAGTTTGGAATTTGCTTCATGAATTAGAAAGAGTTCAACAGGGACACAGTGCTGAAGTGAGTTCTGTCAATTGTGGTGGGTCGGGTTCTACAGGAGAATGCACCAACCAGGCTTCTATCCCACATTACTTGCCCCGTTGACCATAGCAACCTGATTTTGAACATTGCCCTGAAACCTCTCCATATAACAATATGCTTTTACATATAAGAGTCTACTGGCTGCAAAATGTCAGTCACAATCAATTTGCAAGCCAATGGCAGATCCACATGGCCCACCACAGATGTTTTATCACCCACCTGCCAACCACTGCTCTAGGACAACTACTCAGCAGGATCCAACTTACTGGCATCTCTGTTCTACACCATTTTCAAAAAACCAAGTCAATCAGGGCACTGTCTTACATACTCATGATCAGCAACAGGACATCCAAATGTTCTCCTGCCACCCGGTCATGGGAATTTCAAAAATTTTTATGGTATTTATCTAGCCAATTTTCAAGAAAGAAGTTGGAGGCACTGTGGGTTTCAATTTATTCAGGAACCATTAAATGGTGACTAAGCTCATTTCAATGAAAACTCTGGAGAATTCTCACAGGCAAGGCTTCCCAAAGAGTGGCCAAAATGTCAGATTAAGCCAGGCCCATTTAGGTCTACAATGTGAGGTCCATGTGTGTTTTGACTCTCAAAAATGGCTGCCAAGTCTTTAAGAATAAAATCATGTGATATCCTGGATGAGATTTCCTGTGATCTTTGGAAAGTCAACTTGGGCCTAGATGTCACTTTCCAAGGGCAACTCTCATGCATGGCCATCTAAAATCCCAACACAATTCATGGCAATACTTCTCTGAGATCAGTACCAGAACTCAGTCTCTAAGGGGAATCACACCAGAGTGCAAGCCCAGGTGGACCCAGTCATCTCTTCCAACCACCATTCAAATGTCCACAATTAAAACCAAAACACTCCCACATGGCCCAAATCTTCTTCCATATAGACACTCATCATAACCTGTGGCTGGAGTTTTCCATGAGGGGAGCAGCCCACGTCAGTGTCCAAAATAAGCTTCCTGCCCCTCATTTGCCTAAAGTCAGGGTGGCGTGGACACCCTTCCTGTAAACCAGGAGTGATCAAATAGGCCTTCCTTTAATACTGTTTGGCTTCTCCAACTTGGGGACTACTGACTTTGAGGTTTAGATTCTTTAAGTGAATTGGAGTCATGAGAAAAAACAAGCATCTATGGGCTAGCCTCTGCTGGGTTTTGAAGAACTTATTTGACCCAAAGGATCCCTGTTCTCACTTGATGGATTTCAGGAACCTACCAGAGGAAGGCAAGAGAGTTAATCAACAATATCTGATCTTTTTGCCATTTTGGTTTTGGATGCATGCATGGGATCTATCTTTAGATCCATCAGGTGCTGAGAATCTAAGCAACAGCCTCACACAGGGCCAAGAGACTGATTCAGACATATCCCTTTTCAAAGCAATTAAGCATGGATCCACAGGTGATGCCCATTTATTTGCATTTGAAAACTGTTTTCTTCAGGCTTCACAAAGTGGTGGCTTGAGGCAAAGATCTTCCTGACATTCAGGTCAACAGAACAATAGGTAAGCAAAAGGACCAAAGCAGGGTTTCTCCACTGAGACTTTCCTGGTCAACTGATATCTGAGATTTCTGAGATGCTAGCCATTCCCTTCAACTATCTAGTACATGGCCATGTCACAGATATTGGAGGTGGTACATATCTTGGACACAAAACCATGATACTATTCTGGAGTGTTGCCAGAATTGAAGGAGAAAACAGGAAATTATGAAGCTAGTAGGTGTTGCCCATCTATAAGGCAAGCCTGAGTCCACTCATATATTGGGCACAATGAATGCTGGCAAGCTTTCTAGTAGACAGGAAACATCCATTGATCCATTATCTCTTCTAATGTCTACAATCATGAACACAGTGGGATACCCAGACACTCGCATTGTCAAAGGACTTACTAAAAATAGTCCACTCTAAACCAAACAAACCGCCTTTCCTACCTATTCTGAGAACATGAGACAAAACCACAAAATCACACCCACACCCAAAAAGGCACCTCCTTCCCCCAAGTAGGTCTGTGACTCTCCGGAGTGTTCTCTGACTGGTGGGCCATACTATGTTTCCCCAAAATGACCTCTCCTGTCTCAGTTCTGGTCTGCATGGCCAACTCTGTGAAGTTGTCAAGAGCCAGTGGTGAGACACTACCTGCTTTCTCAGGAAAAGCCCCTCTTCAAAGGTTTCCTGGCATTTCGTCATCCTCACATCTGTAGGTTCCAAGAAAGACTGACTCTGTCCTTGGTAAATCCAAACATGTGAGACCACTGGGACTGGGACAGGGACTGTCTCTGAGTGCCTGGCTTCCTGGATCCCAAGTTCAGAGAGTTTTATCACCAAGGAAGTGAGGTGAGGTCACTTCCTTCAGGATCTGAATTATGTCACTGCCTTGACAACCATTTTGCCCTAACAGTTGCTTCCAAAAGTCCCATGAGGTGGAGGCTGCCCCAGTTTTCCTGTAACACTTTCACAAGTTAGAATGTCATATCAATCATAAGCACCCCGGAACAGCTCTCCACACAGAACTGGTTTGGTCCATCTTGTATACATTAAGAAGAGAGAGAATGATTCAGACACAACCCTTCAACCCGACCAGGATGATTGCCATGGAAGATGACTTTTGCTTTCTGAGGTCTTTCATAGCTGCCTTAATCTTCACCAGGGATCATTTCTAAATGAACATTTGAGGTTCTCAGCAGGTGAAGATACCCTACATTCCTGTATTTTAATACCAATTCTGTCCCTGCTCTTCGGTAAAGTTAGTGTATGGTTAGGGTTAATTATAAGTTCGATTTGGGTTAGGAATCATTCTGCAGGATGAATAAAGGGATTGGGTACCTGCGATATTAATAAGAATATATAAGTGAAATATATGTATGAAAACGGAAATCTAAGAAAGATTTGAAGCCCATAAGGACATTGGGCCCTTGATTGGGATACATAGTGTTGAATTACGTTCTGTACAATTGTCTCAGTTAAATCAACATACAATGGCATAGGACCATGTACCTTGGATGATTGAATGTAGAAGAGAACATCCAGTCAAAAAGTGATAGTCGGTAGGATTAGAAAGATAGTCGGTAGGTTTAGGAAGAAGAGTGAGAATATGATTTGGAATAAAAAGCTTATTTAGCAATAGGGTTTCGTTTAGAGAGTGAATGTAAATGTCAGTACATGTGAAGAGTCATTCACAATAATGAACTGGGGAAATTATGTAGAAAAGCAAGTATCAATAGCGACATAACGAAATCAGGCAAAGTATAAATGAGTGATAGGATTAGACATTTTCAACAGGGTTGAGTTTGAATATATAATCATAGGTAAAAACAAATATGTTGTCACCAATGGGATTTACATTTGAGAGCATTAGGCAACCTGGACACGGATGTTATTAGTTATCCATGTTCACTTTCCTTTTAGGCTTTGGTACAATCATAAGTGTGACCTTTACATTTTTTTTGTTCAGAATATTACTGTGGTAAAATGTATATGTAGATCAGGTAACATGAGTATTTCTTTCACTATGTCTGGGAGCAATATTTTGAAGACATATACATTAGTATTAGAGGTACAAAGAGGTGTACCCTGTGTCTATGAATATAGAAATAATGCATGAATAGACGATAATATGAATAAATAATGTAACTGGTTCCATTTTAAATAATGGATTGAATTGAAATCTGAAAATATATAAGAAATCTTATATTGATATATAATCATTCATTCCAACCAGTTATATATCTAATGGTAATATTAGGATTATGGTTTATCATGAAGGGTGTTTGAGTTTTGCTTTGTAAGTGATGATGTTAAATGAAAATAATGTGTTTGGAAAGAAGTCTCATGAAAAGACCAGTCAAGAAACATAGAAGAATCATGTGTTCTGAATCAGGAAGTGATTGATCGTGAAACAAATGCCTATAAATTTTCTAACTTGTGAACGAAATGTATATCCTATGATGTGCATTAACTGAAGGAGTAGTAATGTACCAGTGTTGAATAAAAATGAAAGTCAAAATACACATCATGTCCCCTAAGAATATACTTGCATTGATGTTAAACTAGCTCAGTAACTGTAGAAATATTAGGTTTTGTTTTCACCTTTCACTGAATTTAGTTTTCAGTACTAGAAAACAAATATGTCTTTCAGGTGGATGATTATTTCTGAGAATAATCTTGGGAAAGTTGATTATAAATACACATATATGAATATGAATGAATTTAGGGAGTGTATAATAAGACACATATATTTCATATTTTAAAAAATCTGGAGAGTGTATATATATATATACACTCTCATACATACACACTCACATGCACAGATATAAAAATTAGCAATACAGGAGATCCATCATGAAGGCAGGCATGGAAAAATCAAGTCTCTGACCTCTTCAGCTGAGCGGGCATAGGGAGTCGTAAACCTTCTAAATGCTGTTTGCTCAGAATCAGTAGGCAATGTTGACCTGATGTGGATCTGGGGCGAACATTCTGGGCCCCTCAGAACACACACCAAGCCTGGATGGGCTGCATTCAACCTCCGGTTTGCCTGGTTCTCATGAATCAGCACTAAGATCCCACTGAAATAATTGTTCGGCCCTTCTGAACTTTCAGAGGTAAAAGCCAACCAAGCCTTCAAAAGCAGTGGCCACAGGATTGAAACGGCGCTTGGGAGAGACAGTCAGGACCCACCCGTTGCGTTGGTTACCTTGCAAAGGGAACAAACGGTCACCATTTGCATGGGATACCACCATAGCATAGAAATGACGTCACGGTCAGAGGAGATAACTTCATTAAAACCAGCGTGACAGGTGTGTAATCCCCTAGCCATCTCTCTCAACACAGCGGGGAAACCTTAAGGGCCCCTCCCAGCTCAGCCTTAAGGGCCTCTCCCAGCTCTCCCGTGAGCACGATAGCGAGACCTAGGGAATCAGGATTGGCTCGGGACTAGCGCGTGGAATTCCCGCCTCCTGATCCCACAAGTGCTGACAATTGAGGTCTCTTACACCACGTACCGGGGGCATAGCTCCCAGAGGGCAAGAAAATTCGCTGGGGGTCCTCAGCCCCAAGCTCTACAAAACTAGGGTCTGAGGGAGGCAAACAGGGAGAGTGTGCCCAGGCATTCATGAAAACAGGGCTGCCAGGAGTAGAGTTCTGGCTTGTAACCACTATTGTGGTGAGCGTCACAGGTGAGCAAGGCATGGCTTGAGGAAGCACAAGAGAAGGCCCTAGGCACTCAGGATTGGAGATCCGCCAAGTCTGGGAGGAAGAGCTGCTGCACAGTGATTGGTTCCCACTTATTCAGAGGAGAAGCTTGACCCAGTGCACACAGCTCCACCTACTGAAAGAGAAGTTAATTGAACTCTATGACTGCATTTATTATTATTATTTTTTTAATTTATATTTTTTCTATTTCTTTCATTTTCATTTTTGTTGTTGTTGTTCTTTAACTTTTTTTAATGTTTTTATTTTTTTTATTTTATCATTATTATTATTAATAGTATTTTAAATTTTAATTTTCATCTTTTAATTATAATTATTATTTAAATTTTTTCTTTATTTATTTTCTATTTTTCTTTTGTCTTTTCATTTCTTTTCAATTTTCTTATTCCCCCTTCCTTGAATTCTACCTGCCTACTCTCATTCTCTTTAGTGACTTCTTCCCTTCCCTTCTAATATCTTTCCTCCGAAGCATCAAATAAATTTATAAGAGTAAGCAGTAACTCAGCAGTCAAACAAAACAAGAAGTAACATGAGCAGGATAAAAAAAAAACAAGGAAGAAAAAGAGTACAAACAACAATGGACAGCCTAAATATTCAGAAGTAATCATCAGAAAAATGGTCATATAAAGAACTCAAGGAATACCTTAGACAGATGGAATGGAACCTTAAAGAGGATACGAGACATCAAAACCAAACAGTGAAAGAACACATTGAAAATGAATTACATAAACAGATATAAAAAGAAATTAAGCATCTTTATTAGGAGATAGAGATTATTAAAAAATCAAACAATAATTCTAGAAATGAAGGAAATGATAAACCAAATTAAAAACTCAATTGAGAGTATCACTAACTGAGTGGAGCGAGTAGAAGACAGAATGTCAGATAATGAAGACAAAGTATATCATCTTGAAAAAAGTCTAGCCAACAAAGAAATGCTGGTAAAAAGTCATGAGAAAAACATCCAAGAGATATGGGATATCATAAAAAAAAAAAAAAAAAAAAACTTATGAGTCATCTGGATAGAGTAAGGTACAGAGATTCAAACCAAGGGAATGAGTAACCTGCTGAATGAAATAATTACAGAAAACTTTCCAGAAATAAAAATGGAAACGGATAAAAAAAATTGTAGATGCTTACAAGACACCGAGCACAAAAAAATCACAGTAGACCAATGCCAAGAAACATTGTTATGAAGATATCCAATATACAAAACAAAGAGAAAATATTAAAAGCTACAAGAGAAAGGAGGCAGATTACAATCAGGGGTAAACCAAAAATGTTAACAACAGATTTTTCATCACAGACGCTGAAAGTGAGAAGATCCTGGAACAACGTATTTCAAACACTTAAAAACAATGGATGACAACCAAGAAATCTGTATTCAGAAAAATTAAGTTTCAGGTAAGACAACTAAATAAAAATATTTTGTGATAAACAAAAGCTTAAAGAATTTGCAGCCAGAAAACCAGCATTGCAAAGCATCTTAAGGAAAACACTACATGAGGAAAAAATGAATATCAACAACGAAAACCATCAGTGGGAATTGCCTCAGTAATGACAGAGGGAGGGGGAAAAGATAATCATGGATAAACAAACTAAATTTTAAAAAAAAAGATAAATAATCAAAGACGGGTGGCAATACAAACCATATATGAATAGTAACTCTAATTGTTAATGGCTTAAACTCTCCAATAAAGTGACATAGGCTTGTAACGTGGATTAAAAAAAACAAATCCAACAATATGTTGCTTCCAGGAGACACATCTGAATGGAAAAGACATACACAGGCTGAAGGTGAAAGGTTGGGAAAATTTATACCATGCACACGGTCCTTGTAAGCAAGCAGGGGTGGCCATCGTCATACGGAATAAAATCGACTTCAAGACTAATTTAATCAAAAGGGATAAGGAAGGACATTATATACTGTTAAAAGGAACCATTCACCAACAAGACATAACAATTATCAATATTTACGCAGCAAATAATGGTGCTGCGACATTTATAAAACAAATTCTCCTCAATTTCAAGAAACAAATAGACCACAACACAATAATTATGGGAGACTTCAACTCACCTCTCTCACCATTGGACAGATCCTCCAAACAAAAGTTGAATAAAAAAAATATAGAATTCAATATCACAATCAATACCCTAGACTTAACTGACATATATAGAATATATCAACCATCATGACGTGGATATACTTTTTTCTCACCAGCACATGGATCCTTCTCAAAAATAGACCATATATTATGCTGTAGGGCAACACTCAGTAAATATAAAGGGGTGGAGATAATACCATGAATTTTTTTCTGATCACAATGGAATGAAACTGGAAACCAATGGTAAAAGAAGGAAGGAAAAATCCTACATCACATGGAAAATGAACAATATGTTACTGAATGATCAATGGGTTACAGAAGACATAAAAGAGGAAATCAAAAAATTCTTAGAGATAAATGAAAATATAGACACAACATATCAGATTCAATGGGACACAATGAAACAAGATTCAAGAGGCAAATTCAACGCCTGGAGGTCATTCCTCAAAAAAAGAAAAAAAAAAAACAAAAACAACAAATAAATGAGCTCTCACTTCATCTCAAAGCCCTAGAAAAGGAAGAGCAAAACAACAGCAAATGTAGCAGAAGGCAAGAAATAATTAAAATCAGAGAGTAAATCACGAAATTGAAACAAAAGAAACTATTAAAAAATTAACAAAACTAAAAGTTGGTTCTTCGAAAAAATAAATAAGATGGACAGACCCTTAGCCATGCTAACAAGGAGAAGAAGAGAGAGAACTCAAATTACTAACATACGGGATGAAAAAGGCAATATCACAACAGAAGCTACATAAATACGAAAGACAATTAGAAATTATTTTGAAAACCTATATTCCAATAAAGTAGAAAATAGTGAAGACATCGATACATTTGTTAAGTCATATGATTTGCCTAGACGGAGTCAGGAGGATACACACAATTTAAACAGACCAATATCAATCGATGAAATAGAAGAAGCAATCAAACGACTACCAACCAAGAAAAGCCCAGGACCGGATGGGTATACAGCGGAGTTTTACAAAACCTTTAAAGAAGATTTAATACCAATACTTTTCAAGTTATTCAGGAAATAGAAAAACAGGGAGCTCTGCCAAGTTCATTCTATGAGACCAACATCACCCTGATTCTGAAACCAGACAAAGACACCTCAATGAAAGAAAACTACAGACCAATATCTCTGATGAACCTAGATGCAAAAATTCTCATTAAAATTCTGGTGGTTTGGATACGAAGGCACATCAAAAAAATTGTGCACCATGATCAACTAGGATTCATCCCTGGGATGCAAGGAGGGTTCAATATATGGAAATCAATAAATGTTATTCACAACATCACTAGACTTAAAAATAAGAACCATAAGATCATCTTGATAGATGCAGAAAAACCATTAGACAAAGTAGAGCATTCCTTTATGTTCAAAACATTAGAAAAACTAGGGATAACAGGAACATACCTCGACATTGTAAAAGCTATCTATGTTAAGCCTCAGGCTAGCATCATTCTGAATGGAGAAAAAATGAAGGCATTCCCTCTAAAATCTGGAACAAGACAGAAATGTCCTCTATCACCACTTCTATTCAATATAGTTCTCGAAAAACTGGCCAGAGCAATTAGACAGATGAAAGACATTAAAGGCATAAAAATAGGAAAAAAAGAACTTAAATTATCACTATTTGAAGATGACATGATTCTATACATAGAAGACCCAAAAGGGTCTACAGAAAAAACTACTAGAACTAATAAATGAATTCAGCAATGTGGCAGGAAATGAAATCAACATGCATAAATCAAAGGCATTTCTGTATATCAGCGACAAAACTTCTGAAAAGAAAATGAGGAAAAACATTGCATTCACAATATCCTCATAAAAAATTAAATACTTGGGAATCAACCTAACAAAAGAGGTGAAAGATTTATACAATGCAAACTACAGAACACTAAAAAGAGAAGTAGAATAAGATCTTAGAAGATGGAAAAATATACCCTGTTCATGGATAGGCAGAATGAACATCATCAAAATGGCGATATTACTAAAAAGTTCTCCATAGGTTTAATGAAATGCCAATCTAAATCCCAAAGGAATTTTTTGTAGAAATAAATAAACCAATCATGAAATTCATATGGAAAAATAAACGACCCAGAATAGCAAAAGCAATTCTAACCAGGAAGTGTGAATCAGGCGGTATAGCGATACCAGATTTCAAACTATATTACAGAGCAATAATAACAAAAACAGCATGGTACTGGTACCAAAACAGACGGGTGGACCAATGGTACAGAATGGAGGACAAAGAGACTAATCCAAAAAGCTACAACTGTCTTATATTTGATAAAGGAGCTATAAGCATGCAATTGAGGAAGGATAACATCTTCAACCAATCGTGTTGGGAAAACTGGAAATCCACATGCAACAAAATGAAACTGAATCCCTTTTTCTCGCCATGCACAAAAGTTAACTCAAAGTGGATCAAGGAGCTTGATTCAAATCAGAGACTCTGCATTTGATAGAAGAAAAAGTTGGTTCCGATCTACATATTGTATGGTCAGGCTCCAAATTCCTTAATAGGACACCCATAGCACAAGAGTTAATAACAAGAATCAACAAATGGGAGTTACTTAAACTGAAAATTTTTTTTCTCAGAAAGAGAAACAATAAGAGAGGTAAATATGGAGCCTACATCATGGGAACAAATTTTTACTCCTCACCCTTCAGATGGAGCCCTAATATCCAGAGTATACAAAGTATACAAAGAACTCAAATAATTAGACAATAAGATAACAAATAACCCAATGGGCCAAGGACCTGAACAGACACTTCTCAGAGGAGGACATAGAATCAATCAATAAGTACATGAAAAAATGCTCTCCATTTCTTGCAGTCAGAGAAATGCAAATCAAAACCACCCTAAAATACCATCTCAATCCAGTGAGATTGGTAGCCATTATGAAGTCAAACAACAACAAGTGCTGGCGACGATGTGGGGAAAAGGGTACTCTTGTACATTGCTGATGGGACTGAAACTGGTGCAGCCAATTTGGAAAGCAGTATGGAGATTCCTGGGAAAGCCGGGAATGGAAGCACCATTTGAACCAGCTATTGCCCTTCTCGGAC
This sequence comes from Callospermophilus lateralis, assembly GCF_048772815.1. Taxonomy (NCBI): domain Eukaryota; kingdom Metazoa; phylum Chordata; class Mammalia; order Rodentia; family Sciuridae; genus Callospermophilus; species Callospermophilus lateralis. Next base: position 515,539 of record NW_027514468.1, on the reverse strand, counting down.
TATTCCCTGAAGACCTTAAAAGAGTGTACTACAGGGATATTGCCACATCGATGTTCATAGCAGCACAATTCACAATTGCTACACTGTGGAACCAACCCAGATTCCCTTCAATTGATGAATGGATAAAAAAATGTTTTTTTTTATATACTATGGAGGATTACGCAGCACTAAAAAATGACAAAATCATGGAATTTGCAGGGAAATGGATGGCACTAGAGCAGATAATGCTTAGTGAAGCTAGCCAATCCCAAAAAAACAAATACCAAATGACTTATTTGATATAATGAGAGCAACTAAGAACAGAGCAGAGAGGAAGAGCATGAAGAAAAGATTAACATTAAGCAGAGACATGAGGTGGCAGGGAAAGGGAGAGAAAAGAGAAATTGCATGGTAATGGAGGGAGACCCTTTTTGTTACAAAAAAATTACATATAAGAGGTTGTGAGTGTAATGGGAAAATAAACAATAAGAGAAATGAATGACAGTAGGTAGGGTAGAGAGAGAAGATGGGAAGAGAGGGGAGGGGGGATAGTAGAGCATAGGAAAGGTAGCAGAATACAACAGTAACTAATAAGACATTATGTAAAAATATGGATGTGTAACTGATGTGATTCTGCATTCTGTATTTGGAGTAAAAATTGGAGTTCAAAACCCACTTGAATTTAATGTATGAAATATGATATGTCAAGAGCTTTGTAATGTTTTGAGCAACGAATAAAAGAAAAAAAAGGTAGCAATATATATGCCAATCGAAATTCATCATGAAATATATATAATCCAAAGATCGAAAAATATTCATTTTACTGAACATGGATTTATGTATAATGTTATTCAACTAGGAAGCTCACCCGTAGGTTGAATTTTCAGTTCCAACATCGTTTAGGAGGAGTGATCTCTTCTCACAATTTGCATCTGCCAATTCAGCCACCTCACATGTGTGTACAAGTGATATCAGGTAGGATTCTATATGTGCATATAAAAATACATGTGCTGAATAGGCTACAGAGAAAGGGAGACAGGGATTCACATATTTGTTAATTTTAAAAACACATGTAGAACTATTTCAACAAAAAAATTGACTAGATTTAAAACTCCTACATTATATAATGCAAAAGGCAATTCCAACTATACACCATGCCTCCTCTGAACTGCTTGTATTTCTATTCTTTTTGGGTTATTTTTCACCATCATTTTAGGATTATTAGTCAGAGACTAGTAGGGTACGGGTTAGTGTCAGGGGTTAAGTATTTCAAATGGAAAATTGGAAAATGAATCCAATGTGTATGTAAATATGTGCTACACAAAAATCTTCCCACTCACATCCAGAGCAATGCCTTGACAATAACTTTGCCCCAAGTAAGACACAATTAGAGTAGAAAAGTGTAAAAATCTAGGAATACATATATGGAATGGAATATGCTCGGGAGTTCACAACCTTGGAGGTGGTAGAGGAGTTTCCAAAAGTAAAGGAAAGGGTAAACACTCCACAAACAAGGAGCTCTGCTGGCCTAAGAATTCTTGGGAAATGGCCTCTGAGGTTGGGATCCTGAAATATATGTTGCTGTCATGAGCTTTAGCTTCCTTTGTAGTGAGACCATCAAAGCTGGGTCTGCATCTATGTTACCGGGAAGAGATGGTTTCTTATATTCCAATGAACATGAGGCAGCAGTGCTCAATTCTCTCTTTGTAGGTAAACTGTGGCCACTGGAGGCTAAGTGTCTCCCAGTGGGGACTGTGAAGACATTTGGTCATCCTCCACTTTTCATGGTGTTTTTTGCTGCTGCACTGGGAATTTGGTATTTGCTTCACAATATATAAGAAGTTCATCTGGGATACAGTGCTGGAGGGAGTTCTGTCACTTGTGGTGGGTCTGGGTCTGCAGGAGAATGCACCAACCAGGCTTCTATCGCACAGAGCTTGCCCCAATAACCATAGCAACCTTATTCTGAACATTGCCCTTAAAACTCGCGATATAACAGGATGCCTTTACATATAAGGGTCTCATGTCTGCACTATATCAGTCACAAGCCATTTGGAAGCCAATGGCAGATCCACATAGCCCCTCCATGATGTTTTATCACACTCCTTCCCACCACTGTTCTAGGCGCACTACTCAGAAGGCTCCAAATTACTGGCATCTCGTGTTCTACATCATTTTCATGAAACCCAGTCAAACAAGGCACTGTCTGGTATACACATGATAAGCAACAGGACATCAAATTTTCTGCAGTTCCACCTGGGCATGGGAATTTCAAAAATTTCATGGTATTTATTTAGCAATTTTTCAAAAATGAAGTTAGAGGCACTGTGTGTCTCAATTCATTCAGGAACCATTAAGTGTTGAGAAAGTTCATTTCAATCAAAGCTCTAGAGAACTCTCACAGTCAAGGCTTCTCAAAGAATTACCAAATGGTCACATAAAGCCAGGCCAATTGACGTCTACAATGTAAGGTCCATGTGTGTTTTGACTCTCATCTATGGCTGCCAAGTCTTTCATAATAAAATCATGTGATATCCTGGCTGAGATTCCCAGGCCTCTGTGGAAAGCCACCCTGGGCATAGATCTCAGTTTCCAAGAGTGAGTCTTATGTGTGTCCTCCTAAAATCCCAACACAATTCATGGCAATACTTCTCTGAGGTCAATTCCAGAATGCAGTCTCTAAGGGGAATCACACCAGAGTTCAAGCCCAGGTGGATCCAGTCATCCCTTCCAACCGCCACAAAAATTACCACAATTAAAATCAAAACACTCCCACAGGCCCATCATCTTCTTCCATGTAGACACTCCTCATAACCTCTAGCTGGAGGTTTCTATGAGCCCAAGGTAGTGTCCAAAATAAGCTCACTTGCCCCTTATTTGCCTAAAATCATGGTGGCCTGGACACTCTTCCTGTGAACCAGGAGTGATCAAATATTCCTGCTGTTAAAGTGTTTCACTTCTCCAATTTCAGCCTACTGGCTGTAGGGTATAATTCTTTATGTGATTTGGAGTCATGAGAAAACCCAAGCACATATGGGGTAGCCTCTGCACTGATTTCAAAAACTCATTTGACCCAAATGATCCCTATTCTCACTTGATGGAGTTCAGGAACCTAAAACAAGAAGGCAAAAATATTCATCCACAATGACTGCTCTTTTGGACATTTTAGTTTTGGAAGCACATGGGATCTTTCTTTAAATCCATCAGGTGCTGAGAATCTAAGCCACAACCTCATACAAGGACAAGAGGCTGATTCAGACACATCCCATTCCAAAGCAATTAAGCAAAGAGCCACAGGTGGTGTCCATTCATTTCCATATGAAAACAGTGTTCTTCAGGCTACACAAAGGGGTGGCCTGAGGCAAAGACCTTTCTGACATTCAGGGTAATAGAAATAGAATTAAGCAAATGGCCCAAAGAAGGGTTTCTCCACTGAGACTTTACTGGTCACACTGATATCTGAGTTTTCTGAGATGCTCTCATTCCCTTCAGCTATCCAGAACATGGCCATGTCACAGAGCCATGTGGTGTTACATATCTGGGAAACAAAACCATGAGTCTATTCTGGAGAGTGGCCAGAATTCACGAAGAAAAGTGGAACTTTAGAAGATAATAGATGTTGCCCATCCATAAGGCAAGCTGCAGTCCATTCATCAATTGTGCAGTATGAATCGCAGAAGCTTTCAACTAGAGACAACACATCCATTGATGCATTCTGTTTTCTAATGTCTACAACCATGGATACAGTGGGATACACAGACATAGAAACACTCACAATGTCAAAAGACTTACTAGAAACAGTCCACTCCAAACCAAACAAACCACCTTTCCTACCTATTCTCAGAACATGAGAAAAAACCACAAACTCACACCTACAACGGCAAAGGCACTTTCTTCCCCTAAATAGGTCTGTGACTATCCGGAGTGTCTTCTGACTGGTGGGCCATACTATGTTCCCCCAAAATGGCCTGTCCTGTTTCACATCTGGTCTCCTTGTCCAACTCTGTGAAGTTGTAAGGAGGCAGCGGTGAGCCACTACCTGCTTTCTCAGGAAAGGCCCCTCTTCAGAGCTCTGCTGGCATTTGGCCATCCTCATATCAGCAGGTACCAAGAAAGACTGACTATGTCTTTGGGAAAAGCAAACAAGTTAGCCCACTGGGTCTGGAGTGGGACTGGCTCTTGGTGCCTGGCTTCCTGGATCCCAAGTTCAGAGAATTCCATCACCAAGGAAGTAAAGTGAGGTCACTTCTTTCAGGAACTGAATATGGTCACTGCCTTGGTAACCACTTTGTCCTAACAGTTGCTTCCAAGGTTCCCATGAGATAGAGGCTGCCCCAACATCCTGTGACACATTCAGAAGTTAGAATGATATATCAACCATAGGCACCCTGGAACAGCTCTCCACAGAGGCCTGGTTTGGTCCATCTTCTCTACATTAAGAAGAGAGAGGCTGACTCAGACACATCAATTCATCCTGACCAGGTTGTTTGCCATGGAAGATGACTATTGCTCTCTCAGGTCCTACATAGCTGCCTACATATTCTCCAAGGATCATTTCATCATTGATCTTTGAGGTTCTCAGCAGGTGGAAGATCTTCTACATTCCTATATTGTAAGACCCACTCTGTCGCTGCTCTTAAGTTAGTTATATTGAGGGAACAGTGTATGGTTAGGGTTAATAACATGTTTGATTTGGGTTACGAATCATTCTGCAGGATGAATAATGGTATTGGCAACCTGCGATATTTACAAGAGTATACATGTGAAATATAAGTATGAAAGCAGAAATCTAGGTAAGATTTGAAGCCCAGAAGGGCATTGGGGACTTGAGTGGGATACCTAACTTTGAGTAATGTGCTGCACAGATGTCTCAGATAAATCAATATACATCGGACCTTGTACCTTGGATGATTGAATGCTGAAGAGAACATCCAGTCAAAAACCGATATTCGGTAGGATTAGGAAGGAAGTTGGTAGGTTTAGAAAGAAGAGTGAGTATAGGATTTGGACCAAAAGTTCTTCAGCAATAGGGTTTCGGGTAGAGAGTGTATGTAAATGTCAGCACATGTGAAGAGTCAGTCACAATGATGAACTGGGGAAAACATGTAGGAAAGCAGATATCAATAGAGATATTAGGAAATCAAGCAAAGTATAAAGTGTGTGATAGGGTTAGACATTTTCAACAGGTTTGAAGTTGAATATATAATCTTAGGAAGAAACAAATATGTAGTCACCAATAGGATTGATATTTGAGAGCATTAGGCAACCTGCACATGGATGTTTTTAGTAATGCATGCTATCTTTCCATTTAGGCTTTGGTACAAATGTAAGTGTGACCTTTGCTTTTTGTGTCCGGAATATTTCTGTGATAAAATGTGTATGTAGATCAGGTGACATGAGTATTTCTTCCACCATTTCTGAGAGCAATATTTTGAAGATTTATAAATTAGTATGGGGGTAGAAATAGGTGTACCTATTAATATAGACATAATGCATGAATAGACCATACTGTGAATTAATAATATAACTGGATCCACTTTAAATAATGGATTGAATGTATATCTGAAAATATATAAGAAATGTTATATTGATATACAATCATTAATTCCAACCAGTTATATATCTAATGATTATCTTATGGTTATGGTTAATCATGAAGGGTGTGTGAGTTTTTCTTCAAAATTGATTATGGAAATCGAAAACAATATATTTGGAAAAAAAAGTCTCATGAATAGACCAGTCAAGAAACATAGAGAAATACATGTGTTCTGGAGCAGGAAGTGACTAAAAGTGAAACAAATGCCTATAAATTTGCTAACTAGTGAATGAAATATATATCCTATGATGTGCATAAACTGAAGAAATAGTAATGTACCAGTGTGGAATAAAAATTAACGTCAAAATACACATCATGTCCCATAGGAACCAACATGCATTGATGTTAAACTGGGTCAGTTAATGCAGACATATTAGAATTTGTATGCACCTTTCACTGAAGTTAGTTCTCAGTACTAGGAAACCACTATGTATTTCATGTGTATGAGTATTTCTAAGAATAATCTTGTGAAAAGTTGATTATTAATCCACATCCATGAACATGAATGAATTTAGGGAGTGTATATAAGACACATATTTTTCATATTTTTAAAAATCTGGACAGTATATATATATATATATATATATATATATATATATATACACACACACACATATATGGACACACACACACACACAAACACAGAAATTAAAAAGTAGCAATATATATGCCAATCGAAATTCATCATGAAATATATATCATAAAGATGCAAAAACATTCATTTTACTGAACATGGGTTTATGTATAATGTTGTTCCACTGGGAAGCTCACCCATAGTTTGAATTTTCAGTTCTAACAGCGTTTAGGACGAGTGATCACTTCTCACAATTTGTATCTGCCAAGTCATGTAACTCAAAAGAATGTACGTTTGATACCATGTAGGATTCTATTTGTGCATATAAAAATACATGTGCTGAATAGGCTCCAGAAAATGAGAGACAGTAATTCACATATTTGTTAACTTTAAAAACACATGGAGAACTATTTCAATTAAAAATTGACTAGATTCATAATACCTACCCTTTATCATGCAAAAGGCAAGTCCAACCCTGAACTGCATGTATTTATGTACTGTTTGGGTTATTTTTCTCCATCATATTAGGATTAGTAGTCGGAGTCTATTAGAATATGGGTTAGTATCAGGGATTCAGAATTTCGAATGGAAAAATAGGAAAATTAATCCAATGTGTATGCAAATATGTGCTAAAACAAATCTTCCGACTCTCATCCAGAACAATGCCTTGAAATTATCTTCGCCCCAAGTAAGACACAATTAGAGAAGAAAAGTTGCAAAATCTGTGATTACATTTCTGTAATGGAAAATGCTCAGGAGTGCACAAACTTGGAGGTGGTATAGGAGTTTTCAAAAGTAAGGACAGGGTACACACTCCACAAGCATGGAGCTCTGCATGCCTAAATCTTTTTGAGAAACTGCCACAGAGGTTGGGCACTGATATATAGGTTTTTGTCAGGAGTTAAGCTTCCTTTGTAGTGATACCCTCATAGCTGGGTCTGCATCTATGTGACCTGGAGGACAAAGTTTCTTATTTTCCAATGAACACGAGGCAGCAGTGCTGAATTCTCTCTTTGTAGATAAACTGTGGCCCCTGGGGGTTTATTTTCTCCCCGTGTGGACTGTGAAACCATTTGGTCATCCTCCACTTTTCGTGGTGTTTCTTGCTGCTGCACTTGGAGTTTGGTACATGCTTCACGAAATACAAGGAGTTCAACTGGGAAACAGTGCTGGAGAGAGTTCTGTCACGTGTGGTGGGTTATGGTCTGCAAGAAAATGCACAAACCAGGTTTCTATCTCTCAAAGATTGCCCCCTTGTTCATAGCAACCTGATTCTGAACATTGCCCTGAAACCTCGCCATATAACAAGATGCCATTACATATAAGGGTCTGAAGTCTGCACTATGTCAGTCACAAGCCATTTGGAAGTAAATGGCAGATCCACATGGACCCACCATGATACTTTATCACACACCTACCCACCACTGCTCTACGCAAACTACTAAGCAGGCTACAAATTACTGGCATGTCTGTTCTAAACAATTTTCAGAAAACCCTGTCAATCAAGGCACTCTCTGGTACACTCATGATAAGCAATAGGAGATCCAATGTTTCTTGAGTGCCACCGGGTCATGGGAATTCCAAAAATTTCATGGTATTTATCTAGCCATTTTTCAAGGATGACATTGGATGCACTGTGAATTTCAGTTATTCAGAAACCATTAAATGTTGAGAAAGCTCAATTCAAAGAAAATTCTGGAGAACTCTCACAGGCAAGGCTTTCCAAAAAGTGGACAAAAGGTCACTTGAAGCCAGAATCATTGGGGTCTACAATGTGAGGTCCTATGTGTTTTGACTCTCTACTATGGCTGCAAAGTCTTTCAGAATAAAATCATGTGATATCCAGGCTGAGATTCCCAGCTCTTTGTGGAAAGCCAACCTGGTCCTAGATCTCAGGTTCCAAGGGCGACTCTCATGCGTGGCCTCCTAAAATCCCAACACAATTCATGGCAATACTTCTCTGAGGTCAGTTTCAGAACTCAGTCTCTAAGGGGAAACACACCAGAGTTCAATCCCTGGTGACCCAGTCATCTGTTCCAACCGCCACACAAATGACCAGAATTAAAACCAAAACACTCACACATGCCCCTCATCTTCTTTCATATAGACACTAATCATAACCTTGGCTGGAAGTTTCCATGAGGCACACAGCAAAAGACAATGTCAAAATAAGCTCCCTTGCCCTTCATTTGTCTAAAGTCAGTGTTTCTGGACACCGTTCCTGTGAACCAGGGCTGATCAAAGATGCCTGCCATTAATACTGTTCCGCTTCTCCAATTTGAGGCATACTGACTGTCAGGTATAGTTTCTTTATGTGATTTGGAGTCATGAGAAAACCCAAGCACCTATGGGCTAGCCTCTGCAGGGCTTGAAGAACTCAGTTGACCCAAAGGATCCCTCTTCTGACTTGATGGAGATCAGGAACCTTATAGAGGAAAGCAAGAGACTTCATCAACAATGATTGCTCTTTTGGCCATTTTGGAATTGGATGCACACATGGGATCTTTCTTTAGATCCATCAGGTGCTGAGAATCTGAGCCATGGACTCACACTGCACTAAGAGGCGGATTCAAACATATCCCTTTGCAAAGCAATTAAGCAAAGATCCTCAGGTGATGCCCATTTATTTCCATTTGAAAACTGATTTTTTCAGGCTTTCGAAAGGTGTGGCCTTAGGCAAAGACCTTCCTTACATTCAGGGCAACAGAACAATAGGAAAGCAAATTTCCAAAGCAGAGTTTCTCCACTGAGACTTTCCTGGTCACACTGATATCTGAGTTTTCTGAGATACTCACCATTCCCTTCAGCTATCCAGTACATGGCCATGTCCCAGATTGTGGAGGAGATACATATCTTGAACACAAAACCATGAGCCTATGGGAGAGTGGCCAGAATTCAGGAAGAAATCAGGAATGTAGAAAGGTAGTAGGTGTTGCCCATCTATAAGGTAAGCTGCAGTCCATTCATAAATTGGACAAGATGAATGCTGCAAAGATTTCTACTAGACAGGACACATCCTTTGATGCATTCTCTTTTCTATTGTCTACAACCACGGACACAGTGGGATACACAGAAACACTCACCTTCTCAAAGGACTTACTAGAAACAGGCCACTCCAAATTAAACAAACCGACTTTGCTACATATTCTTAAAACATGAGACAAAATCACTAACACACAAACACACCCACAAAGGCACCTTCTTTCCCCAAGTAGGTCTGTGACTATCCAGAGCATTCTCTGACTGGTGGGCCATACTATTTTCCCCTGAAATGGGCTGTTGTATGTCAGATCTGGTCTCCTTGGCCAACACTGTGATGTTGTCAGGAGCCAGCGGTGAGCCACTGCCTGCTTTATCAAAAAAAAAAAAAGCCCCTTTTCAGATCTTTCCTGGCATTTGTCCATCTTCAATTCAGTATTTGCCAAGAAAGACTGACTCTGTCCTTGGTTAATCCAAACATGTGAGACCACTGGGACTGGGACTGGGCCTGCCTCAGGGTGCCTGTCTCTCTGGATCCAAAGTTCAGAGTGGTACATCAACAAGAAAGTGACGTAGGTCACTTCCTCTAGAACTGAATGAGGTCACTGCCTTGGCAACCACTTTGTCCTAACAGTTGCATCCAAGGGTCCATGAAATGGAGCGTGCCCCTACTTCCTATGACACTTTTACAAGTTAAAATGGAATATCAACCATAGGCACCCGGGAACAGCTCTCCACACAGGCCGGGTTTGGTCCATCTTCTCTAGATTAAGAAGAGAGAGACTGCTTCAGACAAATCCCTTCATCCTTACCTGGTTGTTTGTCATGGAAGATGACTTTTGCTCTCTCAGGTCCTTCATAGCTGCCTATATCTTCTCCAGGGATCATTTCTGCATGGACCTTTGAGGTTCTCTGCAGGTTGAAGATCTCCTACATTCCTGTATTGTAAAACCAACTCTGTCCCTGCTCTTCTATAAAGGTAGATTGAGGGAATCGTGTATGGTTAGGGTTAATAACATTTTTGATTTGGGTTAGGATCATTCTGCTGGATGAATAATGGTATTGGGAACCTGCGATATTTATAAGATTATAGAGGTGAAATATATGTATGAAAACAGAAATCTCAGTAAGATTTAAAGCCCAGAAGGTCATTGGGTCCTTGATTGGAATAGTTAGCTTTGAATTATGTTCTGCCCAGATGTCTCAGATAAATCTATACACAATGGCATAGGATCCTGGACCTTAGATGATTGAATGTTGAGGAGAACATCCATTCAAAAAGGGAGAGTTGGTAAGATTACGAAGATAGTTGGTAAGATTAGAAAAACGTGTGAGTATAGGATTTGCACAAAAAGTTCTTTAGAAATAGGGTTTCAGGTACACAAAAAAATGTAAATGTCAGCAGATGTGAAGAGTCAGTCACAATGATGAACTGGGGAAAATATGTAGGAAAGCAGATATCAATAGAGACATACGGAAATCAGGCAAAGTATAAAATGAGTGATAGCAATAGATATTTTCAACAGGCTTGAGATTGAACATATAATCTTAGGAAGAAACAAATATGTAGTCACCAATAGGATTAACATTTGAGAACATTAGGCAACCTGGACATGGGTGATTTTCATAATCCATACTCACATTCCATTTAGGCTTTTGTACAATCGTAAGTGTGACTTTGCATTTTGTGGCCAGAATATTACTGTGATAAAATGTATATGTAGATCAGGTGACATGAGTATTTCTACCACCATTTCTTGGAGCAATATTTTGAAGAGGTATAAATTAGTATTGGGGGTACATATAGGTGTACCATGTGTGTATGAATATAGAGATAATGCATGAATAGACCATAGTGCGAATAAATAATATAACTGGTTCAAACTTTAGAAATTGGAATAAATTGATATCTGAATATACACAGGGAATCATATGTTGATATACATACATTCATTCCAACCATTTACACATCCAATGGAAATATTACGGGTGTGGTTCATCATAAAGAGTGTGTGAATTTTGCTTCAAAATTGATTATGGAAATCGAAAATAATGTGTTTGGAAAGAAGTCTCATGAAATGACCAGTCAAAAACAAAGAGGAATACATATGTTCTGAAGCAGGAAGTGATAGAATGTGTTACAAATTTCTTTAAATTTATGAAGTTGTGGATGAAATGTATATTCTATGATGTACAAAAACTGAAGAAATAGTAATGTACCAGTGTTGTATAAAAATGAACGTCAAAATACACATCATGTCCCATAGGAATCTACTTGCATTGATGTTAAAGTGGGTCAGTTACTGTAAAAATATAAGGATTTGTTTGCACCATTTACTGAAGTGAGTTTTCAATACTATAAAACAAATATGTATTTCAGGTGGATGAATATTTCTGAAAATAATCTTATGAAAATTTGAATATAAAACCACATACATGAACAAGAATGAATTTAGGGAGTGTATAATAAGACACATATATTTCATATTTTGAAAAATCTAGAGAGTATATATATATATATATATATATATATATATATATATATATATACAAAACACACACAGAGACATTAAAAAGTAGCAATATATATGCCAATTAAAATTCATCGTGAAATATATATCATCCACAGATCCAAAAATATTAATTTTACTGAACATGGATTTATGTATAATGTTTTTCAACTAAGAAGCTCACTCATAATTTGAATTATCAGTTCCAAAAGCATTTAGGAGGAGTGATTTCTTCTCACACTTTGTCTCTGCCAAGTTAGCCACCTCTCAAGAATATAGGTGTGATAGCAGGTAGGATTCTATATGTTCATATAAAAATACATGTGCTGAATTGGCTACAGAAAAAGGGAGACAGGAATTCACATATGTGTTAACTTTAAAAACACATGCAGAACTCTTTCAACAAAAAATTGACAAGATTTATAACTCCTACCCTATATCATGCAAAAGGGAAGACCAACTATACACCATGGCTCCTCTGAAGTGCTAGTATTTCTATTCTGTTTGGGTTATTTTTCTCCATTATATTAGAATTAGTTGTCAGAATCTAGTAGGGTATAGGTTAGTGTCAAGGATTCAGTATTTCAAATGGAAAATTGAAAAATGAATCCAATGTGTATGTAAATATGTGCTACACAAAAATCTTCCCACTCTCATCCAGAACAATGCCTTGACAATACCTTCGCCCCAAGTAAGACACAATTAGAGGAGAAGATTTAGAAAATCTGTGAACAAATATCTGGAATGGAATATGCTCAGGAGCCCACACCTTGGAAATGGCAGAGGAGTTTCCAAAGGTAAGGGACAGGGTAAACTCTCCACAAACATGGAGGTCTGCTGGCATAGACACTTCTTGAGAAACTGCCTGTGAGGTTGGGCACTTGAAAAATATGTTGTTGTCAGGAGCTTTAGCTTCCTTTCTAGTGAGACCATAAAAGCTTGGTCTGCATCTATGAGACCTGGAGGACATGCTTTCTTATTTCCCAATGAACATGAGGCAGCAGTGCTAAATTCTCTTTTTAGGTAAACTGTGGCCACTGGGGGCTAAATGTCTTTCCATGTGCACTTTGAAGCCATATGGTCATCCTCCATTTTCGTTTTGTTTCTTCCTGCTGCACTGGGAGTTTGGTATTTGCTTCACAAAATACAAGGAGTTCAATTGGGTCTCAGTGCAAGAGGGAGTTCTGTCATGTGTGGTGGGTCAGGTTCTGCAGGAGGATACAAGAACCAGGATTCTATCCCACATAGCTTGCCCCCTTGACCATAGCAACCTGATTCTGAACAATGTCCTGAAAACTCTCCATATAACAAGTTGCCTTTACATGGAAGGTTCTGTTGGCTGCACCATGTCAGTCACAAGCCATTTTGAAGCCAATGGAAGATCCACATGGCCCCACCACAGATGTTTTATCACATACCTGCCCACCACTGCTCTAGTACAACTACTCAACAGAGTCCAACTTACTGGCATCTCTGTTCTACACCATTTACATGAAACCCAGTCAATCAAGGCACTGTCTGGTATATTCATGATCATTAACAGGACATCCAAAGGTTCTCCAGTGCCACCTGGTGATGGGAATTTCAAAAATTTTATGGTATGTTTCTAGCCATTTTTCAAGGATGAAGTTGGAGGCACTGTGAGTTTCAATTCTTTCAGGAACCATTAAATGGTAAGGAAGCTCATTTCAATGAAAGTTCTGGAGAACACTCACAGGTAAGGCTTCCCAAAGAGTGGCCAAAAGATCACATGATATTATGCCCATTGAGGTCTACAATGTGAGGTCCATATGAGTTTTGACTCTCAACTATGAGTGCCAAATCTTTCAGAATAAAATCATGTGGTATCCTGGCTGAGAGGCCTAGTGCTCTGTGGAAAGCCATCCTGGGCCTAGAACTTAGTTTCCAAGGGCGACACTCATGCCTGGCTTCATAAAATCTCATCACTATTCATGGCAATACTTCTCTGAGGTCAGTTTGAGAACTCAGTTTCTAAGGGAATCACACCAGAGTTCAAGAACATGTGGACCAAGTCATCTCTTCCAACCGCCACCCAAATGACCACAATTTAAAACAAAACACTCCAATGTGGCGCTCATCTTTTTCCATATAGACAATCATAATGACCTCTGGCAAAAGTTTTCCATGAGGGGCACAGCCCAAGACCGTGTCCAAAATAAGCTCTCTTGCACCTATTTTGCCTAAAGTCAGGGTGGCCTGGACACCCTTCTTGTGAACCAGGAGAGATCAAATAGGCCTCCCATTAATACTGCTTTGCTTTTTCAATTTGAGGCCAACTGACTGTGGAGTTTGGATTCCTTATGTGAATTGGAGTCTTGAGAAAACCCAAGAAACTATGGGCTAGCCTCTGCAGGGCTTTGAAGAACTCATTTGACCCAAAGGATCCCTATTCTGGCTTGATGGAGGTCAGGAAAGTTACAGAAGAGGCGAGAGACTTCATCCACAAGGACTGCTCTTTTGGCCATTTTGGTTTTGGATGTACACATGGGATCTTCCTTTAGATCCATCAGGAGCTGAGAATCTAAGCCACACCCTCACACAAGGCAAATAGGCTGATTCAGACACATCCTTTCCAAAGCAATTAAGCAAAGAGCCACAGGTAATGCCCATTCATTTCCATTTGAAAACTGTTTTATTCAGGCTTCACAAAGTGGTGGACTGAGGAAAAGACCTTCCTGACATTCAGGGCAACAGAAGAATTGGTAAACAAAAGGCCCCAAGCAGGGTTTCTTCACTGAGACTTTCTTGGTCAAACTGATATCTGAGTTTTCTTAGATGCTCGCCATTCCCTTCAGCTATTCAGTACATGGTCATGTCACAGAGCTTCAAGGTTGTACATATCTTAAACACAAAACCATGAGCCTATTCTGGAGAGTGGCGAGAATTCAGGAAGAAAACAGGAACTTAGGTAGATAGCAGGTGTTGCACATCAATAAGGCAAGCTGCAGTCCATTCATAAATAGGGCAGGATGAATGCTGGGAAGCTTTCTACTAGATAGGACATATTCATTGATGCATTCTCTTTTCTAATGTCTACAACCACGGACATAGTGGGATACATAGACATAGAAACACTCACCTTGTCAAACGACTTACTAGAAACAGTTCACTCCAAACAAAACAAACCGCCTTTCATACCTATTCTCAGAACATGAGACAAAACCACAAACCCACACCACAAAGGCACCTCCTTCCCCCATGTAGGTCTGTGACTATCCGGAGTGTCCTCTGACTGGTGGGCCATACTATGTTCTCTGGAAATGGCCTGTTCTGTCTCAAATCTGGTCTCCTTGGCCAACTCTGTGAAGTTGTCAGGAGCCAGCGGTGAGCCACTGCCTGCTTTCTCAGGAAAGGCCCCTATTCATAGCTTTCCTTGCATTTGGCCATCCTCACATCAGTAGGTTCCAAGAAAGACTGAGTCTGTCCTTGGTAAATCAAAATAAGTTTGACCACTGGGACTGGGACTGGGACTGGCTCTTGGTGCCTGGATTCCTGGATTCCAAGTTCAGAGAGTTCCATCACCAAGAAAGTTAGGTGAGGTCACTTCCTTTAGAAACTGAATGAGGTCAATGCCTTGGCAACAACTTTGTCCTAACAGTTGCTTCCAAGGTTCCCATGAGAAGGAGGCTGCCCCTACTTCCTGTGACACTTTCACCAGTTAGAGTGGTATGTCAACCATAGGCATGCAGGAGCAGCTCAACACATGCCTGCTTTGGTCCATCTTCTATACATTAAGAAGAGAGTGGCTGATTCAGACACATCCCTTCATCCTGAGCAGGTTGTTTGCCATGGAAGACTTCTGCTCTCTCAGGTCCTTCATAGTTGCCTACATCTTCTCCAGGGATCATTTCTGCATGGACCCTTGAGTTTCTCAGCAGGTGGAAGATCCTCTATATTCCTGTATTTTAAGACCAACTCTGTCCCCACTTTTCTGTAAAATTAGATTGAGAGAACAGTGTATGGTTAGGTTTAATAACATGTTTGATTTGGTTTAGAAAGGAAACTACACGGTTGAGCAAACAGGGTCCTACCGTTAGCAATAATATGAGGATTATTAATGGAACGGCCCTGGCAGATAAAAGCGTAGTTAACCAGGTTGACTATGTGAACAAAGACTCAAACCTTCCTTCTGGGGCCTCTGTCTCTCTTTGACGCTCTTCAAGTCGTTTTCTTAATTTACTCATTGATTCTTTTACAACTCCAGTATTGTCGGCATAAAAACAACATTCTTCCCTCAATGCAAGCAAAAAGGCACCTTTCTCTCATGAAGAGGAGGTCCAACACTCGCCTGCTCTATAAAACAACTTCAGAGAGAGAGAGGTTAAAATTCCTGTAAAGCTGTGATGTCGGTTTTTAATGTCTTTAAGCTTTGGTCTATTTCTGCTTCTAATTGTGTCTTTGTTGTGTCTCATGGACTAGGGCAGTTCTTCCTGTGCCCACGCCTTCAGCAATTATTATTCCTAATAGGATGGCTAAAGTGAGGGATACAGGTTCCCGGTGGAACCGGGTTGTATGCCCCCCTATTTGAACTTTAAATGAACCGGCGTCATGATAGAGCACTCTGAAAAACATCTACATCATTACATAATTAATCACATCTATTGACCATTTTATGAAAACATAAATAATGTTAAAGTGTATAGAATTATACTGTTTTATGGATGGACAAGAAAATGCACCTAAGATAGCACCAAAGTGAGGAAAACATTCTTATTTGGTTGCATCCGGATTTAGAGGGCATTGCTTCTTTTGTAATCAATTAATCCCCTGAAACCCAAGTTTTGGTAGTTTTAGAGTTTGTACCCAACATGTAAGGGAAGGGGCTCAGAAGTTCACAGTCTGCAGAAATTCACAAAAATTAGTTTTTGTTTCTGCTTTTTTTTCCTCTGTTCTGGGCAAGTTAACTTTTCAAGGACACCTTGGAAGGGGAGAGCTTTTTTGTCTCTTTTTTTTCTCCCTGCCAGCTGTCACCATGGAGCCCAGTTGCTAACATTTTTATCTTAGAAATGTAGCCATCTCGGTGAAGCCCCAGCTCAAGGCCTGAGGCCTTGTTCACATATTTTGTGAAAAACTGGTAAGGAGGTGTCTAGCTTAGGGGTGGTGATTTTTCCAGCCAGTGGTCAAGTAGAACAGGGCAACACGAAAAGTGCAAGTTTATGTACATTGAACTCTTTCAGAGGGACTCTTTTGCTGAAAGACCTAAAGTAAGCCTTGGTGAAGACTTCTGGAGAAGGTCATTTAAGACATTTCTATGGACCTAGTAAAGAGGGGGAAGACGGGGTAGTCGAGGCTGAGAGCAGCTCTGTGGATCTAAGAATGAGGAAAGAGAGATGTAAAAGAAAAATGGGAAAGGGGTTTGGGATTTTCCTAAAACAAAACTTGAGCAGTAGAACAGGTAGAGCAGAGGGGAAGATGGGAGTAAATATTCCAAAAAGCCTTTGAGGGACTTTAAATTCTTAGAAACCTGTTTTCAGTGATGACAAAGCAACTTTAAAGGCCATTTTCATTACATCTTGTATAGGGGTCTGAGGCCTCTTATCAGCTGGTTTGAGCTTTGGGTTAGCTTGCTAGAGGACTTGCTGGGACCTAGTGCAGGCACTGACAGGAAAAGAGAGGAGTGAGTGGGTGAAGGGGTACCTCGGTACCTTCTACTCAGCAAGGGGGCAATGTTCTGAGAACCAGCGGAGGTTTGGGTTTTTGATTTAGTAATTGGAGAGGAGAAATCAGGTTGCTAAGATGGGAGTGATAGCAGAGAGTCTAGAGCAGAAGGCTGAGGGTGAGGAACTATTGGAGAAGCATAGTACAGGATGTGAGCAAAGGAGGGAAAAGGATTCCACATAGGGAAATTTCCCCCTTTTGAGAACTTGCCAAAGTTAAAAATGTCACGCAGAATTTGAGGATCTAGAGAACCCTCTGGGGGCCATAGTATTTGGTTGTCTAATTGGTAATATGGCCAATGCTGTGTACTGAATTTGATGAGGAGTTTGGGTTCCACCAGGCAGCCCCTGTATGCTCACATTCACTTGACTTACACAAGAAGTCGGCTTCTCCCCGACACAGCCGTGGCTGTTTGTGCCTTTGATAGTCCGCTAGGCAAACATAGTAATCTAGGCTAGCCAACCTGAATCTGTCTCGCGTGTCCCTGCATCCATAATGTTTGTTTCCATTATCTATGGTACAGAAGAGATTTAATGGAATTTTAGTGGGATCCTCTTCAGCAGGGATATCTCAATAGGAAAGACCTATACCGAGCTGACAAATGTCTGGGTGGATAGATGGCCACCAGGTCTCTAAGGGGGCTGTATGCGAGATAGACCATACTTCTTGTCTAGTAGGATTTGTGATCAGCCATTGCTGCTGAACGGAATGATGAGGGTTAGAACTACTGGTGGCCAAGGGGAGAGTCTATAGTCTTATCCACATAGCGAATACGCAATTTGAAATGGTTAGCAGGCTTTTCCAGTTTCCAACAAGAGTCTGGACACAGCGAAGGCTTGAGATGAGAGGCATGGATCCAAAAAGTGATTCCGTCTACTTTTACCGCTTTAGGTTTTATAAGTAGCACCTGGTATGTTCCTTTCCAGTGGGGTTCCAGGGATGACACCTGATGTTGTCTTATGTAGACGAAGTCTCTTACTTGATATTGACTTAGAGTCCCCTCCTCCCAAGGTTGGTAGGCAGTGGCCAGCTGTTTCCACAGGTATCGCTGAGTTCTTTCAATGACTTTAAGTCTGTCAAGCAAGGGGGTGTGGAAGTGATCGTTAGGCCTTAGAGTTGGGGTTAGGTTCCTTACTGGATGATGGGCATCATAGAGAATTTCATAGGGGGTGAGGTTACACAAAGAAAGAGAGGGAGTATTTCTCCCATGAAACAGTGCATAAGGCAGGAGCATAATCCAATCTTTTATGCCGGGCTCTAAGCTTAATTTCGTTAAGGTCTCTTTAATGGTTCTATTTATTTTTTCTACCTGTCCTGAGCTCTGGGGTATATAAGCATAATGTAACTTCAAATTAATCCACAGGGTCCCAGTGAACACCTGACTTACCTGAGCCATGAACACCAGTCCATTATCAGACCCTATTGCCTTAGGCAGACCGTATCTTGGAAAAATATCTTTCAGGATCTTCTTGAAAACCATTTGTGCAGTTTGGTTGTTTTTTTTTTTTGTGTGTGTGTGTGTGTTTGTGTGTAAGGCTTCAGTCCATCCTGAAAATGTATCTACAAAGACTAGGAGATATTTAAGGCCATACGTTGCTGGCTTAATTTCACTATTGTCCACTTCCCAAAATTGTCGTTTTCTGGCTCCTCGTAGGTGCTTTCCTCTAGGAAACTGGAAGGGTAAGCATTAACCAATTGACGGACTCGACAGGCTTTTGTTACCCGTTCAGTTATTTCCTTTCGCTGTGAGTCGGTTAGTGGAAAACTCTGTTCTTTATCCTACAGGAATGCCTGCAGTTTCATTGAACCAAGGTGAGTGAGTTGGTGTACATTTTTAACGTAGTGTAGGGCTTTCTGTAATTGCAGCATGAGCTCAGTGAAGTTGAGGCGTTCAGTGTCAGTGTCCATAGATGTTATCAAAAACTTCCTGGTGATCAGGGGTCCTTTGGAATTGGGCATCTCCCATTAACACCGGGTATAAAGGAGCAGCTAAAGACGCAAACCCAGGTATCCATAACCTGCAAAAGCCAGCAGTCCCAAGAAACTCTCTGAGTTGTCTCCTGTTAGATGGGGGTGGTATCTACACAATGTTTTGTTTTCTGGGCTCAGTGAGCCATCGTTTACTGCCCCTAAGGTAACAGCCCAGGAAGATTACTTCATGCTAGCAAATTTGGGCTTTTTTGGCCGAAACTCTATACCCAAGTTGAGCAAGCTCATATAATAGTGCTTGGGTCCCAGACTCACAGTTTTCCTTGGTGTTGGCTGCCAGTAGCAGGTCATTCACATATTGAAGCTGGGTGATTTGGGGTGCATAGTTCTGAAATTGCTGAGATCTCTGTGGAGGGCTTCATCAAAGAGAGTGGGGGAGTTTTTGAACCCCAGTGGGAGTCTAGTCAAAGTTAGTTGACCAGACGTTCAGGTTTCTGGGTCTACCCACCCAAAAGCAAACAGCAACTGACTATCTTTATGCAGAGGCAAGCAAAAGAAAGCATCTTTTAAGTCCAGAACAGTATACCATTTCCGCTCAGGGTTCAGAGTGCTAAGCAGATTGTACGGATTAGGTACCGTGTGGTGAATGTCCTGCACTCTGTTGTTGATCTCTCTTAGGTCTTTAACAGGACAATAGTCCCCGGTTCCTGGCTTATTTTTTCTAGTAGCAGGGGAGTGTTCCAGGGAAATTGACAGGGCCTTAGGAGCCCTAAGTCCAGATATTTCTGAATATGGGGCCTTATCTCATCTTTAGCTTTTTTTGCTTAGAGGATATTATTTGACATTGATTGGGGAGGCTGAGGTTTTTAACTCCACTGTTATTTGAGGTTGTTTCACGGCCAGGCCTAACCCAGCAGTTTTTCCTGGCATCTGCGTAATCTGTTATCCATTTCTCGTGTAGCTTGCCTGTTTGATCAGTCTTGGGGGGTGTGAAGAGTGGATGTTCATCTTCTACTAATATAGTTAAAGCCGTGACTATAGGAGTTTTTACTGAAGAATTTAGAAATTTCATTTGGGGGCCTTCAGGGTTAAAAGTTATTTAGGCCAAGAGCTTGGTGAGCAGATCTCTGCCCATCAATGGGTCCAGGCATTCCTGGATTACTAGGAAGGAGTGATAGATTTTTCCTTTCCCAAGGTCCATGGTCCTCTTAGTAGTCTAAGCCCGATATTTACTGCCATTAGTTCTTTGAACTACAGACCTTTTATTTGATAGAGGGTCCAATGGGGCCTTAAGGGCTGAGTATACTGCTCCTGTTTTCATTTCAAAGTTTACTGGGGTCCGCTACACTTCAAAAGTTACCCTGAGCTAGGGGAAGTGATCTGAGCCCCAACTTTTTTAGTCATGCTCCAGAGTCAGAATGGATGGCTGGCGTGGCTGTCTCTTTATAGGGCACTCTTTGGCCCAGTATCCTTTTTTTTTACAGTAGGCACATTGATCTGAGGCCAGGGGTGGCCTCTGGCATGGCCCCAGGTATCCCTTCCTGTCACCTTACGTCTTAATTTCTGGCCTCTTTCTTGTTGTGACCAGGATCTTGGTCAATCCCTTAGTCTGTCTTTTGCTTCTCTCATCCTTCCTTTGCTCCCTTTCTTTCTCCCTGTTTCTCTCTTATAGTATATTTTCTCGGCTTCTCTGACTAAATCTCTCTTTTAAATTTTTTTAATATCCATGGCAGCTTGCCCAATTAAGGCCATCGTTACAGATGAATTTTGATCCGCTGCCTGAGGATCGAAAGGAGTATATCTCTTATATGTCTCCATAATTCTTTCTAGAAACAAAGAGGGAGATTCATCAGGCCTTTGAATAATTTCTCTTACCATGGCCAAATTAGTTGGTCACCTAGTAGCCCCTTGGAGACCCGCTATTAGAGCCAGGCAATAATTGGACAGATGCTCTTTATCTTCAAAGGTGTTGGGGTTCCAGTTGGTTTGGTTTAAGGGTAAGCTGGCTTTGATTATGTTGGGAAGTTGTGTTGGTCGCCAATCAGATCCGAGGATTTTTTTTTTTAGCTTCTTGGAGGTTTTTCTCTTATTCCTCTGTCATAAAGAAAGTCCCTAGGAGTTGTTGGCAGTTATCCCAAGTAGGCAGGTGTAAAAACGTTGGCGAGTTCTCTGAGTTCTTTTAGCCGGGCCAGCTTCCTCCAGGGAAGGAGGGGCTCTGTGTGCCACGGGACAGTCATCTGGATGGTGCTGGGCCATCCTAGCTTCTTTGAATGGTGGAGAGGCTGAGTCAGCAGCAGGGGAATCACTTAGAGGGTGTTGGGAGTTGGGGGATGAAGGCAGAGGATAAGGAGGGGGAGGAGAGTCCAGTAGAGTCTTGAGACTCATGGAGAACAGAGGGTGCAAGAGGAGGAGCAGAGAGTTAAAGAGATAGAATCGTGGGGAAAGGAGTAGGAGCGGGTGCAGGGACAAGGAAAGGCTTCATCCTTGGAGGAGGAGATTTGTAGAGGTCCTGACAAGTTAAGATATATGGCTGTTGATCTGGATGTCTACGTGGCCCCTGCTAAAAGACAATATCTCGAACTTTTCAAATTAGTGCGAAGTAGAAAGATCCTTCTAGGGGCCATCCGACTACAAAGGTGGGTGATTCTGAGACACAGAGTCTGCCAGATCCGGCATTTTACTGAAAAAGAAAGATTCTGAGCCCTTAAGCAGACTTTGGTCTAGTGATCAAGGGTCAGGAACAGAGGCATTGAAGTGCTCTGTCCCATAATGAAATATACACAGACAATAAAAGCAATGACACATGACACAGACAAGACAAGACAATAAAGACAGGCAATGGACGTCCAATACTGAGACCAGGACTGAGTAGCCGGCAAAACATGATCGGCTGGCAATACCGAATCCGAAACAAAATATCACTGAATCAAGGAGACTATTGTTCCTCGATTTCATGAGTTCATCCCCCAGGGACATGGCCTGTGGCTCTGTGACATGTGTGTCAGTCACCGTGGGAGAGAGCTCACGCTCTTTACCAATAGCCATTTTGTGAAACACTAACCTGAATCCTGAAACCAGAAAGACGGGCCTTATTTACCCCCAGAGGAGCCCGTTGGGGGTCTTTCATCTGCGGCTGCCGGATCTCACTGGGGCCACGAGATGTAAAGATCGGGTGACGGTTGGTTGAAGAGACCACCAAGAGACTGTCTCATGCAACAGCAAAGGCTTTATTGGGATTCTGGCATGCAAGGGCTCAGAGCTCTCTTGAATAGAGCAGAGAGCCCTGAGAACAGCTTAAGAAGTGCTTATATATTTTCCTTGGTGAGGGCAGGGAGGGAAGTTTATTGATGGGTAAGGGCGAGTGGGCGGTTTGCGTGCAACTGGTTGACCGAGTACATTCTGCAGTTTGGCAGTTGGGGACAGCACATTCTGGGAACAAGAATAGCAAACAGTTCTCAAGATTTCAACAGTGTTTTGTTAAGCATACAGAAAATCAAGAAGTGACAAGTACCTATTTTATTAACCTTTCAATATAAGTATGAAAACAGAAATATAGGTAAGATTTGAAGCCCAGAAGTTCATTGGGCTCTTGATTGGTATACTTAGCGTTGAATTACATTCTGTAGTGATGTCCCAGAAATATGGATATACAATGGCATAGGACCTTATACATTCTCGGAGGTCAATTCCAAAACACAGACTCTAAGGGGAATCACACCAAAGTTCAAGCCAAGGTGGACCCAATTATCTCTTCCAACCGCCACACAAATGACCACAATTAAAACCAAGACACTCCCACATGCCACTCATCTTCTTCCATATAGACACTCACCATAACTTCTGGCAAGAGGATTCCATGAGAGGCGCAGCACAAGACAGTGTTCCAAATAAGCTCCCTTTCCACTCATTTGCCAATAGTCAGGGTGGCCTGGACACCCTCCCTGTGAACCAGGAGTTATCAAATAGGTCTGCCATTAATACAGCTCCGTTCTCCAATTTGAGGCCTACTGACTGTGGGGTTTAGATTCTTTATTTGAATTGGATTCATAAGAAAACCCAAGAACCTATGGGCTAGCATCTGCAGGGCTTTGAAGAACTCATTTGACCCAAAGGATCCCTATTCTCACTTGATGTAGGTAAGGAACCTTACAGAGGAATGTGATGGACTTTATCCACAGTGACTGATTTTTGGCCATTTTGATTTTGGATCCACACATGGGATCGTTCTTTAGATCCATCAGGTGCTGAGAATCTAAGCCACAGGCTCACACAGGACCAAGAGGCTGATTCGGACACATCCCTTTACAAAGCAATTAAGCAAAGAGCCACAGGTGATGCCCATTCATTTCCGTTTGAAAACTGTTTTCTTCAGGATTCACAAAGGTGTGGCCTCAGGCAAAGAACTTACTGACATTCAGGGCAACAGAAAAATAGGCAATCAAAAGGCCCATTGCAGGGGTTCTCCACTGAGACTTTCCTGGTCACATCGATATCTGAGTTTTCTGAGATGCTTGCCAATCCCTTCAGCTATCCAGTACATGTCCATGTCACAGTGCTTGGAGGTGGTACATATCGTGGACTCAAAAGCATGAGCCTATTTTGGAGAGTGGCTAGATTTCAGGAAGAAAACAGGAACTTAGGAAGATAGCAGGTGTTGCCCATCGATATGGCAAGCCCTAGTGCATTCATAAATTGGGCAGGATGAATGCTGGGAAACTTTCTACTAGACAGGAAACATCCATTGATGCATTCTCTTTTTCTAATGTCTACAACCACGGACACAGTGGGATACACAGACACAGAAACACTCGCCTTGTCAAACAACTTACTAGAAACAGTTCACTCCAAACCAAACAAACCGACTTTCCTACCTCTTCTCAGAACATGGGGTAAAACCACAAACTCACATCCACACCCAAAAAGGCACCTCCTTCCCCCAAATAGGTCTCTCACTATCCGGAGTGTCCTCTGACTGCTGGGCCATACTATGTTCCCCAGATATGGCCTATCCTGTCTCAGATCTGGTCTCCATATCCAACTCTGTGAAGTGGTCACGAGCCAGCTGTGAGCCACTACCTGCTTTTTTAGGAAAGGCCCCTATTCAGAGTACTCCTGGCATTTGGCCATCCTCACATCAGTAGGTACCAAGAAAGACTGACTCTGTCCTTGTTAAATTGAAGCAAGTGAGACCACTAGGACTGGGACTGGGACTGACTCTGTGTGCCTGGCTTCCTGCATCCCAAGTTCAGAGAGTTCCATTACCAAGGAAGTGAGGTGAGGTTGCATCCTTCAGGAACTGAATGAGGTCACTGCCTTGGCAACCACTTTTTCCAAACAGTTGCTTTCAAGCATACCATGAGAAGGAGGCTTACCCTACTTTCTGTGGCACTTTCACAAATTAGAATGGTATAGCAACCATAGGCACCAAGAAACAGCTCTCCACACAGGCCTGATTTGGTCCATCTTCTCTATATTAGGAAGAGAGCCTTTAGTCCGGGGAGCACTGCAGTGAACCTTTGCACTAAAACTATTAGCAAGCACCTGGTGGAGGAGTCCTCCATAGGTAAGTGGGGCTTTTATAACATCTGATATCCGGTTAAGGGAGATCTCTTCTGATGACAGAGATGTGGCCTGGGGAGGCTCACATATCCTCCTTTCCAGGAGAGTAACCAGAATCGTTCTGTCCTCTGTTCTGTTCTGTAGGGAATTCCTCTGGAACTGTAGAGAGGGGCCGACGGGCACGCATGCACTCCTACCCTGGAGCTATAGCAAGATGTTGCACTGTTCCACTGTTTTTCTGTTTAGGCACATGGTTTCTGTTTTTTGTGTTTTGTTTTGTGTTCTATTTTTTTGATTGTTTGTTTGTTTTTGTTCATTTTGTTGTGTGATTTCAGTGGTAAAAACTTAAGGATTTTGGACGTAAAAATAGGTAATAAAGAGAGTAAGCCTGACACCCCTTTGGACTGTGTTTTAGGGAACTGCGATGAACTTTACTCGCCTTTGTTAAGCAGGATGATAGAAGCTCCTAGCTGGCTGCCTGGAGCACACCCATTGCAGAGGGCAATGCTTGCTGGGGACCTAAGAACTGAGCATCTCCCAGGTTAACAAGTGAAACTCCTTTAAAACCCCTTGTCACTCCAGATCAAGAGAGTCACAACCTTTGGCAGAGTCCCCTGTGTTTCTCCTTTGTTCGCAAAGCAATAAACCTCCCTTTTTCTTTTTCTCAAAACTCAGTCCTCATTATTAAATTGGTATTAATTGGCGTCAAGTTGAGGAATCGAACTTTAATTTACAAATTTGGTACCCGCCCTCCACCCCGGAACTTTGTGAGAGCTGTCTACTGAAATATTATGAGATGAAGCATGCTTGGTGTGGAACTGAACAAGAGGAGCTAATCCTGTAAGTAAAAGGAGGGACTGAGGGACTCCCAGCAGCTGCCAAAGCCCTGTTGATTCAGGGAATTACATCCTTCCTCCCCGCACTGTAAGAATTATGCCACCTCTGTCTTGTTAAAAAAGAGAAAAAGAAAAAGGGGACACTAAATGCAGTGAAGTCACCATGGAGACACTTTATTTTACATTTCAGGTTTCCCCTCTGTTAAAACATGTGGTCCCCCCCCTGTGGATATCTATGGTGCACACTGGTGTAGGAGATTTTTCTCTTATCTGCTCTGGTTTAAACGGTTCTCTCTGACAGCCATAGTCTGAACCTCCTTTCTGTCTGTCTTGTGTCTTTGTATCTGGCCCTTTAAGACATGTGCAATAATGTGTTGATATTATAAATTGTTTCTTGGGAATGATCTTAGCTGAATGTGTGTCTAAATGATGATGTTTTATTTTAACAATCTGGTATCTGAATGGGTTTTTGAAGCATTGCAGAATCTTGCAGTTAAAAGTCGGGTTTAGGTAATTGTTTAGTTTATGATTTCAGATAATTCATGCCAGAGAACTTAAATACTTAGTATAGAAAACTGAAGAACTCTACTTCCAAGTTGGCAAGTAAATTCCCAATCATACAGTCTTTTTTTCACCAATTTTGAATTGTATAGCCTCGGAAAATGTCACTGTGTGTACCACTGCATTAATTTGGACAAGGATAGTAAATCATAGAATGGTATCTGATGACAAAACAAGATGTAAAGATATAAAATTTTGTGAATTGTATCTTAAATTTGTATCATAATTTTCAACATTCGAACCTCAAAATTATGGTTAAAATGCCTTAGGCCTGAGGTGTCTGCTCAGAATAGCAGTTTTTCCTGCTCCTTCCAGACCTCAGCCATGATTTATATTGAAATGTAAATGAAAGAAGCCTGAAAGCTTAGTAGGAGACTGATTTGAGTCCTAAGGGAAAAAAAAGGTAAATTGTATGGTATTTACTAATTACTAGCCAGTCACTTTTCTAGGACTCTTTTTTTTTTCCTTAGATACTTTTTTTTTTTGAGCTCATGATTTTGAGCATACAGACCTAGGTTAATGTTTTTCAGATCAGTTCTATCTTTGACCAACTGTAGACTTTTTGAAACATTGCAATGGAGATTTCACCTGAGAAAAGCTACAAGGCCTTTACTATTATTATGTGTGCACACTTTTGTTATGTGTTGTATGTCTACATATACATATGTCCGTATATCATATATATGATACACAAATTAACATATACAAGGAGCGCTCATAAAAAAGCGCTCATTAAAACAAATTTAAATAGGAGATCCAAAGATCTTTAATTCACGTGATTTAAATGTTTCAATTTAAATTGGATAAACAGATAAAAATCAATGTCTTTAAATTTAAGCTTACAATTTTTTAGGTGTTCAAAAATCTAATAAAATATTAATATCTACAAAATGTCTAATATGCCTTGGTTCTAGGACCTTTCCTTCAACATAAAAATGGTTTACACTGTCAATACATTTCTCTAGTATTTTGATAAATAAGTAAAGTAAATTTGATATGGGATTGCTCATTCATGAGTACTTTTCTTAGATATCTGATTGATTTACTAAGGTCTGAATAAGTTCTTATTAAAGTCTGTATAAGAATATAAAAATAAGTCATGTGTTAATGAGACAAAAATTTCTTAAAACATAAGTTTACCCATGACGTTGTATTTATTAAGTTTTATTTTCTCCAGAGCAAGCAACCATAAAAATTGAACAACTGATTAAATAAGAACTGTTATTTTAGAGCACTGTACTGCCATTGCTTTAAAAGCTAAACTTGGTTAATGTAGAAACATCAATGTAATTGTGATGCTATCAATGTTTTCATATCTTATAGGTATACAAGTCTGTAAGGTAGAAACTTTAAAAGAGCATTATATCAAGCTGGTGCTCTGAAGTTGTATGGTAAAAAATATATTGGGGATTTATTTACCTGTTATCAATAAGATATGTAAACTTTTATGTTACTTTTTACATTGGGGAACAATTTAAATGTATTTTTTAGTTAATGAGAGCCTAATCGATGTAAAGGTTAAAAACTTTCAGCCTTTCTTTAATTCATGTTTTAAATGTGATATCATGGTGTTAGCTAATGTTCATGTGACCTCAAACAATTTATGTAAACTTTGTCAAATGATATTTAAAAATAAGGATTAACTTTAGAACTAAAATACTTAAGATTTATAAAGAGCCCTGCCTTAGCTGAGATAAGGCTCTGTGTCCCATCTTACTACATGTGAGAATGACTACGAAACCAGTAGGTTAGATAATATTTCTTTAAAGTTATGTTAAAAAGTTGGGTTTTTTTAAGGTCAATATTCCTAGGATCTCAAACAGGGGATATAATGTATAACTCAGCCAAAAAATTCAGGGTAGCTGTTACACAAGCTAAGTATTTTTACTTTTGTTAATTTTATTTTGAAATTTTCTTATAAGTGATCTAAAGATTCTCTGTTACTGTTTTACAAACGTGTTGCTTTAAGAACACAACATGGGTTTATTCAATATAATAAGTCATTACTTACAATACAGACAGAATAATACAGATAACAATTAATAAAAAGATAATTATATAGTTATAGACATTAAAGCCCAGTACTCTTAATATAAGGCTGTTAAAATTTATTTGCTGGATGTTTAAGATTAGGATTTAAAATTAAAGTTAAATGAAAAGAGCCAAGAAAACCAATATTTGGCTTTTGCCCTATGAGTCAGTCTGAATCCAGGGAACAGGGGACTTCTCTAAAGAGCTTTGAAACTCTGAGCCACAAAACCTCCTCCTGATCAGGGAGATTAATGAGACCACTGGAGAACAGAAAGCCAATCAGTGTATTTGTTACGAAGAGGAGAGTCATCAAAGAAAGGAGACATCCCTGATGCTTCCGAGGGAAGCCAAATGGTCAAGCAAGATCTGGACCCACCTAGCGCAAATGGCACTAGCAGAACTGAGAATCTGCTCTCAAGTTTCCCCAGAATTGACTCCCATAAAAGGTCAGCTGACTGTTAACAATAGATGGAAACAAAAGTCAGTTTGACTGCTTCATCTTAAACACTTAGCAAAGACAGTTAAGAACAAAATACATCCATTCCTGGGCATTTTAAATTATAATAATAATAATAATAATAATAATAATAATAATAATAATAATAATAATATAATGTTAAGGTATGCACTTTATGTTTGCCTCCCAAAATAAGTAAGACAGGTGGCTACAAAGAAGAATTCTCAGACAGGAATGCCTGATACTTATAAAAAGAGACTATCAAGAAGACCTGCCACAGGGAGAAGTTTTCAGTTTAAGGCCTACAGATATTCCTAACCTACACAGGTTGGCTTGGTGTTTGCTAGTACAATTATCCAGCCCTGA
Organism: Callospermophilus lateralis; assembly: GCF_048772815.1. Lineage (NCBI taxonomy): Eukaryota > Metazoa > Chordata > Mammalia > Rodentia > Sciuridae > Callospermophilus > Callospermophilus lateralis. Next base: position 486,483 of record NW_027514468.1, on the reverse strand, counting down.
GTAACAGAATTAAAGGTTTCTCAAAGAGACACAGAGGTCATACTAGTAACAGGATTTTACAAGATCAGATGACATTAAATTATTAAACTGTATCTTATGGGGAGGGACAAGTGTAACAGTAAAAGTTAAATATTAAATTGACAGTCCTGATAACTGGGGATATTAAAGACTGGTGAGGGAACTTCTATACAGTGACATGTTCCAGGTGCTGCAACATTTATTCAGTACTCATGGTTTTTGTTTCTCTCATAGAAGAACCCATCCCCAGATGACTTTACAACCTGTTCTTCCCCAATCAGACTTCAAACCGAACTGACTTCTAAAAGGCAACTCATGTCCCTCAACTGACTTCTAAAAGGCAACTCATGTCCCTCATCCCATGCCCACTCACGTCACCCTGTCTCAGGTCAGAAGAAGAAAAAATGAGTGACACCACTTTTCTTATAACAATGGAGAGAAAGATAAATAGACTATCAATATAAGTAATTAATTAAGTCAGGTAAAATCAGGGAGATCGGTTTTGGGTGAGTTCTAAAAATTTGGAGACTCTTACCTGAGGGATTAAAATTTCCTCAGTGCTCTTCCCGTAATCTATCAAAGATTTGAAAGGGACACAAAGAAAAGGCGGGAATGATAGACCCAACCTGATCTTTAATTTAAATTGGGAGCCATCTTGCCAAAAAGCGATGAAAAGATAATTTTGGCTTTACCATAAATTATTTCAAATTCTAAACCTGCTTGGAATGCCTGCCCACGCCTTGAACTCACCCATGCCCGGCTCTCTGACCAGATAGCAGCCCTCTCTGAAACTTTAGTGACACATCATAAATATTTGCCTTCTCTGGCCAGACAACAACCCTCTCTGAGGCTCTAATGGTCTTCATAAACTCTGACGTAGGGACAGCAAAAAAAATGTAGACTGCCATTAGTGTGATGTTTGTCAGAGTTCTGTTATCTGTAAACCCCCTTTTGTGTAATTTTCTGGGCTATTAAGCTGCCTGTAGGAAAGCTGGGGTTGCTGTCTTTTTCCCGCCGTTTTGTGAGGGAGAGGTAGCACAGCCAGTGGAAATAATAAGCTTAATTTAATTTGATTTTAATTAGAGTCAGTGGTCTTTTCTTGTGTCCTGGTCTAACAGGTAAACACTCCAAAAACATGGAGCTCTGCCAGCCTAAACACTTCTTGAGAAACTTCCTCTGAGTTTGGGCACTTGAAATATATGTTGTTGTAAGGAGCTTTAGCTTCCTTTCTAGTGATACCATCAAAGCTGAGTCTGCATCTATGTGACCTGGAGGACATGGTTTCTTGTATTCTAATGAACATGAGGCAGCAGTGCTGAATTTTCTCTTTGTAGGTAAACTGTGGCCACTGGATTCTAAGTGTCTCCCCGTTTGGACTGTGAAGCCATTTGGTCATCCTCCACTTTTTGTGGTGTTTCTTGCTGCTGTACTGGGAGTTTGGTATATGCTTTATGAAATACAACGAGTTCAACTGAAACCCAGTGTTGAAGAAAGTTCTGTCACTTGTGGTGGGTCAGGGTCTGAAGAAGAATGCACCAACCAGGCTTTTATCTCACAGAGCTTGCCCCCTTGTCCATAGAAATCTGACTCTGAACTTAGCCCAGAAACCTCTCCATATAAAATGATGCCTTTACATAGAAGGGTCTGCTGGCTGCACCATGTCAGTCACAAACCATTTGGAAGGCAATGGCAAATCCTCATGGCCACACCACAGATGTATTATCACACACCCACCCACCACTGCAATAGGCCCACTTCTCAGCAGGCTCCAACTTACTGGCATCTTTGTTCTACACCATTTTCATGAAACCCGGTCAATCATGGCATTCTCTGGTACACTCATGATCAGCAACAAGACATCTAAAGGTTCTCCAGTGCCACCTGGTTAAGGGAATTTCAAAGATTTCATTGTATTTATCTAGCCATTTTTCATGGATGAATTTGGAGGCACTGTGGGTTTCAGTTCATTCAGGAAATATTAAATGGTGAGGAAGCTATTTTCAATGAATTCTCTGGAGAAATCTCACAGGCAAGTCTTCCCATAGAGTGGTCAAAAGGTCACATGAAGCCAGGCCCATTGAGGTCTTTAATGTGACGTCCATGGGTGTTCTGACTGTCAACAATGGCTGCCAAATCTTTCAGAATAAAATCATGTGATATTCTAGCTGATATTCCGAGGCTCTGTGGAAAGCCACCCTTGTATTTGATCTCAGTTTCCAAGGGAGAATCCCATGCGTGGCCTCCTAAAATCTGAACACAGTTTATGGCAATATTTCTCTGAGATCAGTTCGAGAACTCAGACTATAAGTGGAATCACACCAGAGTTCAAGCCCAGATAGACCCAGTCATCACTTCCAACCACCAAACAAATGACCACAATTAAAACCAAAGCACTCCCACAAGGCCCTCATCTTCTTCCATATAGACACTCATCATAACCTGTGGCTGGAGGTTTCCATGAGGGGCTCAGCCCAAGACAGTGTACAAAATAACCTCCCTTGCCCGTCATTTGCCTAAAGTCAGGGTTGCCTGGACACCCTTTCTGAGAACCAGGAGTTATCAAATGAGCCTGCCGTAAATACTGCTCTGATTCTCCAATTTGAGGCCTACTGACTCTCGGGTATAGATTCTTTATGTGAATTGGAATCATGAGAAAACCCAAGCACCTATGGGCTATCCTCTGCAGGGTTTGAAGAACTCATTTGACAAAAAGGATCCCTATTTTCACTTGATGGAGATCAGTAATCTTACAGAGGAAGGCGGGAGACTTCGTCCACAATCACTGCTTTTTTGGCCATTTTGGTTTTGGAAGCACACATGTAATTGTTCGTTAGATGCATCAGGTGCTGAAAATCTATTCAACAACCTCAAACATGGCCAAGAGTCTGATGCAGACACATCCCTTTCCAAAGCAATTAAGCAAAGATCTACAGGTGATGCCCATTAATTTCCATTGAAAACCGTTTTCTTCAGGCTTCAAAAAGGGGTGGCCTGAGGCAAAGACCTTTCTGACATTCAGGGCAACAGAACAATATGTAAGCAAATGGCCCAAGGCAGGGTTTCTAAAATGATATCTGAGTTTTCTGAGATGATCCCATTCCCTTCAGCTATCCAGTACATAGCCATGTCACAGAGCTTGGAGGTGGTTCATGTCTTGGAAACAAAACCATGAGCCTATTCTGGAGAGTGGCCAGAATTCAAGAAGAAAACAGGAATTTAGGAAGACAGTGGTTGTTGCCCATCCATTAGGCAAGACAAAATCCATTCATAAATTGGGCAGGATGAATGTTGTGAAGCTTTCTTCTATTCAGGACACATCCATTGATGCATTCTCTTTTCTAATGTCTACAACCACGGACACAGTGGGATAAACAGACATAGAAACGCTCGCATTGTCAAAAGACTTACTAGAAACAGTCCACTCCAATCCTAACAAACCGACTTTCCTACCTATTCTCAGATCATGAGACAAAACCACAAACTCACACCCACACCCAAAAAGTCACCTCCTTCCCCCAAGTAGGTCTATGACTATCCGGAGTGTCCTCTGACTGATGGGCCATAGTATGTTACTCCAAAATGGACTGTCCTATGTCAGATGTGGACTCCTTGGCCAACACTGTGAAGTTGTAACGTGCCAGTGGTGAGACACTACCTGCTTACTCAGGAAAGGCCCCTCTTCAGACCTTCCTGGCATTTGGCCATCCTCACATCAGTAGTTACCAAGAAAGACTGATTCTGTCCTTGGTAAATCCAAACATGTGAGGCCACTGGGACTGGGACTGGGACTGCCTCTGGGTGCCTGTCTTCCTGGATCCCTAGTTCAGAGAGTTCCATCACCAAGAAAGTGATGTAGGTCACTTCCTTCAGGAACTGAATGAGGTCACTGCCTTGGCAACCACTTTGTCCTAATAGTTGCTTCCAAGTGTCCCAATTGATGGAGGCTGCCCCTATTTCCTGTGACACTTTCACAAGTTTGAATGGTATATCAAACATAGGCACCCGGGAACAGTTCTCCACACAGGCCTGGTATTGTCCATCTTCTCTACATTAAGAAAAGAGAGACTGCTTCAGACACACCCCTTCATCCTGACCAGGTTGTTTGTCGTGGAAGATGACTTTTGCTCTCTCAGGTCCTTCATAGCTTCCTATAGCTTCCCCAAGGTTCATTTCTGCATGGACCTTTTCATTTCTCAGCAGGTGGAAGATTTCTTACATTCCTGTATTGTAAGACCAACTCTGTCCCTGCTTTTCTGTAAAGTTAGATTGAGGGAACAGAGTATGGTTAGGGTTAATAACATGTTTGATTTGGCTTAGGAATCATTCTGCTGGATGAATAATGTTATTGGGAAACTGCAATATTTATTAGAATATATAGAGGGAAAATATATTTATGAAAACAGAAATCTAGGTAAGATTTGAAGCCCAGAAGGGCTTTGGATCCTTGATTGGGATACTTAGGTTTGAATTATGTTCTGCACATATGTCTCAGATAAATCTATACACAATGGCATAGGACCTTGTACCTTGGATGATTGAATGTCAAAGAGAACATCCAGTCAAAAAAGGATAGTTGGTAGGATTAGGAAGATAGTAGGTAGGATTAGGAAAAAGAGTGAGTATATGATTTGGACAAAAAGTTCTTTAGCAATAGGGTTTTGGGTAGAGAGAAAATGTAAATGTCAGCACATGTGAAGAGTCAGTCACAATGATGAACTGGGGAAAATATGTAGGAAAGCAGATATCAATAGAGACATTAGAAAATCAGCAAATGATAAAGTGATTGATAGGATTAGACATTTTCGACAGGCTTGAGTTTGAATAAATAATCTTAGGAAGAAACAAATATGTAGTCACCAATAGGATTGACATTTGAGAGCATTAGGCAACCTGGACATGGGTGATTTCATAATCCATACTCATATTCCATTTAGGCTTTGGTACAGTCGTAAGTGTGACTTTGCATTTTGTGGCCAGAATATTACTGTGATAAAATGTATATGTAGATCAGGTGACATGAGTATTTGTTGCACCATTTCTGAGAGCAATATTTTGAAGAGATATAAATTAGTATTGGGGGCACAAATAGGTGTACAATGTGTGTATGAATATAGAGAGAATGCATGAATAGACCATACTGTGAATAAATAATATAACTGTTTCCAAATTTAGAAATTGGAATAAATTGATATCCCAAAATACACAGGAAATCTTATATTGATATACATACATTCATTCCAACCAGTTATATATCTTATGGTAATATTAGGGTTGTAGTTTATCATAAAATGTGTGTGAGTTTTGCTTCAAAATTGATTATGGAAATCGAAAATAATGTGTTTGGAAAGAAGTCTCATGAAATAACCAGTCAAAAACAAGGAGGAATACATGTGTTCTGAAGCAGGAAGTGATTGAATGTGTTACAAATGTCTTTCAATTTGTGAACTTGTGGATGAAATGTATATTCTACAATGTATAAAAACTGAAGAAATAGTAATGTACCAGTGTTGAATTAAAATGAACATCAAAATACACATCATGTCCCATAGAAATCTACTTTCATTGATGTTAAATTGGGTCAGTTACAGTAGAAATATAAGGCTTTGTTTGCACCATTCACTGAAGTGAGTTTTCAGTACTAGGAAACAAATATGTATTTCAGGTGGATGAATATTTCTAAAAACAATCTTATGAAAAGTTGATTATAAAAGCACATACATGAACATCAGTGAATTATTTAGGGAGTTTATAATAAGACACATATATTTCATATTTTGAAAATATATATATCACACAGATACATTAGAAAGTAGCAATATATATGCCAATCAAAATTCATCATGAAATATATATCATTCACAGATCCAAAAATATTAATTTTACTGAACATGGATTTATGTATAATGTTTTTCAACTAAGAAGCTCACTCATAGTTTGAATTTTCAGTTCCAAAAACATTTAGGAGGAGTCATCTCTTCTCATACTTTGTATCTCCCAAGTTAGCCACCTCACAAAAATGTCCGTGTGATACCAGGTAGGATTTTATATGTGCATAAAAATACATGTGCTGAATTGGCTACAGAAAAAGGGAGACAGAAATTCACATATGTGTTAACTTTAAAAACACATGGAGAACTATTTCAACAAAAAATTAACAAGATTTATAACTCTTACCCTATATCATGCAAAAGGCAAGACCAACTATACGCCATGCCTCCTCTCAACCGCTTGTATTTCTATTCTGTTTGGGTTATTTTTCTCCATCATATTAGGATTAGTAGTCAGAGTCTAGTAGGGTATGTGTTAGTGTCAGGGATTCAGTATTTTGAATGGAAAATTGAAAAATGAATCCAATCTGTATGTAAATATGTGCTACACCAAAATCTTCCCACTCTCATCCAGAACAATGCCTTGACAACACCTACGGCCCAAGTATGACACAATCAGAGGAGAAAAGTTAGAAAATCCGTGAATACATATCTAGAATGGAATATGATCAGAAGTTCACAACCTTGGAAGTGGTAGAGGAGTTTCCAAAAGTAAGATACAGGGTAAACCCTCCAAAAACTTGAAGGTCTGCTGGCCTAGAGACTTCTTGAGAAACTGCCTGTGAGGTTGGGCACTTGAAATATATGTTGTTGTCAGGAGCTTTAGCTTCCTTTCTAGTGAGACCATAAAAGCTGGGTCTGCATCAATGTGACCTGGAGGACATGGTTTCTTATTTTCCAATGAACATGAGACAGCAGTGCTGAATTTTCCATTGTAGGAAAACTGTGGCCCCTGGGGGCTGAATGTCTTCCTGTGTGGACGTTGAATCCATATAGTCATCCTCTATTTTCATGGTGTTTCTTGCTGCTGCACTGGGAGTTTGGTATTTGCTTCATGAAATACAAGGAGTTCAACGGGGACACAGTGCAGGAGGGATTTCTGTCACGTGTGGTGGGTCAGGGTCTGCAGGAGAATACAAGAACCAGGCCTCTATCCCACATAGCTTGCCCCCTTGACCATAGCAACCTGATTCTGAACAATGTCCTGAAACCTCTATATGTAACAAGGTGCCTTTACATATAAGGGTCTGCTGGCTTCACCATGTCAGTCACAAGCCATTTGGAATCCAATGAAAGATCTACATGGCCCCACCACAGATGTTTTATCACACACCTGCCCACCATTGCTCTAGGCCCACTACTCAGCAGGATCCAACTTTCTGGCATCTCTGTTAAACACCATTTTCATGAAAACCAGTCAATCAAGGCACTGTCTGGTATACTCATTGTTGGGAAAAGTGTAAACGGCAGCCATACCCCAGAGAAAAACCCCAACATGGTGCCTAAGGACTTCTTCTTCCTACCTTCTTTTTTCTGCAGTGGTGCCAAATGTTCCCACCCGTGTGAACTCTCCCGCTGGCGCTAATTTGAAATCTCGCTGGTGGGGAACCTTAGCCCCAATAAGAACTAATTCCTGGGCTCCCGTGCTGATATCTGAAAGAACTTACCAATAAACGGTTTGCCTGCCATTTATCTAAGCCCTTCCATCTTCCCCTTAGTTCTATATAAGCACACAGCTTTTTGCAATAAAATTGGAATTCTCCCAGCGAAGTGCCTTTGCGTGGGAAGTTCTTTCATTCTGGTGCCCCATGTGAGGATACGGGTGAGCTCTTTCAAACAAGAGCCCCGTCCCCTGCTGCCCCGGAGACACTCCGCCATGGTCCGCTCTTTTAAGACGCCGGCTTCCTGCACCCACCACAGATCTGATATATGTAAGCCTCCCCTGACCCTGGCTCTGCAACTCCCTTCGGGCTACCACTGGTTTTGTGACCTTGATCTTCCGGCACACTCTCGACGCCCTGTAGGGGGCAGGAAATTCCTGCCACTAAGACCTTTACTGGTCGCAGTGGACCCTCTGGTGATCCGTTTTCCTTTGGAACGTGAGGCTTCTGAGTTTACACAACAGGCTCTGTGGTTTTTTCTCCTCTGCTGCCACTGCCGCTGCTGGCTAGAGTTGCTGTTTGCTGCAGGGCTGCTGTGTCTGGCTGAAGCTTCCTCTCTGCTCGGGGAAAACTGAACTCCCGTCCTGGAACTACATTCTGCCGGAACCGGAGTTCTGTTTTCATTACTGACTTTTTCCGCTGCGTTCAAAAACTTTCCTGACGTCAGGTTGCCCGTGGCTCCGAACCCATTGGGTCTCACAGATCGCACTTCACTGGTGACGCCCAGGTAGTGCCCTCTGTATTTCCTCATGACGGCTGAAAGCCGTTCCAGCCCGGGTTTTCTCTTTGTCTCTCTCGCTTACTCTTATTCTCTCTCTCTCTCTCTCTCTCTCTCTCTCTCTCTCTCTCTCTCTCTCTGTCTTCCTTCTCTCCCTGTGACTATGGGCACCTCTTCATCTGTACCTGAAGCCTCACCTCTCAAATGTCTAATAAAAAATCTGGCCACACTCTCCCTCACACCAGACATCAAGCCCAAACTTCTAATCAAATTCTGTACCCAAGATTGGCCTACATATCCACTGGATAATGGCAATCATTGGCCTCCAGAAGGCTCCTTACATCCAAACTTCATCTGCGACCTTTTTAACTACTGCCAGCATCTGAAAAAGTGGAGTGAGATTCCCTGCATTTAAGGTTTTAGCCTTCTCAGACAGCACCCTGTCGCTGCTCCTCCTGCCCTCCCTCTCAGGTCCTCCTTGTTTGCAAACCCTTCTCTTCCCCTACGTCTACTCCTGACTTCACAGATTCTTCCTCATTCAACCCAGCAGATGAACCCCCATCTTATCCCCCAGTCCTATCTGCCCCTTCTCTCCCACTATACCCTCCTCTTCCTCTGCCTGATTCCAGGGATCCTCAGCCTTCCATTTCATCCTCCTCCCCTCCGCCCTCTTCTGCCTGCTCCACCTCCTCCTCTTCCAAAGAGACACTCCCTGCCCCTCCCTCTCCTTCCTGTCCGCCTCCTGCCTCTTTCAGTCCTCCTGTTACCAGGTCTAAGGGACTCCTTCCCACCCCCAAGACAATCGCACCCCTTTGTGAGGTAGCTGGTCCCGAGGGTGTCATCAGAATCCAAGTGCCCTTCTCCATGTCGGACATTACTCAGCTAGAGAGGAAGTTAGGCTCATTCACCACTGACCCCACCACTTGCATTCGGGAGTTTCAATGGGTCCTGCAAGCATATAGTCTCACTCATAATGACATCTACATGCTCTTGGCCAATACACTTCTCCCTGAGAAAAGGCAATGGTCTGGGAGCTAGCCCAAGCCCATGCTGATGAAAATCATAGGACCAATCCTAACCACCCCACAGGCCCTCATGCTGTCCCAGAGCAGGATCCCCTATGGGATTACAACACCCCTGAAGGCTTACAGTCTAGTGACCTTTTTACATCCTGCCTCTTGGCGGGCCTGAAAAAGGCCATCCGCCAGGCTGTTAACTTTAAAAAGGTGCAGGAGGTCATTCAAAGGAAGGAGGAAACACCTTCAGAATTCCTGGATAGACTAACCAAGGCCCTTTAACAGTACACAAACCTCAACCCAGAAACCCCTGATGGCCGTCATGTCTTAATGAAATATGTTCTGGCCCAAAGCTACCCTGACATTAAAGCCAAGCTTAAAAAGCTTGAACAGGGCCCTGCTACTCCTTAGACTAAAATCCTCGCTGTCGCTTTCAAGGTTTTTTATGATAGAGAGGATGAAAGTGAATGCCGTAGGCAGAGGGCTGAAAATGCCAAGTTCCAAATGTTGGCCCAGGTCATTCAGAGAAGGCCATCACCATGCCATCCCAATATGACACCCCCGGGAGCTTGCTTCAAATGTGGTAAGGAGGGACATTGGGCCAGGGATTGTTCTTCACTGAGGACACCCTACAACCCCTGCCCAAAATGCCATCAAAGGGGACACTGGGGGGCAGACTGCCCAACAACCCGAAAGGGAGGTTGGTCAGCCGCCAGGCAACCACAGCCTTTCTTGGGCTTAGCAGAGGAGGATTGACGGATCCCTGGGCTTTCCCTCCAGACTATTACCATCAAGAATCAAGAGCCTAGGTTTACCTTCCTGGTGGATGGATGCTTCATTACCTTCCTCTTGGATACTGGTGCCACTTTTTCGGTCTTAAGGGAGTATTGGGGTTCTACCACACCCTCAAAAACTCCTATTGTCAGGGTAGGAGGTAAACAGATTTTCCCTCAAACCCCCCCATCATGATATATGCAGGGATCCCTTTTGTCCTTCACTCACTTCTTTCTCGTTATGAGCCATTGCCCCATTCCCCTTCTGGGAAGGGACATACTCTCACTATTAAAAGTCACCATTCACATATCACCCCACACCTCTCCTACGTCTCATTTCCTCATGATGTTCCTAGGGGCAGATACACCTCCTTAATGCACTCTCCCATGACTCTCTAAACCAGTTAAGCCTGAGGTTTGGGACACAACTACACCCCTTATGGCTAAATGCAGTCCTATTCATATTGTCTTACGGGACCCTTCAAGATATATTAGTCAATCACAATATCCACTCACAACCACAGCCCTCCTCGAATTAGAACCCATCATCCAGGATTTATTACGAAAGGGGTATCTTAGGCCTACACACTCTCCTTTCAACACCCCCATTCTGGCACTTAAGAAACCTAAAGTGTCCTACAGGCTGGTTCAAGACCTTCTCCTTGTCAACTCCTCTGTGGTCCCCATCCACCCACTAGTGCCCAACCCTTACACCCTCCTCTCTCAGATCCCTGCCACTACTACCCACTTCTCGGTCCTAGGTTTAAAAGATGCATTCTTTTCTATTCCCTTGTTCTCAGAATCTCAGAATATCTTTGCTTTTACATGGACTGACTCTCACATCCACCATTCTCATCAGCTTTCCTGGACTGTCCTCCCACAGGGATTCAGGGATAGCCCCCATCTCTTTGGCGAAGTTCTTGCCCAGGACCTCACATCCTTTCACCCGACCTGTCCTGACACTATTCTCCTTCCATATGTCAATGACCTTCTTCTATGTAGTCCCTCTGGGAACACTCTCAATCCCACACCGCTCAGCTTCTTAATTTCCTAGCAGACAAGGGATATAGGGAGTCTCCCCACAAGGCCCAGGTTTCCCATTCTTCTGTCACCTCTCTTGGTTTTTGCCTTAGACCCGGGGAAAAGGAAATAACACTGGATAGGAGGCAACTCCTCTCTGATCTTCCAGTGCCCAATATGAAAGCCAAAATACTATCATTCCTAGGATTAGCAGGTTATTTTAGGGCCTGGATCCCAAATTATTCTCTTCTATCCAAACCCCTGTATGACCAAGCAAATGGACCCCCTAGTGAATCTCTTGTCTCCTCCCCCATCTACCACTTCTGCAGGTTTCAGCAACTCCTCTTATAGGCACCTGCCCTTCACCTTCCTGATCTTTCAAGACCATTTCATCTATATGTCCATGAAAAAGGGGGGCAAGCACTTAGGGTCTTAGGTCGAAACTATGGGCCTACATTTGCACCTGTGGCATATTTTCCAAGAAACTAGACTCTACCATCCGTGGGTGAGCCCCTTGCTTAAGAGCTCTGGTTGCTGGACAAATTTTACACAAAGAAGCCTCTAAGCTGAGTTTTGGGGCACCTTGAACTATCCACTCCCCACATCACTTGAAAGATCTTTCAGCTTATAAGGGCCTTCAAACCCTTCCTCCATCCAGAGTTCTGTCGCTCCTCACTTCCTTTCTGGAAAACCCTAATATTACTTTCCTCCCCTGCTCTGCACTGAACCTTGCCTCACTGCTCCCAATGACTCCCACGTCTAACACAGCAACTCATTATTGCTTGGAAACCTTAGAAGATTTCCTCCCCTGTCATTCTTCCATTTCTGAGGAACCACTCACCAAGCCTGACCTTATCTGGTTTACTGACAGCAGTTCCTTTAGGCAGAACGGCACTCATTACTCTGGATATGCTGTAGTTTCAGCCACTGAGATTATAGACGCCAAAGCTTTGCCTTCAGGAACTACCAACCAGCAGATTGAACTTATAGCAGCCACTCGTGCCTGCCTTCTAGCACAAGGCAAATCCCTCACCGTCTATACTGATTCAAAATATGTCTTCCAGATCTTATTATCCCATGCTTCAATATGAAGGGAGCGACGCCTACTTACCACCAAAGGTAATGCGATCACTAATTCGGCTCTTATAACCAATCTGATGGAGGCCTCCCACTTACCCACCCAGTTGGGAGTTGTCCATTGTAGGTCCCATCAGAAGGACGGCTCTCTTATCACTGAGGGAAATGCCAAAGCTGACCAGGCGCCACGAATGCCTGCTACCAGTTCCAATTTTGGCCCCTATGGGGTACATATTATGGCCACTTTTGACAGCTCATCTGAAGCCCCTACTTCTTCCAGTAAGAACAAGGATCTTTTCAAGTTCCTTCATACTCTACACCATTCCAATTCTCAGTCTTTGACCCTTTTTTTACAGAGCTTCTTCTCCCTCAACCCTTCTGACATAGCCATGATAGAGAATATAGCCTCTAATTGTCAGATCTGTCAGCGGACCAAACCTCATACTCCTTTAAGGCCCAAACCTTTCCCTTTCCACCAAGCCCGGGGACACATTCCCGTTGCTGACTGGCAAGTAGACTTCACCAACATGCCCACAGTATGGCACACTAAATACCTCCTTGTCTTTGTGGACACTTTCTCTGTTTGGGTTGAGGCATTTCCCACTTAGAATAAAAAGGCTTCCACTGTAGCTTCAATCTAACTGACAGACATCATCCCTAGGTTTTGTATGCCCACTTCCCTACAATATGACAATGGCCCTGAGATTATTTCTAGGATCACACAAAAGGTCTCTCAAACCCTCTCCATCAAGTGGCATTTCCACTGTCCATATTACCCCCAGGCTTCAGGGAAAGTGGAAAGGGTAAATCATACTCTGAAGGAAGTCCTTACCAAATTGACAATGGAATTAAACTTAGACTGGGTCAAAATCCTTTCCTTTGCTTTGCTTCGAATCAGAGCTCTCCCTAAGAAACCATCTTTACTGTCTCCCTTTGAGATAATGTATGGAAGACCTCTTATACCCTCTGGGTTGGTCACTTCACAAGGACCTCTCACCCGAGATTTGTCTTTGCCTCTCTTGTTTCATCTCCGCTCTGAACACTGGAAATGTCAGAACTGGCTTCTTCCGGACCCAGTCTCCTCTCCAAACACTCCTCCCTTAACACCTGGGAGTCTAGTCTATTATAATAACCCAGAGGAGAAAGGGACTCTTGCACCAAAATGGGAAAGACCCTATCCTTTCATTCTCTGTACCCCCACCGCCGCCAAACTCTCCTTACCAGACAACCGTCTCACTCCCTGGATTCCCATTTCTAGGTTGAAGCCATATCACCAGGAGGCCCCACCTGCTGACCACAGGACCATGCCAGAGGAACTCCAAGAATCACCTCCTGAAGCTCCCCTTTAATCCTGCTTTCCACACCCATCTCACCCATTTAAGTTGCGGCTCACACGGTGTTCCCTGCAGCCCAATTCCTCTTAAAGAAGGCACAATGAGCTCTCCCAACACCCTAGTCTTCTCTAACTGCTTGTTTTTTGTGCTCTGCTTTTTTTCTGTGCTCTGTTGGGACTTGTCTTTACCCTCCTAACCTACCATGTATTTATTCACTCTTCGGGAACGATACTCAGAACATGGCATGCAGAAGGTCCGCGCAGTGGATGCAACTACTTGCTTCATCCACAACTGCACCTCTATTTCCCTAAAATTGTCACCTTCAAGGACCTTCGTCCCTGGTAGCTGGAACTGGCCTTTCATTTGCTTCCTTTTTAATCAAACCAAAGACTATTGTCATTGGTGGCCTGAGATATATAATGGGTGCCCCTATTGGTCATGCAGGTTCCATGATGAACGTGGTAGCTGTTCTTACCACTCACTTGGCTACTCTGAAGGGTTGACTTCTAGTTACCTAAAGTGGCATAAAGGCTCTTCATCCGATAACAATGGATCGTATACTTCAGATATACCTGACCCCAAGGCCAAACGTTGGGGCTATGTTGAGTTTGCTGTCTATGCTCGGACAACCTCAGAAAGACCCACAGGGTGGATGACTGTTGGCCGCACCCTGATTACGCAACCTAAGGCAACCAATCATGTAGTCGAACACATTAAGGAGTCAGAATCAAAACTGGATAAAGGCCATTGAAACAGATGTTTTTTCGTCCTCTGCCTGAGGATCAAAAGAAGTATATTTCCTATATGCTTCCATAATTCTCTCCAGAATCATAGAGGGAGACTCATTAGGACGTTGGATTATCTCTCTTACCATGGCCAAATTAGTCGGCCCTCTGGCGGCCACTCGGAGCCCCGCTATTAGAGCCCTGTGATAAGTGGAAAGATGCTACCAACCTTCAAAGGTGTTGGGATCCCAGTTTGGTCGGTTCATGGGCCCATAAGGATGAAGAGGGAGCATCACAGTGGCTTCTGAGTTATCTATTTTCCGTAGCTGGCGGGTTTCTTTAGGTGGCCCAGCTTCCACCAGAAAAGGAGGGGCTGCTGCTGCTGCGGAGAAGTCCCTTGGAGGGCTTGGGTCTGGCCCAATTGCCTCTAGTGGCGGAGAGGCTGAGTCAGTGGCGGGAGAATCATCTGGAATGTGTTGGGGGTTGGGGAGCGAGGGCAGAGGATAAGGAGGGGGAGGATTGTCCAGTCTTGTGACTCAGGAAGAATGGGGGGAAGATGGGGAGGGAATGGAAGGTTTGAATGATAGGATCCTGGGGAAGGGGTATATGGCTGTTGATCTGGGTGGCCACGTGGTCCCGGCTGAAAGACAATATCTCTGACTTTTCGGATTAGATTGAAGTAGAAGGATTCTTCTGGGGGCCACCTGACTTTGAGGATGGGCAATTCTGAAGCACAGAGAGTCTGCCAGGTCTGACATTTAACTGAAAAATAATGATTCTGGGCCCTTGAGCGGACATCAGTCCAAAGATCAAGGGTCAGGGACAGAAGCGTGAAAGTGCTTTGTCCCATAATGGGAGTTACTCAAAAAGAGACAGTGAAGACACAAACGCAACACAAACAAAGACAAACAGTAAACGTTTAACATGGGTCCAAGACAAATATTAGAACTCAGTAACTGGCAAAACCTGATGGGTTAGACAATAAAGAAAGACAGTAAACTCAACATGAGTTCGGGACAATGAACAAAACTGTGTAGCCAGCAAAACCTGGTGGGCTGGCAAACCGAATCCTGAAGCAAAATATAACCGAGTTGAGGAAACTAATATTCCTTGATTTCCCTCGTCCTCTGGAGTGTCCCCCAGGGACGTGGCCAGTAGCTCTGTGACACGTCTGCCACCCACTGTCAGAGAGAGCTAATGCTCTTCACCTACAGCCACTTTGCCAAGCCCTAACCTGAAACCCGAAACCAGAAAGAGGCGCCTTTCTTACCCCGAGAGGAGTCCCTTGGGGTCTTTCGTCCGCTGCTCCGGATATCTCACCTGGGGCCTCCAGATGAAAAGGTGGGGCGAACATCGGAGGAAAAGACCACCAACAGGCTTTCTCATGCAACACCAAAGGGTTTATTGGGGATATAGCGTGCTGGAGCTCAGGGCTCACTTCAGAGGAACAAAGAACAAAGAGCCCCGAGAACCACTTGAGCGGAGTTTATATACATTCTTTAGAGAGGGCAGGGACTTTACATACACCATAGCCTCCTTTAGCAAATCATCATATACCACGGGAAAATCAAATAACAACTCTAAAACATGATTAGCACATTCATTGGCGGGAACAGGTTGGGCAGGGGGTGATTGGTCAGCCGTAAGAAGGGGTATACATTTAAATTGATTGGTCGATGCACTGTGATGTATACGTGGTGAGCTGCATGGTTTCTGGGAAGGGGCTGTTAAGTAACTAGGTCCTCAGGTAAGATTTCAACACACATCTAATGTGCAAATCCGGGAATTGTCTTAACTGCCACAGAAATTTCAGGTGCTGAGTGCAGCTTGGAAACTTTACAAAACCTGGTTCTTTACATTTCAATTTCAATTTCTTTTATTCTTTCAGAACCTTACAGAGGAAGGCGAGAGAGTTCATCGACAATTACTGCTCTTTTGGCCATTTTGGTTTTGGATGCACACATGGGATCTTTCTTTAGATGCATCTGGTGCTGATAATCTAAGCCATAGCCTCAAACAGGGCCAAGAGGCTGATTAAAACATATCCATTTCCAAAGCAATTACTACTCTGAAGTCAGTTACAGAACTCAGTCTTCTAGGAGAATCACGCCAGTGTTAAAGCCCAGGTGAACACAGTCATCTCTTCCAAAAGCCACACAAGTTACAACAATTAAAATCAAAACAATCCCACATGGCCCTCATCTACTTCCATATAGTCACTCATCATAATCTCTGGCTGGAGGTTTCCTTAAATGGCACAGCCCAATAGAGTGTCCATAATAAGCTCCCTTTTCCTCATTTACCTAAATTCAGGGTGGCGTGGACACCCTTCCTGTGAACCAGGATTGATCACATAGTTCTGCCATTAATACTAATCTAATTCTCCAATTTGAGGCCTACTGACTATCAGGTATAGTATGTGATTTGGAGTCATTATTAAACCCAAGCACCTTTGCAGGGATTGGAAGAACTCATTTGACACAAAAAATCCCAATACTCCCTTGATGGAGGTCAAGAACCAAACACAGGAAGGCAAGAGACTTCACCCACAATGACTGATTTTTTGCCATTTTGGTTTCGGATGCACACATTGGATCTTTCTTTAGATCCATCCGATGCTGATAATCTAAGCCACAGCCTCACACAGGGCCAAGAGGCTGATTCAGACACATCCCTTTCCAAAGTAATTAAGCAAAGAGCCACTGGTGATGCCCATTCCTTTCCATTTTAAAACTGTTTTCTTCAGGCTTCACAAAGGGTGGCCTGAGGCAAAGACCTTCCTGACATTCAGGGCAACAGAACAATAGGTAAGCAAAAGGCCCAAAGCAGGGTTTCTCTACTGAGACTTTCCTGGTCACACTGATATCTGAGTTTTCTGAGATGCTTGCCATTCCCTTCAGCTATGGATTACATGGCAACGTCACAGAGTTTGGAGGTGGTAGATATTTTGGACACAAAACCATGAGCCTATTGTGGAGAGTGGCCAGAATTCAGGAAGAAAACAGGAACTTAGGAAGACAGTACATGTTGTCCATCGATAAGGCAACCTGCAGTCCATTCCTAAAATGGGTAGGATGAATGCTGGGAAGCTTTCTACTAGACAGGACACATCCATTGATGCATTCTCTTTTCTAATGTCTACAACCACGGACACAGTGGGATACACAGACATAGAAACACTCGCCTTGTCAAAAGACTTTCTAGAAACATTCCACTCCAAACCAAGCAAGCCGCCTTTCCTACCTATTCTCAGAACATAAGACAAAACCACAAACTCACACCCACACTGAAAAAGGCACCTCCTTCCCCAAAGTAAGTCTGTGACTATCCAGAGTGTCTTCTGACTGGTGGGCCATACTATGTTCCCCAGAAATTGCCTGTCCTGTCTCAGATCTGGTCTCCATGGCCAACTCTGTGAAATATCAGGGGCCCGCAGTGAGCCACTTCTTGCTTTCTCTGGAAAGGCCAGTCTTCAAAATTTCCTGGCATTTGGCCATCCTCATATCAGTAGGTACCAAAAAAGACTTACTCTGTCCTTGGTAAATCCAAACAAGTGATCCCACTGTACTGGGACTGGGACTGGTTCTGGATGCCTGGCTTCCTGGATCCCAAGTTCAGAGAGTTCCATCACCAAGGAAGTGAGGTGAGGTCACTTCCTTCAGAAACTGAATTACGTCACTGCCTTAGCAACCACTTTTTCCGAACAGTTGCTTCCATACTTCCTCTGACACTTTCACAAGTTAGATTGGTATCTCAACCATAGGAACCCGGGAAACGCTCTCCACAAAGGCCTTTGTTGGTCCATCTTTTCTACATTAAGGAGAGAGGGTGAATGAGACACAACCCTTCATCCTTACCAGGTTGTTTTCCATGGAAGATGACTTTTGCTCTCTCACGTTCTTCATAGTTGCCTACATGTTCTCCAGGGATCATTTCTGCATGGACCTTTGAGGTTTTCAGCAGGTGGAAGATCCACTACATTCCTGTATTGTAAGACCAACTCTGTCCCTGCTGTTCTGTAATGTTAGATTGAGGGAACAGTGTATGGTTAGGGTTAATAACATGTGTGATTTGGGTTAGGAATAATTCTGCTGGATGAATAATGGTATTTGGAACCTGCGATATGTATGAGAATATATAGGTGAAATATATGTATGAAAACAGAAATCTAGGTAAGATTTGAAGCCCAAAAGAGCATTTTGCCCTTGATTGGAATACTTAGATTTGAATTAGGTTCTGCACAGATTGGTCAGATTAATCAATATACAATGGCATAGGACCTTGTACCTTGGATGATTGAATGTCGAAGAGAACATCCAGTCAAAAAGGGATAGTCGGAAATGAAAGGTTAATAAAATAGGTATTTGTCACTTCCTGGGAAGAATGTTGTGTTTATTCCGAGCATAATGGAGTTGTAAAAAAAAATATGATTAAATTAAAAAGACACCTTGAAGAGTGTCAATGAGAGAGTGAGAGGACCAAAAAAAGTGGTTTGAGTCTTGGTTCACATAGTCCCCCTTTTTGACTACTTTTTTATCAACCCTGGCCTGTCCGATAATAATCTCCATATTATTGCTAACTATAAAACCCTGTTTGCTCAACCGTATAATTTCTTTTCTCTAAGCTCAAATTGGACAAGTTAAACTCATGGTAATACCCCACTAGCAGACATAGAATGTGACACCCCACAATGATCACTTTTATGATTAAAAGTAGCTAGAAGAAGAAGTGGGGAATGAAAGATTAATAAAATAGGTACTTGTCACTTTTTTTTCTGTATGCTTAACAAAACACTGTTGAAATCTTGAGAACTGTTTGCTAATCTTGTTCCCAGAATGTCCTGTCCCCAAATGCCAAACTGCAGAATGTACTCCCTCACCCGGTTGAATGCAAACCGCCCACTCTCCCTCACCCATCAATAAACTTCACTCCCTGCCCTCCCCAAAGAAAGTATATAAGCTCTGCTTAAGCTCTTCTCAGGGCTCTCTGCTCTATTCAAGTGAGCTCCGATCCCCTGCATGCTGACCCCCTATAAACCCTTTGCTGTTGCATGAGATAGTCTTTTGGTTGTCTCTTCCTCCGAAGCTCGCCCAGTGTTTACTTTGATGATTGGGTGTAAAAAAGAACATTCAGTCAAAAAGGGATAGTCGGTAGGATTAGGAAGATAGTTGTTAGGTTTAGGAAGAAGAATGAGTATAGGTTTTGGAAAAAAAATATTATTTATCAATAGGGTTTTGTTTAGAGTGTGAATGTAAATGTTAGCCCACGTGAAGAGTCAGTCACAATAGTGAACCGGAGAAAATATGTAGGAAAACAGATATCAATAGAGATATTATGAAATAAGGCAAAATATAAAGTGGGTGATAGGATTAGACATTTTCAACAGGGTTGAATTTGAATATATGATCTTAGGAAGAAACCAATATGTAGTCACTAATTGGATTGATATTTGAGAGCATTAGGCAACCTGGACATGGCTGTGTTTAGTAATCCATGTTCATTTTCAATTTAGGCTTTGGTACAATAATAAGTGTGAACCTTGCATTTTGTCTGCAGAATATTACTGTGATAAAATGTATATGTAGATCAGGTGACATGAGTAATTTTTCCATCATTTTCTGGGAGCAATATTTTTAAGATTAATAAGTTAGTATTGGGGGTACAAAGAGGTGTACCTTGTGTCTATGAATATAGAGCTAATGCATGAATAGACCATACTGTTAATAAATAATATAACTGGTCCACTTTAAATAATGCATTGGATTCATATCTTAAAATATATAAGAAATCTTATATTGATATACATACATTCATTCCAACTAGTTATACATCTAATAGTATAATTAAGGTTATGGTTTATCATGAAAGTGTGTGAGTTTTTCTTCAAAAGTGATTATGGAAATCAAAAATAATATGTTTCGAAAGAAGTCTCATGAAAAGACCAGTCAAGAACCATGAAAAAATACATGTGTTCTGAAGCAGGAAGTGATTGAAAGTGAAACAAATTCCTCTAAATTAGCGAACTTGTGGATGAAATATATATCCTATTATGTGCATAAACTGAAGAAATAGTAATGTACCAGTTTTGAATAAAAATGAACGTCAAAATACACATCATGTCCCATAGGAATCAATTTGATTGATGTTAACCTGGGTCAGTTACTGTATTAATTTTAGGATTTGTAGGCACCATTCACTGAAGATAGTTTTCAGTACTAGGAAACAAATACATATTTCAGGTGGATGAATATTTCTGACTATAATCTTGTGAAAAGTTGATTATAAATTCACATATATGAATATGAATGAATTTAGGAAATGTATAAAAAGACACATGTATTTCATATTTTGAAAAATCTGGAAAGTTTGTATAATATATATATATATATATATATATATATATATATATATATATATATATATATACACACACACACACACACACACACACACACATACACACACACATGCACACAGACATTAAAAAGTAGCAATATATATGCCAATTGAAATTCACCATGAAATATATATCATCCACAGATTCAAAAATATTCATTTTACTGAACATGGATTTATGTATAATTTTGTTAAACTAGGAAGCTCACACAGAGTTCGAATTTTAACTTCCAACAGCATTTAGGAGAAGTGATCTCTTCTCACAATGTGTATCTGCCAAGTCAACCACCTCACAAGAATGTACGTGTTGTACCTTGTAGGATTCTATATGTGCATATAAAAATACATGTGCAAATAGGCTACAGAGAAAGGGAGACAGGAATTCACATATTTGTTAACTTTAAAAACACATGGAGAACAATTTCTACAAAAGTTGACTAGATTTATAACTCCTACACTACATAATGCAAAAGGCAAATTCAACTATACACCATTCCTCCTCTGAACTGCTTGTATTTCTATTCTGTTTGGATTATTATTCTCCATCATATTAGGATAAGTAGTCAGAGTCTAGTAGGCTAAGGGTTAGTGTCAGGGATTCAGTATTTCCAATGGAAAATTGGAAAAGGTATCCAATGTGTATGTAATTATGTGCTTTGAAAAATCTTCCCACTCTTATCCAGAACAATGCCTTTACATTACCTTTGCCCCAAGTAAGACACAATTACAGGAGAAGAGTTCGAAAATCTGTGCATATATATATGGAATGCAATATGCTCAGTTGTTCACAAACTTGGAGGTGGCAGAGGAGTTTACAAAAGTAATGGACAGGGTAAACCCTCCACAAAAATGGAGCTTTGCTGGCCTAAAGACTTCTTGAGAAACTGCCTCTGAGGTTGGGCAC
This sequence comes from Callospermophilus lateralis, assembly GCF_048772815.1. NCBI lineage: Eukaryota > Metazoa > Chordata > Mammalia > Rodentia > Sciuridae > Callospermophilus > Callospermophilus lateralis. Next base: position 465,013 of record NW_027514468.1, on the reverse strand, counting down.
TTGAAATATATGTTGTTGTCAGGAGCTTAATCTTCATTTGTGGTGAGACAATTAAAGCTGGATCTGCATCTATGAGACCTGAAGGATCTTGTTTCTTATTTTCCAATGAACATGAGACAGCAGTGCTGAATTCTCTCTTTGTAGGTAAACTGTGGCCACTGGGGGCTATGTGTCTCCCTGTGAGGACTGTGAAACCATTTGATCATCCTCCAATTTTCGTGGTGTTTCTTGCTGCTGTACTGGGAGTTTGGTATTTGCTTCGTGAAATACAAAGATTTCAAATGGGACAAAGTGCTAGAGGGAGTTCTGTCACGTGTCGTGTGTCAGGGTCTGCAAGAGAATGCACCAACCAGGCCTTTATCCCACATAGCTTGGCCCCTTGACCATAGCAACCTGATTCTGAACATTGCCCTGAAAACTCTCCATATAACAGGATGCATTTACATATAAGGGTCTGCTAGCTACACTATGTCAGTCACAAGCTATTTGGAAGCCAATGGAAGGTCCACATGACTCCACCACAGATGTTTTATCACACACCTGCACACCACTACTCTAGGCCCACTACTCAGGAGGCTCCAACTTACTGGCATCACTGTTCTTCAACATTTTCATGAAACCCAGTCAATCAAGGCACTGTATTGTATACTCATGATCAGCAACAGGACATCCAAAGTTTCTCCAGTGCCACCTGGTCATGGGAATTTCAAAAATTTGATGGTATTCATCTAGCAATTTTTCAAGGATGAAGTTGGAGGCACTGTGGGTTTCAATTCATTCAGGAACCACTAAATGGTGAGGAAGTTCATTTCAATGAAATCTCTGGACAACACTCACAGGAAAGGCTTCCCAAAGAGTGGCCAAAAGGTCACATGAAGCCAGGCCCATTGAACTGTACAATGTGAGGTCCATGTGTGTTTTGACTCTCAACTATGGCTTCCATGTTTTTCATAATAAAATCATGTGATATCCTGGCTGAGATTCACAGTGCTCTGTGGAAAACCAACCTGGGACTAGATTTCAGATTCCAAGGGTGAATCTCATGCGTGGCCTCCTAAAATCCCAACTCAATTCATGGCAATACTACTCTGAGGTCAGTTCCAGAACTCAGTCTATAAGGGGAATCACCCAAGAGTGAAGCCCTGGTGGACCCAGTCATCTCTTCCAACTGCCACAAAAATGACCACAATTATAACCAAAACACTCCCACATGGCCCTCATTTTCTTCCATATAGATATTCATCATAACTTCTGTCTAGAGGTTTCCATAAGTGGCACAGCTCAAGACAGTGTCCAATATAAGCTTCCTTGCCCCTCATTTGCCTAAAGTAAGTGTGGCCTGCACACTCTTCCTGTCAACCAGGAGTGATCAAATAGGCCTGCCATTAATACTGCTCTGCTTCTACTATTTGAGGCCTACTGACTGTCAGGTATAGATTCTTATGTGGTTTGTAGTCATGAGACAACACTAGCACATCTGCAGGGCTTTGAAAAACTCATTTTACTCAAGGGTCAATAATCACACTTGATGGAAGTCAGGAACCTAACAGAGGAAGGTGAGAGACTTCATCCACAATGACTGATCTTTTTGAATTTTGGTTATGGATGCACACAAGGGATATTTCTTTAGATCCATCAGGTGCTGACAATCTAAGCCCCAGCTTCACCGAGCGCCAAGAGGCTGATTCAGACACATCCATTTCCAAAGCAATTAAGCGAAGAGCCACAGGTGATGCCCACTCATTTCCATTTGAATACTGTTTTCTTCAGGCTTCACAAAGGGGTGGCCTGAGCCAAAGACTTTCCTTACATTCAGGGCAACAGAAAAATAGGTAAGCAAATGGCCCAAAGCAGGGTTTCTCCACTGAGACTTTCCTGGTATCTGAGTTTCCTGATATCTGAGTTTTCTGACATGCTCCACTTCCCTTCAGCTATCCAGTACATGGCCATGTGACAGAGCTTGGAGGTGCTACATAGCTTGGACACAACACTTTGAGCCTATTCTGGAGAGTGTCCGGAATTCAGGAAGAAAACAGGAACTTAGAAAGATAGTAGGTTTTGCCCATTGATAAGGCTAGTCGCAGTCCATTCATAAATTGGCAGTATGAATGCTGGGAAGCTTTCTACTAGACAGAACACATCCATGATGCATTCTTTTTCTAATATAAGACCACGGAGAGAGTGGGATACACAGTAATAGAAACACTCACCTTGTCAGAGGACATACTAGATACATTCCTCTCCAAACCAAACAAATCGCCTTTCCTACATATTCTCAGAACATGAGACAAAACCACAAACTCACACCCACACTCAAAAAGACACCACCTTTCCCAAAGTAGGTCTGTGACTATCCGGAGTGTCCTATGATGGGTGGGACATACTATATTTCCACGAAATGCACTGTGCTGTCTCAGTTCTGGTCTCCTTGGCCAACTCTGTGAAGTTGTCAAAAGTCACTGGTGAGCCACTACCTTCTTTCTCAGGAAAGGCCCCTCTTCTTAGCTTTCCTAGCATTTGGCCATCCTCACATAACTAGGTACCAAGAAAGACTGACTCTGTCCTTGGTTTACCCAAACAAGTGAGACCACTGGAACTGGGACTGGAACTGGCTGTGGTTGCCTGGCTTCCTGAATCCCAAGTTTAGAGAGTTCCATCACCAAGGAAGTTATGTGAGGTAACTTCCTTCAGGAAGTGAATGAAGTCACTGCCTTGGCAACCACTTTGTCCTAACAGTTGCTTCCAAGGGTCCCATGAGATGGAGGGTGCACCTACTTGCTGTGACGTTTTCACAAGTTAGAATGGTATATCAACCATAGGCACCTGGGCACAGCTCTCCACACAGGCTTGGTTTGGTCCATATTCTCTACATTAAGATGAAAGAGGCTGATTCAGACACATCCCTTCACCCTGACCAGGTTGTTTGCGATGGAAGTTGACTTTTCCTCCTTCATTGCTGCCTACATCTTCTCCATGGATCATTTCTGTATTGACCTTTGAGGTTCTCAGCAGGTGGAAGATCCCCTACACTCCTGATTGTAAGACCAACTCTGTCCCTGCTTTTCTGTAAAGTTAGATTGAGGGAACAGTGTATGGTTAGGGTAATAACAGGTTCGATTTGGGTTAGGAATCATTCTGCATGATGAATAATGGCATTGGGAACCTGTGATATTTACAAGAATATACAGGTGAAATATAAGTATGAATACAGAAGTCTAGGTAAGATTTGAAGCCCAGAAGAGCATTGGGTCCTTGATTGGGATACTTAGCTTTGAAATACCTTCTGCACAGATGTCTCAGATAAATCGATAAACAATGGCATAGGACCTTGTAAATTGGATGATTGAATGTAGAAGAAAACATCCACTTAAAAAGGGTAGTCGGTAGGATTGGAAAGATAGTCAGTAGGTTTAGGAAGAAGAGTGAGTATAGGATTTGGTCCAAAAGTTCTTTAGCAATAGGGTTTCTCGTAGAGAATGAATGTAAATGTCAGAACATGTGATGAGTCAGTCACAATGATTAACTGGGGAAAATATATAGGGAAGCAGATATCAATAGAGACATGAAGAAATCAGGCAAAGTATAAATTGATTGATAGGATTAGACATTTTCAACATGGTAGATGTTGAATATACAATATTAGAAAAAAACAAATATTTAGCACCAATAGGATTAACATTTGAGGGCATTAGGCAATCTGGACTTGGATGTTTTCAGTAATCCATGCTCACTTTCCATTTAGGTTTTGGTACAATCATCATTGTGAACTTTGCATTTTGTGTCCAGAATATTACTGTGATAAAGTGTATATGTAGATCAGGTGACATGAGTATTTCTTCCACCAATTCTGTGGTCAATATTTTGAAGATGTATAATTAGTATTGGGTGTACAAATAGGTCTACCCTGTGTCTACAAATATAGATAAAATGAATGAATTGACCATACTGTGAATAAATAATATAACTGGTTCCAACTTTAAATTATGGATTGAATTGATATCTGAAAATATACAGGAAATCTTATATTGATATACATACATTCATTACAACCATTTATAGATCTAATGGTAATATTAAGGTTATGGTTTGTCATGAAGAGTGTGTGAGGTTTGCTTCAAAAGCGATTATTGAAATCTAAAATGAAAAGTAGTCTCATGAAAAGACCAGTCAAAAAACATGGAGGAATACATGTGTACTGAAGCAGGAAGTGATAGAAAGTGAAACAAATGCCTATAAATTTGAAAACTTGTGAATGAAATATATATCCTATGATGTGCATAAACTGAAGAAATAGTCATGTAACATTGTTGAATAAAAATGAATGTCATAATACACATCATGTACCATAGTAATCTACTTGCATTGATGTTAAAGTGGGTCAGATACTGTAGAAAAATTAGGACTTCTATGCACCATTCACTGAATTTAGATTTCAGTACTAGGAAACAATATGTATTTGAGGTGGATGAATATTTCTGAGAATAATTTTGTGAACATTTGATTATAAATCCACATACATGAATATGAATGCATTTAGGGATTGTATAATAAGACACATATATTTTATATTCTGAAAAATCTGGAGAGTGTGTATATATATATATATATATATATACACACACACACACACACACACACACACACACGCACAGACATTAAAAGGTAGCGATATATATGCCAATCGAAATTTATTATGAAATATATATCTTTCACAGATCCAAAAATATTCATTTTACTGAACATGGATTTATGTATTATCTTGTTCAAGTAGGAAGCTCACCCGTAGTTTTAATTTTCAGTTCCAACAACGTTCAGGAGGAGTGATCTCTTTTGACAATTTGTATCTGCCAAGTCAGCCACCTCACAAAAGTGTACATGTGATACCAGGTAGGATTCTATATGTGCATACAAAAATACATGTGCTGAATAGGATACAGATAAAGGGCGACAGGAATTCACGGATTTGTTATCTTTAAAACACACGGAGAACTACTTCAATTTAATATTGACTTGATTTATAACACCTACCCTTTATCATACAAAAGGTAAGTCCAGCTATATACCATGCCTCCTCTGAACTGCTTGTATTTCTATTCTGTTTTGGTTATTTTGCTCCATCAATTTAGGATTGACACAGTCTGGCTGGGCACAATTCAGGAGCCACTTGTCAAAAGCTAACTTTATTTTTAGAACCACACACGCCAAAAAATAGCTCCTCTGGAAAAACACTCAGAGCACAACTGCCACCACTGGCTTCCCACAAGCTCTCAACCTCCCCTCTCCTCCTGCTCTTGAGGTCGATTGGCTGGGTTGTTTGAGCAGAGCCAAAAAAGTCCCCCAAAAAGCAGCTCCATAATTTGAAAGGGTGGGGAAACAGCCCAATGGGCATCACCGCAGAGGAGCCAATCAGCTGGATGTTGCTGGGGCCGCTGTGAGCCAACCATCAGCTGGCAGTATGAAAGTTTGCTTTGGCCCCTTGGGCTGTGGCTCTCAACATCTAACCCTCTCTGTTTAAACAACAAGCGTGTGGCATAGGGACCATGCCTGCCTTAGGTTGTCCAATAGTACATATGGTTCTTACCCATTATCGAATGACCTGACCTCAAGGTGTCAACCTCCTGTCTTAGATTGGTACCATTGTAATTGGATCTTACCCGTCACTGACTACAGGTCCAGTATACATCCACACCTGTGGAGAGGTCTTTGTACCAGCGGGCGGGTGAGGCTCTTTGCCTCATCTCTGTTGGCCCCCTAATTTTAGCTGAACAACCATGACAAGCAGAAGGGAGGAAGATACACCAAGGCAATTGATGGCTCTTTTTGAAAAAATTGTACCACCGATGACATCATCAGAGAAATACCCCAACACTACCACACGTCACTGCACCAACAGATAGTTCACAATGCAGGCAGGTGAGTTCACAATGAATACAAGTGATACATAGTCCAGGCAAGTTCTGCAAGCAGTTCAGTGATAGCTATTGCAGAAGCTGTAGATTGGTTTTATCTTTGACTTCACATGCACTGGGATGAAGATAGAAATTCTGGCAACAATGCCTAAAGAAAGAATTATGTACCATTCCAAAAGGCACTAAAAGAAAACAATTTTCTTAACAATTTACATTGTCTAGAAGAGAATTATTAAATATAATGAAAAGAAAAGGTGGATCCAACATGGCGGCGGGCAGAGAGGCTGCGCTTTTAATGCACTCCCAGTGATGGGGTCATAAAGGCGCAAGGATAACTCTTGGATTCTACCAACGGAGATTCTCCTAGCAAAATTCCACTGAAGGGAGACTGCCCGGGAGCTACAAGAATTTTTTTGAAGCATCTGTGTGACCCGGACGAGTGGAACCCTGCCACTAGACGCGGAGTTCGAGATTCACCAGCCACAGTCTGCGCACCGCGGGCACAGCTGCAGATCCGTCCACCGGCCTGCAGCCAAAGTGACTGGGTCCTGCTAGACGCCGAGACACAGCTTGGCAGGAAGAAGTCTTTAGCCAAGCCTCCACGCGCCAGGAGCTGAGGTGAACCGGGCTGGACCAGTCCCACACCTCCCCTCGGTCAATCCGGCAAGAAGCCTGGGGCCTACCATAGCAGAGAGGTGACATCATCGGAGTTCGGCTGGCGAAATTCCTTCCCAGCAAAATCCACTTTAGCAGGTGTGTGACTCCCCATACTGATACAAGCAGCCAGGAAACTTCATTGACTTCTCAGGGGTCGTGTCCGTAGGGAAGCAAAGGGGAGCCCAGAACCCAAGGCCCCCATATCACCAGTGGTGACCCCTAAGGTCTTATCTGCCAGTTTACCACAGCACTGAGGCTTAAAAGGGGCACTCGGTGGGGCTGCAAGTGTAACTAGATCTCTGGAGAATCACTTCTGGGGAACAGGACCTGGCTGGCAGGCTGACAGGAGGAAGAGGGTTAAGAGCTGGAGAAGTGAAATGGCTCTGGACTGACAAGTCTGAGAGACACCCAGAAGACGCCCTACAGGGATAGCTATCAGCAGGTAGATAGCAGACACTCCGCTTGGAAGGCACAGCTCTGCCTACTGGAAGAGAAGAAGGTGGATCTCTAAGACTTTAATTTTTTTGTTGTTGTTGTTGCTGTTGTTGATATTTTTTTCTCTCCTTCTTCTCTCCCTGTTCCTTTCCCCCCTTTTCCTTCTCTCTTTCTATCCCATTTCAAGTTTTATTGTTCTTTTCATTCCCCTCTAATCTATCTCTCCCTCTATCCTTTTTTTCTTTTTAAGAGCACCTTCATTCTCCTACCCCCCCAACTCTCATTCCAAGCATTACATCTTCCATTGTGTGTAATTGTCTAAATGCAAATAGGTGAATGTCTCGAGGCTGTCTATAAGACTCCTAAATACCTAGCTACTACCAACACCCTGATCCAATTGCCTGGTAGTATCCACCTTCAGTGGAGCAATCTTCTTAAGTAGCCGAGACATACTAACCATTGTACCACCAGAGCACCCAACCTAAACATATAGTCCTAAGAAAAAACAGCAAATCATTATATGCATACAGAACCTAGAAGCCTTATATGAATTGAATGAATCAGCTTTAAAGTACAACAAAGCCCAAAATTTTTAGGCATAATCTTCCACCACAAAAGAGAGACAACAGAGATATACAAAGCCAAAACAAATGTATAGGAGAAAGCAGTTACAAAGCAGTCAAACAGAGCTGGAAAGCAACGTGAACAATATGAAAAAACAAGGGAAAAAGGGGTTACAAACAATGCAGGACAATCTAAATATACAGGAGGACCTAGAAGAATCAGAAATATGGACAGGGAAAGAAATCAAGGCATTCCTAATTCAGATGGAACGGAATATTAGAGAAGACATGAGACAGCAAATCCAAGCATTGAAAGTATATTTTGAAGAGGAACTAACCACACAAATTAAATCGGCAAAGAATGAGCTTTATCAGGAGATAGAGGTGTTAAAAAATAATCAAGTTGTAATCATAGAAATGCAAGAAACCGTAAATCAGATTAAAAGCGCTAATGAGAATATTACAAACAGACTAGATCAAGTAGAAGTCAGAACATCAGATAATGAAGACAAAGTATATCAACTTGAAAAGAATATAGTCAACACAGAAAAGATGTGAAATCAAACATATAACACAAAACACAAGTGCACACATAATATAATACATACAACACATGACATAATATTAAAGGCCTTATGACTTTTTACAGGTGAAATCTCCATTGCAATGTCTAAAAACTCTATTGTCCAAAAATAGAACTGATCAGCAAAACATTAACCTAGTTCTGTATGAGCTAAAAAAAACAAAATAAAACTTCATGATATGAGAAAGGGGAATAATAAAATAGATTTGAAAAAAACATTCTGGTTCTGTCACAGATGTAAGAACAGCCAAACTGGAGTTCTGCATATCAGCTCTTAATGATTTGAGCCAAATCATCTTATTTTTGGTCTGTAGAAATCTCTTTAGTTAATCTCTCTGGAATCCAAATTGGCTACTGTTCTCCCTGTGGAAACACAAAAACAGACCCCGGACTCCAGACAATTACTTGGTCAGGACCTTTCCATTGTCCTGTTAGAATATCCTTCCAAAGTACCTTGGGCTTATGTACATTTTTTGGACATATATGCCTTTCTGCAGCACTAAGTCCTGATGAACCCAAATTTAAAAAGTTTAGAGTAAAAGGGTTATTTTAAGTTTACCTTTGGGGAATATATACCCCTTCCCAATTTGTTCTTTTTGCTTTAATATGTACGTTTTAATAGTTTCATGTGCTCTTTCAACTATGCCTTCTCCCTGTGGATTGTATGGGATTCCTGTTATATGAGTAATGCCAAATGATGAGCAAAATTGTTTAAAAAAAGTAGAAGTATAAGCAGGGGCATTATCTGTTTTTAACTCTTTGGAACGCCCACAGTGGAAAAATTTTGTGAGCAATGAGCTATAACATCTTTAGCTTTTTCTCCAGCAAGAAGGGAGCCCATCAAAATCCAGAAGAAGTATCAACTGTAACATGCAAATATTTTAATTTTCCAAATTCTGGCAAGTTTGTGACGTTCATCTGCCAAATATGGTTAGGTATCAATCCTCTAGGATTGACTCCAAGATTAACTTGTGGTAAAAAGGTCACACAATTTTGACATTGTTTTATTATTTTGTCGAGCTTGTTCCTTAGTTACTTTGAAACGCTTTTGTAAAGTATTAGCATTGACATGGAACTTTTTATGAAAATTTGTAGCTTCTTCTAGTGTAGAGAAAATATGTATGAATGTCATGTGTTGTTTTATCTGCTAAATAATTGCCCAAACTAAGGGCTCCAGGCAATCCTGTATGTGTCCTGAAATATCCTATAAAAAACGGATCTTTCCTGTCCAGATTAGACTTTGTATAGTCGAAAGCAAAGAGAAAATAGTAGAGGAAGGGGAAATCCTTCTACCATCTTCAAGTGATACTATAGCACTAACTATATACTGATTATCAGAAAATAAATTAATTACAGATGCTTTAAGCATCACAAAAGCTTGTAATACTGCATTAAGCTCTACATTTTGAGCTAATTGTTTGGGTACTAAAAATGTAAAAGTTTGATCAGGTGTAAATATTACTGCTGTACCATTATTTGACCCATCAGTGAATATATTTGTAGCATTTATAATAGGTGTTTTTCTTGTCATTTTTGGAAAAATTACGTGATGTGATGACCAAAAAGACAATAAAGGATTAGATGGTAAGTGGTTATCAAATGAAACATTAGATTTGCACATGATTATTGCCCAAGTATTTAACTAATTATCTAAATCATCAATTTGATTCATAGTATATGGAGTAATAATTTTATCTTATTGGGTTGTATTATAGTTATAGTAGAAATATTCAAGTAAAAGAGAAGGTCTCTCGAGCTAGTCAGACAGAGATAAAAATTCAATTAAAAGAGAAGGTCTCTCTAGCTAGTTAGACAGAGGAAAAAATCAAGTGATTGATCCTGATAATGTGTCTGAATCAGCCTCTTGGACTTGTGTGAGGTTGTGGCTTAGATTCTCATCACCTGATGGATCATTCCGTGTGTGAATCCATACCCAAAATGGCCAAAAAAGCAGTCCCTGTGGATGAAGTCTCTTGCCTTCCTTTGTAAGTCTACTGAACTCCATCAAGTGAGAATACGCATCCTTTGTGTCAAATGAGTTCTTCAAAGCCCTGGAGAGTCTAGCACATAGGTTCTTGGGTTTTCTCATGACTCCAATTCACGTAAAAATATCTATACCTGACAGTCAGTAGGCCTCAAATTGGAGAAGCAGAGGTGTATTAAGGGCAGGCCTATTTGATCACACCTGGTTCACAGGAAGGGTTTCCAGGCCACCATGACTTTAGGCAATGAAGGGCAAGAAAGCTTATTTTGGACACTGTCTTGGACTTCGCCACTCATGGAAACCTCCAGACAGAGCGTAGTATGAGAGTGTATATATGGAAGAAAATGAGGACCATGTGGGAGTGTTTGGTTTTAATTGTGGTCATTTGTGTGGTAGTTGGAAGATATGACTGGGTATACCTGGGCTGAACTCTGGTGTGATTCCCCTTAGAGACTGAGTTCTAGAGCTGACTTAGAGAAGTGTTATCATGAAATATGTTGGGATTTTAGTTGGTCACGCATGAGAGTCGCCCTTGGAAACCGAGATCTAGGCCCAGGTTTGCTTTCCACAGAGCACTTGGAATCTAATCCAGGATATCACATGGTTTTATTCTGAAAGACATGGCAGCCATAGTTGAGAGTCAAAACACACATGTACCTCACATTGTAGACAGCAATAGGTCTGGCTTCCTGTGAAATTTTGGCCACTCTTTGGAAGCCTTGCCTGTGAGATTTCTCCAGAGCTTTCATTGAAATGAGCTTCCTCACCATTTAATTGTTCCTGAATGAAGTTAAACACACAGTGCCTCCAACATCATTCTTGTAAAATGGCTAGATAAATACCATGAAATTTTTGAAATTCCCATGACCATGAAAATGGTGTAGAACAGAGATGCCAGTAAGTTGGAGCCCGATGTGAAATGGGTCTAGAAAAGTCGTGTGCAGTTGTGTGATAAAATATCTGTGGTGGGGCAATGTGGATCTGCCATTGGCTTCCAAATGGCTTGTGACTGACATGGTGCACCCAGCAGACCCTTCTATGTAAAGGCATCTTGTTATGTGGAGAGTTTTCAGGGCAATGTTCAGAATCAGATTGCTATGGTTAAGGATGCAAGCTATGTGGGATTGAAGCCTGGTTGGTTCATTATCCTGCAGAACCTGACACACCACACGTGACAGAACTCCCTTTAGCACTGTGTCCCAGTTTAACTCCTTGTATTTTGTGAAGCAAATACCAAACTCACATTGCAGCAGCAAGAAACACATCGACAAGTGGAGGATGGCCAGATGGCTTTACAGTCCACACGGAAAGAGTTTGCCCGCAGTGGCCACAGTTTACCTACAAAGAGATAAATCAGCACTGCTGCCTCATGTTCATTAGAAAATAAGAAACCATGTCCTCCAGGTCACTTAGATACATACCTAGCTTTGATGGTCTCTCTACAAAAAAAGCTAAAACTCCTGACAACAACAAATATTTCAAGTGCCCAAACTCAGAGGCAGTTTCACCAGAAGTCTTTAGTCCAGAAGAGCTCCATTTTTGTGGAGTATTTACCTGTCCCTTACTTTTGGAAACTCCTCTACCACCTTCAAGGTTGTGAACTCTTGAGCATATTACATTCCAGATATGTATTCACAGATTTTCTAACTCGTCCACTCTAATTGTATTTTACTTGGAGTGAAGGTAAAGTCAAGGCATTATTCTGGATTAGAGTGGGAAGATTTTTGTGAAGCACATATTTACATACACATTGGATTCATTTTCCTATTTTCAATTCAAAATGCTGAATGCCTGACACTAACGCATACCCTACTAGACTCTGACTACTAATTCTAATATGATGGAGAAAAATAACCCAAACCGAATAGAAATACAAGCAGTTTAGACGAGACATAGTGTATTGCTGGACTTGCCTTTTGCATTATACAGGGTAGGACTTATAAATCTAGTCAATATTTTGATGAAATAGTTCTCCATGTGTTTTTAAAGTTAACAAATAGATGAATTCCTCTCTGCCTTTCTCTGTAGCCAATTCAGCACATGTTATTTCATATGCACATATTGAATCATACCTGTTATCACATGTACATTCTTGTGAGGTGGCTGACTTTGCAGATACAAATTGGGAGAAGAGATCACTCCACCTAAACACAGTTGGAACTGAAAATTCAACCTATGGGTGAGCTTCGTAGATGAACAACATGATAAATAAAATCATGTTCAGTATAATGAATATTTTTGGATCAGTGGATGATATACATTTCATGATGAATTTCGATTTCCGTATATATTGCTACTTTTTAATGTCTGTGTGTGTGTGTGTGTGTGTGTGTGTGTGTGTGTACACTCTCCAAGTTTTTCAAAATATGAAATATATGGGTCTCAATGTACACTCCCTAAATTTATTCGTATTCATGTATGTGGATTTATAATCAAATATTCAAAAGATTATTCTCAGAAATATTCATCCACCTGAAATACATATTTGTTTCCTAGAAATAAAAACTAACTTCTGTGAATGGTGCATACGAATCTTAATATTTCTACAGTAACTGACCCAGTTTAACACCAATGCAAGTAGATAATTATGGAACGTGATGTGTATTTTGATGTTCATTTTTAGTCAACACTTGTACATTACTATTTCTTCAGTTTATGCACATCATAAGATATATATTTCATACACAAGTTAGCAAATTTATTGGCATTTGTTTCACTTTCAATAACTTCATTCTTCAGAACACATGTATTCCTCCATGTTTTTTAACAAGACTTCTTTCTAAACACATTATTTTCGATTTCCATAATCACTTTTGAAGCATAACTCACACACTCTTCATGATGAAATATCACCTTAATATTACCATTAGAAGTATAACTGGTTGGAATGAATGATTTTATATCAACATTAGATTTTCTGTATATTTTCAGATATCAACTCAATCCATTATTTAAAGCGGACCAATTATATTATTTATTCACAGTATGGTCTATTCTTGCATTATCTCTATATTCTTAGACAGATACTACACCACTTTCTACCCCCAATACTCATTTATACGTCTTCAAAATATTGTTCCCAGAAATGGTGGAAGAAATACTCATGTCACCTGATCTATATATACATTTTATCACAGTAATATTCTGGAAAATAAAGCAAAGGTCACACTTATGATTGTACCAAAGCCTAAATTTAAAGTGAGCATGGATTTCTAAAAACATCCATGTCCAGGTTGCCTAATTCTCTCAAATGTCAATCCAATTGTTGACTACATATTTGTTTCTTTCTAAGATTATATATTCAAACTCAACCCTGTTGAAAATGTCTAATCCTATCACTCACTTTACTTTGCCTGATATCCTAATGTCTCTATTGATATCGGCTTTCCTTCATAAATTCCCAGTTCATCATTTTGACTGTTCATTTGACATTTACATTCACTCTCTACCTGAAACCCAATTGCTAAATAACTTTTGGTCCAAATCCTATACTCACTCTTCTTTCTGAATCTACCAACTATCTCCCAAATCCTACTGACTATCCTTTTTTGAATGGATGTTCTCTTCGACATTCAATCATTCAAGGTACAAGGTCCGATGCCATTGTGTATTGATTTATCTGAGACATATGTGCAGGACAAAATTCAAAGCTAAGTCTCCCAATCAAGGGCCCAATCCGTTTCTGGGCTTCAAATATTACTTAGATTTCTGTTTTCATACATATATTTCACCTCTATATTTTTATAAATATCACAGATTTCCAATACCATTATTAATCCAGCAAAATGATTCCTAACCCAAATCGAACATGTAATTAACCCAAACCATATACTATTCCCTCATTCTAACTTTATAAAAGAGCAGGGAAAGTGTTGGTCTTACAATATAGGAATGTAGGGGATATACCACCTGCTGAAAACCTCAAAGGTCCATGCAGAAATAATCCCTGGAGATGATGTAGGCAGCTATTAAGGACGTGAGAGAGCAAAAGTCATCTTCCATGGAAAACAACCCTGTCTGGAGAGGGGTTGTGTCTGACTGAGTGTCTCTGTTCCTAATGTACAGAAGATGGACCAATCCAGGCCTGTGTGCAGAGCTGTTCACGGGTGCCTATGGGTGATATCGTATTCTAACTGGTGAGAGGGTCACGGGAAATAGGGGCAGCATCTATCTCATGGGACCCTTGGAAGCAACTGTTAGGAAAAAGTGGTTGCAAAGGCAGTGACCTCATTCAGTTCCTGAAGGAAGTGACCTCATCTCTATTCCTTGGTGATGGAACTCTCTGAACTTGCGATCCAGGATTCCAGGCACCCAGAGCCAGTCCTAGTCCCAGTCCCAGTGGGCTCATTTGTTTGGATTTTGTAAGGACAGAGTCAGTCTTTCTTGGTATCTATTGATGTGAAGATGGCCAAATGCCAGGAAAGCTTTGAAGACTGGCCTTTCCAGAGAAAGCAAGTAGTGGCTCACCACGGGCTCCTGACAATTTTACAGAGTTGGCCAAAGAGACCAGATCTGAGACAGGACAGGCCATTTTGGAGGTACATAGTAAGGCTCACCACTGAGAGTACACTCCGAATAGTCACAGACCTACTTGGGGGAAGGTGTTGCCTTTGTGGTTTTTGTTGTGTGTTTGTGGTTTTATCTCATGTTCTGAGAAAAGGTAAGAAAGGCGGTTTGTTTGGTTTGGAGTGAACTGTTTCTAGTAAGTCGTTTGACAAGGCAAGTGTTTCTATGTCTGTGTATCCCAATGTGTCTGTTGTTGTAGACATTAGAAAAGAGAATGCATCAATGGATGTGTCCTGTCTAGTAGAAAGCTTCCCAGCATCAATCCTGCCCAATTAATGCATGGATTGTGGCTTGCATTATCAAAGGGCAACACCTACAAACTTCCTAAGTTCCCATTTTCTTCCTGAATTCTGCCTACACTCAAGAATAGGCTCATAGTTTTGTGTCCAAGATATTTACCACCTCCAAGCTCTGTGATATGTCCATGTACTGGATAGCTGAAGGGAATGGCGAGCATCTCAGAAAACTCAGATATCAGTGTGACCAGTAAAGTCTCAGTGGAGGAACCCTGCTATGGGCCTTTTGCTTACCTATTGTTCTTTTGCCCTGAATGTCAGGAAGGGCTTTGCCTCACGCCACCCCATTCTGAAGCCTGAAGAAACCAGTTTTCAAATGTAAATGAGTGGGCATCACCTGTGGCTCTTTGCTTAACTGCTTTGGAAAGGGATGTGTCTGAATCAGTCTCTTGGCCCTGTGTGAGGCTGTGGCTTAGATTACCAACACCTGATGGATGTAAAGAAAGATCCCATGTGTGCATACAAAATCAAAATGGCAAAAATTCGCAGTCATTGTAGATGAAGTCTCTCGCCTTTCTCTGTAAAGTTCCTGACCTCCATCAAGGAGAATAGGGATCCTTTGGGTCAAATGAATTCTTCAAAACCATGCAGAGGCAAATCCATAAGTGCTTCGGTTTTTTCCTGACTCCATTTCACATAAAGAATCTAAACGCCAAAGTCAGAAGGCCTCAAATTGGAGAAGTGGAAAAGTATTAATGGCAGACTTATTTGATCACTCCTTGTTCACAAGAAGGGTGTCCAGGCCACCGTGACTTTAGTCACACACACACACACACACACACACACACACACACACACACACACATATATATATATATATATATATATATATATATATATATACACTCTCCAGATTTTTCAAAATATGAAATATGTGTCTTATTTTACACTCACGAAATTCATTCATATTCATATATGTAAATTTATAATCAACTTTCCAAAGATTATTCTTAGAAATATTCATTAACCATAAAAACATATATCTTTCCTATACTGAAAAGTAACTTGAGTGAATGGTGCACACAAATCCTAATATTTCTACAGTACCTGACCCAGTTTAACATCAATGCAAGTAGATTCCAATCGGACATGATGTGTATTTTGACGTTCATTTTTATTCAACACTGGTAGATTGCTATTTCTTCAATTTATGCACATCATAGGATATATATTTCATCCACAACTTAGAAAATTAATAGGCATTTGTTTCACTATCAATCATTTCCTGCTTCAGAGCACATGCATTCCTCCATGTTTCTTGACTGGTCTTTTCATGAGAAAAGGGATGGACAAGGCAAGGTAAGGCAACTAAGATAGCACCGAAGACACGGAAACAGTCCTATTTGGTTGCAACCGGATTTAGAGGGCATTGCTTCTGTTGTAATCATTTAATCCCCTGCACCCCAAGTTTAAATTGTTTCAGAATTTTGTACCCAACATGGATGGGAGGGGCTCAGAAGTTCACAATCTGCAGAAGTTTATAAAAAGCAGTTTTTGTTTCTGTTTTTTTTTTCTCTGTTCTGGGCAAGTTAACATTTTAAGGATACCGGGAATGGGGCAGAGCTATTTTCTTCTCTTTTTTTTTCTCTCAGCCAGATGTTACCATGGAGCCCAGTTGGTAACTTCTTTATCTTAGAAATGTAGCCATCTCTGTGAAGCCCCAGCTCAAGGCCAGAGGCCTTGTTTACATATTGCCAGCATTATGACTGACTCTTTCCAAACACATTATTTTCGTTTTCCATAATCACTTTTGTAGCAAAACTAACATATCTTCATGATAAACCGTAACCCTAATATTAATATTAGATGTATCATTGGTTGGAATGAATGATTGTATATCAATATAAGATTTCTTATATATTTTCAGATATCTATTCAATCCGTTATTTAATGTGGAACCAGTTATATTATTTATTCACTTATGGTCTATTCATGCATTATCTCTATATTCAATGACACAGTGTACACCTCTTTGTACCCCCAATACCCATTTATATGTCTTCAAAATATTGCTCCCAGAAATGGTGGAAGAAACACTCATGTCACCACATCTACATATACATTTTATCACAGTAGTATTCTGGAGACAAATGTAAAGGTCACACTTTTGATTGTACCAAAGCCTAAATGGAAAGTGAGCATGGATTACAAAAAACATCCATGTCAAAGTTGCCTAATGCTCTCAAATGTCAATCCTATTGGTGACTACATATTTGTTTCTTCTTAAGATTATATATTCTAACTCAATTCTGTTGAAAATGTCTAATCGTATCATGCACTTTATACTTTGCCTGATTTTGTAATGTCTTTATTGATATCTGCTTTCCTACATATTTTTCCCACTTCATTATTGTGACTGTTCACATGTGCTGACATTTACATTCACTCTCTAACCGAACCCCTATTGCTAAAGATATTGTTTTCCAAATCCTATACTCACTCTTTTTCCTAAACCTACCGACTATCTTCTTAATCTTACCGACTATCCGTTTATGACTGGATTTTCTCTTCTACATTCAAACATCCAAGTAATGTTCCTACAAGCGTCGGTGGAAGAGATCACCAAGATAGTGTCTCATGCAACAGCAAGGGGTTAATTGGGGGTCCAGCAAGCTGGGGCTCAGAGCTCACATGAATAGAGCAGAGAGCCCTGAGAACAGCTTAAGCAGAGCTTATATACTTTCCTTGGAGAGGGCAGGGATGGAAATTTATTGATGGGTCAGAGCGAGTGGGTGGTTAGTGTGAAACTGGGTGAGGGAATACGTTCTGCAATTTGGCAGTTGGGGACAGCACAATCTGGGAACAAGATTACAAACAGTTCTCAATATTTCAACAGTGTTTTGTTAAGCATACAGAAAAACAGGAAGTTACAAGTACCTTTTTTATTAACCTTTCATTCCCCACTTCTTCTTCTTGCTACTTTTAATCATAAAAGTGATTATTGGGACGTGTCACATTCTATGTCTGCTAGTGGGGTATTACCATAAGTTTAACTTATCCAATTTGAGCTTGGAGAAAAGAAATTACATGGTTAAGCAAACAGAGTTTTATAGTTAGCAATAATATGAGGATTATTATTGGACAGGCCAGGGTTGATAAAAGCGTAGATAAGCAGGGGGACTGTGTGAACCAAGACTCAAACCACCCTTTTTGGGCCTCTCTCTCTCGTTGACGATTTTCAAGGCATCCTTTTATTTTACTCAAAGGTTTTTTTTACAACCTCAGTATGGTCAGCATCAAAACAACATTCTTACATCAATGCAGCACAAAGGCACCCTTCTCTCATGAAGAGGAGGTCCAACTCTCAACTGGAGTGTAAAACAACTTCAGAGAGACATGTTAAAGATTCCTGCAAAGCTGTGATGGAGGTTTCTATTATCTTTAAGTTTTGGTCTCTTGCTGCTTCTATTTGGGTCATTTGTTGTGTACCATGGAGCAGGGCAGTGGTTCCTGTGACTACCACTGCCGCAACTCCAATTCCTAATATGATGGCTAAAGTGAGGGATATATGTTCCCAGTGGAACCGGGTTGTATGCCCCCGTGTTTGAACTTCAAATGAACCTGGGTCATTATAGAGCAATCTGGGACACATCTTCACCATTACACAATTAATCACATCTGTTGACCATTTCATGAAAACATGAACAATGTTTAAGTATATAGAATTATACTGTTGTAGGGACGGACAAGGCACGGCACTTAAGATAGCAGCAAAGACAGGGAAACAGTCCTATTTGGTTGCAACCGGATTCAGAGGGCATTGCTTCTGTTGTAATCAATTAACATCCTGAACCCCAAGTTTAGGTAGTTTCAGAATTTTGTACCCAACATGAAAGAGAAGGGACTCAGAAGTTCACAGTCTGCAGAAATTCACAAAAAGAAGCTTTTTTTCTGTTTTTTCCTTTATTGTGGGCAAGTTAACTTTTCAAGGACACCTGGGAGGCAGAGAGCTTTTTTTTCCTTTTCTTTTATCCCCCTGCCAACTGTTACCATGGAGCCCAGTTTGTAAATTTTTATCTTAGAAATGTAGCCATCTCTGTGAAGCCCCAGCTCAAGGCCAGAGGCCTTGTTAACATATTCTGTGAAAAACTATTAAGGGGGTGTCTAGCTTAGGAGTGCTGATTTTTCCAGCCAGTAGCCAAGTAGAACAGGGCAACAGAAAAAGAGGAAGTTAATCTACACTGAACTCATTTATAGAGACTCTTTTGCTGAAAGTCCTAAAGTCAGCCATGGTGAAGACTTCTGGAGAAGTTCAGTGAAGATTTTTCTGTGGGCCTGGTACAGAGAGGGAAGACGGGGAAGGGGGGGGTGAGAGCAGCTCCGTGGATCTGAGAATAAGGAAGGGGAGATGTAAAGGAATAATGGGAAAGGGGTTTGGGATTTTCCTAGCAACATAAATTGAGCAGTAGAATCGGTAGAACAGAAAGGAAGACGGGAGTGAGTATCCCAAAAAGCCTGTGAGGGACTTTAAATTCTTAGTAACCTGTTTTCAGTGATGACAAAGCAACTTTAAAGGCCATTTTCATTACATCTTCGATAGGGGTCTGAGGGCTCTCCTAAGCTGGTTTGAGCTTTGGGTTAAGTGGTAAGAGGACCTGGTGGGACCCGGTGTGGGCACTGACAGGAAAAGAGAGAAGTGAGTGGATGGATGGGTACCTCAGTACCTGCTACCTCAGCAAGGGGGCAATGCTCTGAGAACCGGCGGAGGTTTCGGTTTTTGATCTAGTAATTGGAGAAGAGAAATCAGGTTTGCTGAGGTGGGACTGACAGCAGAGAGTCTGGAGCAGAAGGCTGAGTTTGAGGAACTATTGGAGAAGCATAGTTCAGGATGTGAGCGAAAGAGGAAAAAGGCCTTCACATAGGGGAATTTCCTTTCACCCTTCTGAGCACTTGCAGAAGTTAAAAAGGTGACACAGAATTTGAGGATCTAGAGACTCCTCTGTTGGCCATCAGTTTGGGTTTTCTAAGTGGTAATATGGCCAATGCTGTGTACTGAATTTGATGAGGATTTTGGGTTCCACCAGGCAGCCCCTGTATGCTCAAATCCCCATGACTTACAGAAGAAGTCGGCTTTTCCCCCACACAGCCGTGGCGGTTTGTGGCTTTGATAGTCTGCCGGGCAAACATACTAATATAGGCTAGCCAACCTGCATCTGGCTTGCCTGTCCCTACAACCATAATGTTTGTTTCCATTATCTATGGTACGGAAAGGATTTAATGGAATTTTAGTGAGATCCTCTTCATCAGGGATATCATAATAGGAAAGACCTATAGCCAGCTGACAAATGTCTGGGTGGAGAGATGGCCACCAGGTCCCTAAGGGGGCTGTATGCAAGATAGACCATACTTCTTGTCTAGTAGTATTTGTGATCAGCCATCGCTGCTGAAGGGACTGATGAGCGTTAGGACTACGGGTGGCCAAGGAGAGAGTCTATAGCCTTACCCACGTGGCAAATATGCAATTTGAAAGGGTTAACAGTCTTTTCCAGTTTTCAGCCAGAGTCTGGACATGGCACAGGCTTGAGATGAGAGGCATGGATCCAGGAAGTGATTCCCTCTACTTTTACTGCTGTAGGTGTTATAAGTAGCACCTGGAATGGTCCTTTCCAGCGGGGTTCCAGGGATGACACCTGATGTCATCTTATGTAGAGGAAGTCTCTTTCTTGATATCAATGTGGATTCCCCTTGTCCCCAGGTTGGAAGGCAGTGGCCAGCTGTTTCCACAGGTATAGCTGAGTTCTTACAAGAGATTTAAGTATGTCAAGCAAGGGTGTGTGGAAGGGATCCTTAGGTCTTAGAGTCGGGGTTAGGTCTCTTAGTGTAGGAAGGGCCCCATAGAGAATTTCATAGGGGGTGAGGTTACACAAAGAAAGAAAGGGAGTATTTCTTGCATGAAACAGTGCATAAGGCAGGAGCATAGTCTAATCTTTTATGCCGGTCTCTAAGCTTAATTTTGTTAAAGTCTCTTTAATGGTTCTATTTATTTTTTTTACGTGTCCTGAGCTCTGGGGTCTATAAGCACAATGTAACTTCCAATTAATCCCCAGGGTCCTGGCTAACCCCTGATATACCTGGCCCATGAAGGCTGTTCAATTATCAGACCATATTAAATTAGGCAGGACGTGTCTTTGATAAATATTTTTCAGGATCTTCTTGACCACAATTTGTGCCGGTTTTCTTTTCTTTTCTTTTTTTTTTTTGGTGGGAAAGGCTTCAATCCATCCTGAAAATGTATCTACAAAGACTAGGAGATATTTAAGTCCATACCTTGCTGGCTTAATTTCAGTAACGTCCACTTCCCAGAATTGTCCTGGTCTGGTTCCTCATAGGTGCTTTCCTGCAGGAAGCTTGGAAGGGTAAGCATTAACCAATTGACAGAACTGACAGGCTTTTGTTACCCATTCAATTATTTCCTTTCACTGTGAGTGAATTAGTCTAAAACTCCGTTCTTCATCCTACAGTAATGCCGGCAGTTTTTTTGAACCAAGTTGATTGAGTTGATGTACATTTTTAATGTAGTGTAGGGCTTTCTGAAATTGCAGGCTGGGCTCAGTGAAGTTGAGGAGTTCAGTGTCAGTGTTCTTAGATGTTACCAAAAGCTTGCTGGTGCTCAAGGGTTCATTGGAATTGGGCATTCTCATTTAACAGCGGGTGTAAAGGAGCAGCTAAGAACACAAACCCAGGTCCATAACCTGCTAAAGCCAGCAGTCCCAAGAAACTCTCTATGTTGTCTCCTGTTAAATGGGGGTGGTATCTGCACAACGGTTTGTTTTCTGGGCTCAGTGAGCCATCATTTACCGCGCCTAAGGAAATACCCCAGGAAGATTACTTCTTGCTTGCAAATTTGGGCCTTTTTGTCCAAAGCTCTCTACCCAAGTTGAGCAGGCTCAGATAATAGTGCTTGGGTCTCAGACTCACAATTTTCTTTGGTGTTGGCTGCCAGTACCTGGACATCCACATATTGAAGCAGAATGAATTCGGGGTGCGTAGTTCTGAAGTTGTAGAGATGTCTGTGAAGGGCTTCATCAAAGAGAGTGGGGGAGTTTTTGAACCCCTGTGGAAGTCTAGTCCAAGTTAGTTGACAAGACGTTCCGGTTTCTGGGTCTACCTACTCGAAAGCAAACAGCAACTGACTATCTTTATGCAGAGGCAAGCAAAAGAAAGCATCTTTTAAGTACAGAACAGTATAGCATTTTCACTCGGCCACAGCAAAGAGGTTATTGGGGGTCCAGCATGCTGGGGCTCAGAGCTCACTTGAATAGATCATAGAGCCCTGAGAACAGCTTTAACAGAGCTTATATACTTTTCTTGGAGAGGGCAGAAAGGGAAATTTATTGATGGGTCAGGGCGAGTGTGCGGTTTGCGTGCACCCGGGTGAAGGAGTATATTCTGCAGTTTGGCAGTTGGGGACAGCACGTCCTGGGAACAAAATTAGCAAAAAGTTCTCAAGATTTCAACAGTGGTTTGTTAAGCATACCGAAAAACAGGAAGTATCAAGTGCCTATTAACCTTTCACCAAAGCAAAATGGAAAGTGAGCATTGATTACTAAAAGCAACCATGTCCAGGTTGCCTAATGCTCTCAAATGTCAATCCTATTGGAGGCAACATATTTCTTTCTTCCTAAGATTATATATTCAACCTCAACCATGTTGAAAATGTCTAACCCTATTACATTATAATTTGCCTGATTTCCTAATGTCTCTATTGATATCTGCTTTCCTACATATTTTCCCCAGTTCATCATTGTGACTGACTCTTCATATGTGCTCATATTTACGTTCACTCTCTACCCAAAACCCTATTGCTAATGAAACTTTCGTTCAAATCCTATATTCACTCTTTTTTCTAAACCTACTGACTACCTTCCTAATCCTGCCGACTATTCCTTTTTGACTGGATGTTCTCTAGGACATTTAATAATCCAAGGTACAAGGTCCTTTGCCATTGCACATCGATTTATCTGAGATATCTGTTCAGAACATAATTCAAAGCAAAGTATCTCACTAAAGGGCCCATTGCCCTTCAGGACTTCAAATCGTACCTAGATTTCAGGTTTCATACTTATATTTCACCTATATATTCTTGTGAATATCGCAGGTTCCCAATACCATTATTCATCCCGCAGAATGTTTCCTAACCCAAATAGAATATGTTATTAACCCTAACCATACACTGTTCCCTCAATCTAACTTCACAAAAGAGCAGGGACAGAGTTGGTCTTACAATACAGGAATGTAGGGGATCTTTCACCTGCTGAGAACCTCAAAGTTTGATGAGAAATGATCCCTAGAGAAGATGTAGCAGCTATGAAGGACCTGAGAGAGCAAAAGTCATCTTCCATGGCAAACCACCTGTTCAGGATGAAGTGATGTGTCTGAATCAGCCTCTCTCCTACTGATATAAAGAAGATGGACCAAACCAACCCTGTGTGGAGAGCTTCTCCTTGGTGTCTACGGTTGATATACCATTCTAACTTCTGAAAGTGTCACAGGAAGTAGGGGCAGCCTCCATCTCAAGGGACCCTTGGAAACAAGTGTTAGGACAAAGTGGTTGCCAAGGCAGTGACCTCATTCCCTTCCTGTTGGAATTGACCAACCTCACTTCTTTGGTGATGTAACTCTCTGAACTTGGGATCCAGGAAGCCAGGCACACAGAGCCAGTCCCAGTCCCATTCCCAGTGGACTTACTTGTTTGGATTTACCAAGGAGAGAGTCTGTCTCTCTTGGTACCTAATGGTTTGAGGATGACAAAATGCAAGTAGAGCTCTGAAGATGGGCCTTCAATGAGAAAGAAGGTAGTGGTCAGCACAGGCTCCATACAACTTCACAGAGATGGATAAGAAGACCAGACCTGAGACAGGACAGGACATTTTGGGGGAACATAGTATGCCCCACCAGTCAGAGGACACTCTGGATAGTCACAGACTTACTTGGGGGAAGGAGGTGACTTTTTGAGTGTGGGTGTGAGTTTGGGGTTTTGTCTCATGTTCTGAGAATAGGTAGGAAAGGTGGTTTGTTTGGTTTAGAGTGGACTGTTTCTAGAAAGTCCTTTGACAAGGCGAGTGTGTCTGTGTCTGTGTATCCCACTGTGTCCTTGGTTGTACATATTAGAAAACAGAATAGATCAATGGATGTATCCTGTCTAGTAGAAAGCTTCCCAGAATTCATCCTGCCCATTTTAGGAAAGGACTGTTGGTTGCTTTTCGATGGGCAACACCTACTATCTTCCTAAGTTCCTGTTTTCTTCCTGAATTCTGGCCACTCTCCAGAATAGGCTCATGTATTTTTGTCCAAGATATGTACCACATCCAAGCTCTGTGACATGGCCATGTACTGGATAGCTGAAGGGAATTGCAAGCATCTCATAAAACTCAGATATCATTGTGACTAGTAAAGTCTCAGTGGAGAAACCCTGCATTGGGATTTGCTGACTTATTGTTCTGTTACCCTGAAGTCAGGAAGGTCTTTGCCTCAGGCCACCCCTTTGTGAATTTTGAAGAAAAAAGTTTTCAAATGGAAGTGAATGGGCATCACCTGTGGCTCTTTGCTTAACTGCTTTGGAAAAGTATGTGTCTGAATCAGCCTTGTGGCTCTGTGTGAGGCTGTGGCTTAGATTATCAGCTCCTGATGGATCTAAAGAAAGATGCAATGTGTACATCCAAAACCAAAATGGCAAAAAGATCAGTCATTGTGGATGAAGTCTCTCGCCTTCCTCTGTAAGTTTCCTGACTTCCACCAAGTGAGAATAGGGATCATTTGGGTCAAATAAGTTCTTTCAAGCGCTGCAAAGTTGCTTTGGTTTCCTAATTACTCCAAATCACATAAGGAATCTAAACCTGACAGTAAGTAGGCCTCAAATTGGAGAAGCAGAGCAGTATTAAAGGAAGAACTATGTGATCAATCCTAGTTCACAGGAAGGGTGTTCAGGCCACTCTGAGGATAGGCAAATGAGGGGCAAGGGAGCTTATTTTGGACACTCTCTTGGGCTGCGCCATTCATGAAAACCTCTAGCCAAAGGGTATAATGAGTGTATATATGTAAGAAGTTGAGTGCCATGTGAGAATGATTTGGTTTTTATTGTGGTCATTTGTGTGGCAGTTGGAAGAGATGACTGGGTCCACCTGGTTTTGAACACTGGTGTGATTCTCCTCAGAGACTGAGTTCTGAAACTAACCTCAGAGAAGTAATTGCTTTGGAAAGAGATGTGTCTTAATCAGGCTCTTGGCCCTGTGTGAGGCTGTGGCTTAGATTATCAGCAACAGACGGATCAAAAAAATGATCCCATGTGTGCATCCAAAACCAATATAGCCAAAAGAGCAGTCATTGTGAATGAAGTCTCTCACCTTCCACTGTAAGGTTCTGAAAGAATAAAAGAAATTGAAATCGAAATGTAATGAACCAGGTTTTGTAAAGTTTCCAAGCTGCACTCAGAACCTGAAATTCCTGTGGCAGTTAAGACAATTCCTGGAACTGCCCATTAGATGTGTGTTGAAATCTTCCCTGACCACCTAGTTACTTAACAACCCCTTCCCAGAAGCCGTGCATCTCACCACGTATACATCTCAGGGCTTCAACCAATCAGTTTTAATGTATTCCCCTTCTGAGGGCTGACCAATCACCCCCTGCCCCAACTTTTCCCGCCAATGAATGTGCTAATCATGTTTTAGAGTTGTTATTTCATTTTCCCGTGGTACATGATGATTTCCTAAAGGAGGCTATGATGTATGTAAAGTCCCTGAGCTCTCTAAAGAATGTATATAAACTCTGCTCAAGTTGTTCTCGGGGCTCTTTGTTCTTTTCTCCTCTGAAGGGAGCTCTGAGGCCTAGCATTCTGGACCCCCAATAAACCCTTTGCTGATGCATGAGAAATCCTCTTTGTTGTCTTTTCCTTTGATGTTCGCAGCACCTTTTCATCTGGAGGCCCCAGGTGAGATATCCAGGAGCGGTGAATGGAAGACTTCAAGGGAGTCCTCTTGGGGTAAGTAAGGTGCCTCTTTCTGGTTTCGGGTTTCAGGCTAGGGCGTGCAAAGTGGCTGTTGGTGAAGAGCATTAGCTCTCTCCTATGGTGTGACAGACGTGTCACAGAGCCAAGATCACGTCCCTGAGGGACACTCCGGAGGACTAGGGAATTCAAGGAATAGTAGTTTCCTCAACTCGGTTATGTTTTGCTTCAGGATTTGATTTGCCAGCCCATCAGGTTTTGCCGGTAACTCAGTTTTGGTCATTGTTCTGAACTCATGTTGAGTTTACTGTCTGTTTTTATTGTCTAACCCATCAATATTTTCCAGTTACTCAGTTCAAATCTTTGTCTTGGACTCATGTTAAACGTTTACTGTTTGTCTTTGTGTTGTGTTTGTGTCTTCACTGTCCCTGTTTGAGTAACTCCCATTATGGGACAAAGCACTTCCTCTTCTCTGTCTCTGACCCTTGATCATTGGACTGATGTCCGCTCAAGGGCCCAGAATCTTTCTTTTTCAGTAAAACACCGTACCTGGCAGTCTCTCTGTGCTTCAGAATGGCCCATCCTCGAATTCAGATGGCCCCAGATTAATCCTTCCACTTTCCTCTAATCCGAAAATTCAGAGATATTGTCATTCAGCCGGGGCCACGTGGCCACCCAGATCAACAGCCATATACTCCTTCCCCCACATTCCTATCATTCAAACTTTCCGATCCTCTCCCTCTTCCTTCCATTCTCCCTGAGTCACAAGACTGGACACTCCACCCCCTCCTTATTGTCTACTCTCCCTCCCCAACCCCCAACACAGTTCCTGGTGATCCTCCCACCGCTGACTCAGCCTCTCCACTGCTAGAGGCAATTGGGCCAGACCCAAGCCCTCCAGGGGACTTCCCCCATAGCAGCAGCAACCCCTCCTCCCCTGGAGGAAGATGGGCAACCTAAAAGAACCCACCGGCGATGGATAATAGAAAACTCAGAAGCCCCTGTGATGCTCTCTCTCCATCCCTATGGGCCCATGAACCGACCCAACTGGGACCCCAACACCTTTGAAGGTAGGAAGCATCTGTCCACTTATCGCCGGGCTCTAATAGCGGGTCTCAGAGTGGCCGCCAGAGAGCCGACCAATTTAGCCAAGGTAAGAGAGATTATCCAAGGGCCTAATGAGTCTCCCTCTATGTTTCTGGAGAGAATTATGGAAACATATAGAAAATATACTCCTTTTGATCCTCAGGCAGATGACCAAAAGGCATTTGTTACAATGGCCTTTATTGAGCAGGCTGCCCAAGATATTAAGAGAAAGTTACAATGTCTAGATGGGTTACAAAATACGACCTTAAGATATTTAGACAGAGAAGCTGAGAAAGTATATTATAAGATATATATTATAAGTATATATTATAAGTATATAAGTATATTATAAGAGAGAAACTGAGGAGGACACGGAACAGAGGAGAGAGAAGGAAAGGGAACAAAAAAAGGATGAAAGGAGCAAAAGGCAGACAAAAGCATTGGCTAAGATTTTCTTCACAGCAGCAAATACGCCAGAAATTAAAAAGCAGGGAGTCAGAAAGGGATACTTGGGCCCACGCCAAAGGCTGTCCCTGGCCTCAGATCAATGTGCCTACTGTAGAGAAAAAGGACACTGAGTCAAAGAGTGCCCCAAAAAGAAGAAGCCACGGCAGCCCGCCATGCTGACTCTAGAAGAGGACTAGGAATGTCAGGACTCGGATCCCCTCCCCGAGCTCAGGGTAACATTTGAAGTGGAGGGGACTCCAGTGAACTTTGAAGTGGATACAGGAGCAGTATACTCAGCCTTTAAGGCTTCACTGGGCCCCATATCAAATAAATGGTCCCTAGTTCAAGGGGCTAATGACACTACTTATCGGGCTTGGACAACTAAGAGGATTATGGAAGTAGGAAAATGAAAAGTCCACCACTCTTTCCTAGTAATCCAAGAATGCCCAGCCCCATTGATGCACAGGGATCTGTTTACCAAACTCGAGGCTAGAGTAACCTTTAACCCTGATGGTCCCCAAGTGGATGTTCTAAAACCTTCAGTAAAAACTCCCATAGTCACAGAATTGACTATATCCGTAGAAGATGAACATCAACACTTCGTGCCCCCTAGGACTGATCAAAGAGGCAAACTACAACAGAAATGGATAAAAGATTATCCTAATGCCTGGGCAGAAACTGCTGGGTTAGGTCTAGCCATAAAACAACCTCCAATAGTAGTAGAATTAAAAGCCTCTGCCTCTCCAATCAGTGTTAAACAATATCCTCTAAGCAAAGAAGCTAAGGATGGGATAAGTCACCATATTCAGAAATAATTAGCCTTTGGGGTCCTAAGGCCCTGTCAATCAGCCTGGAATACCCCCCTGCTACCAGTAAGAAAGCCAGTAACTAGGGACTACAGTCCTGTTCAAGACCTAAGAGAGATCAACAACAGAGTGCAGGACATTCACCCCACAGTACCCAATCCATATAATTTGCTTAGCACTCTGAATCTGGACCGGGAATTCTACACTGTGCTGGACTTAAAAGATGCTTACTTCTGCTTGCCCCTACATAAGGACAGTCAGTTGCTGTTTGCTTTCGAGTGGATAGACCCAGAAACTGGAACATCTGGCCAAGTAACCTGGACTAGACTCCCACAGTGGTTCAAACCCCCCCCCCCACTCTCTTTGATGAAGCCCTCCACAGGAACATAAACGACTTCAGAACTGCACACCCCGAAGTCACACTACTCCAATATGTGGATGATCTGCTACTGGCAGCGGACACCAAGGAAAACTATGAGTCTGGGACCCAAGCACTATTATCCGAGCTTGCTCGGCTTGGATATAGGGCTTCTGCCAAAAGGCCCAAATATGTCAGCAAGAAGTAATCTTCCTGGGTTATTCTCTTAGGGGTGGCAAATGATGGCTAACTGAGAACAGAAAACAAACCATTGTGCAGATACCACCCCCATCTAATAAGAGACAACTCAGAGAGTTTCTTGGGACTGCTGGCTTTTGCAGGTGATGGATTCCTGGGTTCGCCTCTCTGGCTGCCCCTTTATACCCGCTGATAAAGTGGAATGCCCAATTCCAATGGACCCCTGAGCACCAACAAGCTTTTGATAATGTCAAAAAAAGGTGCTGCTATCTGCTCCGGCCTTAGCACTCCCAGATATAGATAAACCCTTCACTCTCTACATCGAGAAAAAGAAAGGAATAGCATGGGGAGTGTTCACTTAGACTTTGGGACTTTGGAAAAGGCCGGTTGCATTCTTATCCAAAAAACTGGACCCAGTGGCTACTGGGTGGCCCCGTTGCTTAAGAGCTATAGCAGCGGCAGCGCTTCTAATAAAAGATGCTCATTAATGAACGTTGGGACAGAAGCTATCCATTATAGCCCCCCATGCCCTGGAGAGCATCATCTGTCAACCTCCAGATAGGTGGCTATCAAACTCCAGAATAAACTACTACCAGAGCCTCTGGATTAGCAAAGACAGAATAACTCTTGGACCTTCTGCTCCACTCAACCTGGCTGCCAGAAGAATCATCAGGACCTGTCGCTCATGAGTGTCAACACATACTGGCAGAGGAAACCAGTATAGGACGAGACTTGAAGGATCCAGCCACTGCCTCACCCTGAAGTCGTATGGTTTACGAAAGAGAGCAGCTTCCTCCAAGATGGTATGTGGTGGGCTGGAGCAGCAGTAGTTAGAAAAACTAATGTCATCTGATCCTCTGGTCTCCCAGAAGAGACATCAGTCCAAATGGCAGAACTGATTGCCCTTACGAAAGCATTGGAACTAGCAACAGGCAAAAGGGCCACCATATACACTGATAGCCACTATGCATTTGGCAATGCTAATGTGCACAGGGCTATTTACCAGCAAAGGGCGCTATTAACCTCCACTGGGAAAAAAATAAAGAACAAAGTTGAGATTCTCCACCTTCTCTCAGCAGTGAAGGGCACTAAGGAACTAGCTATAGTGCACTGTCCAGGGCACCAGAAGGGAAACGACCTCGTTGCAGTTAAAAACAGAAGGGCAGATGAGGAAGCTTAATTGGCAGCCCTAAACGGAGTGACTCTGTTAACTTTTTCCACACCAGGGGGATCAACATTCAGGAGACTTGGCCACACTGGAACATTCAGGCAACTTATCATCTGAGGAGACAGATACAGAACTCTGGGACCCTACAGAGCCAAGTTTACAATTTCAAAAAGCCCACCTTTATGTCAAAGACGTACACTAGCTCACCCACTTAAGCTCAAAGAAGTTATAGGCACACTTAAAGGACCGAAGAAAGGATTTATTATTGACTGACTTACAGAGGAAAGAAATAGCTTAGCAGGTGACTAGAGCTTGTCAAGTCTGCCAATTAGTTAATGCTTACCCATCCAAGCTTCCTGCAGGGAAGCACTTACGAAGAACCAGACCAGGACAATTTTGGGAAGTGGACTTTTCCTGAAATTAAGCGAGGAAGGTATGGACTTAAATATCCCCTAGTCTTTGTAGATACTCTTTCAGGATTGGTTGAAGACTTCCCCATGAAGAAAGAAACGGCTCAGACGGTGCTCAAAAAGATTCTAGAAGACATTTTTCCAAGGTTCGGCCTGCCTAAGGTAATAGGGTCCAATAATGGACCGGCATTTGTTGCCCAGGTAAGTCAGGGATTCACCAGGACCCTGAAGATTAATTGGAAGTTACATTGTGCTTATAGATGCCAGAGCTCAGGACAGGTAGAAAAAATGGTTAGAACCATCAAAGAGAATTTAAAGAAATTAAGCTTGGAGACCTGCATAAAAAAATTGGACTATGCTCCTACCTTAAGCACTGTTTCGTGCAAAAAGTACACCCTCTGCCTCTTTGTGTAAACTCACCACTTATGAAATTCTCTATGGTGCCCCTCCTTTAGTAAGGGACCTAACCCCAACTCTGAGACTTAATGATTCCTTTCACACCCCCTTGCTTGACAGACTTAAAGCCCTTGAACAAACACAGCACCCAGCAATACCTGTGGAAACAGTTGGCCAGTGCTTATCAGCCTGGGGACGAGGGAACCCCACATCGATATCAAGTGGGAGTCTTCGTCTACGTGAGACGGCATCAGGTATCATCCCTGGAACGCCGCTGGAAAGGACCATACCAGGTGCTGCTTATAACACTTACAGTGGTGAAAGTGGATGGAATCACTTCCTGGATCCATGCCACCCATCTCAAGCCTGCTCCCTGTCCAGCCTCCGGCTGGAAACTGGAACAGACTGGTAACCCTCTCAAGTTGCGTGTCCGTTGTGTGGGAAAGGCTATGGATTCTTCCCCTGACCACCAGCAGTCCTAATCCCCATCAGCCTGTTCAGCAACAATGGCAGCTATAAATCCTACTGGGCAAGTAGTGTGGTCTATTTCACATACAGCCCTCTTATGGACTTGGTGGCCATCTCTCTACCTGGACATTTGTCAGCTTGCCATAGGCCTCTCTGACTGGGATCTCCCTGACATAGAGGACTTCACACAGATCCCACTCAAACCCAAACCAGGGCAACATAGACCACCTTACCCCATGAATTATGGATATCATCTTCCCCAGCTCAGGTGTAAACTAGCCAGTCTTGATTTTTATGTGTGCCCAGCTGATTTCTGAAGTCGCAAACAGGCCCAAACCTGTGGAGGACCCAGTGACTTTTATTTAAGATCTTGGGGTTGTGAACAAACGGGAGCTACATGGTTGAACCCAAACTCCGCAGACAGATTCATTCAGGTAGGAAAAAATGACACCTGGATTGATCCCAAGAAATGTGCCGCTAGCCAAGTTGTGTCAAAAACTCGCTGTGGAAAGAATAGTCTATGTTACCCCCTCAATATAACTTTCACTTCCAAAAGAAGGGGCTACCTCAGAACAACATGGTCTATGGGAAATACATGGGAAATGCGATTCTATATTTATGGCCCTCGTTATGACTTTGGTCACTGGTTCACCATCCTGCTTAAAAAGGAAGAAAATCCCACAGCAATAGGGCCCAATCCCCTCAAGCCAGGAATTAAGCCTCCAAAACCTCCCATGCCTAGATCTACCAGAACCCCTCAACCATCTCATACTTCCCAGTTTCCATCTTTGCCTACTTCCCCAGTCCAGAGTACAGCTGACTCCTGCCCCTGGGAACTAATTAAAGGAACCTTAATTGTACTGAACTCCACACAGTCAGAACTCCTTGAATTTCAACCCATGTATTTGACAGCTTTGTAAATTATTGTTTAATGGTGCAGATACTCCCCAGGGTGGTTTATTATGATGCAGAATCATTTTAAGGTCTACTAGGGGGACAAACAACCTGATTTTGCTGGCATCCAGTGTCCCTTACTCTAGCCATCCTATTGAGGATAGGAGCTGCTGCAGGAGTGGGTACAGGAACAGCTGCTATGATCCATGGGTCACAACAAATGGCCTGATTAGAAACAGCAATAGATCAAGACTGGAAGACATTAGAGACCTCCATCACAGTGCTGTATGAATCCTTAAACTCTCTCTCTGAAGTTGTTTTACAGGACAGGCGAGGATTAGACCTCCTCTTCATGAGGGAGTGGGGCCTCTGTGCTGCACTGAGAGAAGAATGTTTTTTTTTATGCTGACCATACTGGAGTTATAAAAGAATCCATGAGTAAATTGAGAAAATGCCTTGAAGAGCGCCAGAGAGAAAGGGAGATTTAACAAGGGTGGTTTGAGTCATGGTTTACCAAGTCCCCCTGGTTAACTACACTCCTATCAGGCTTAGCTTGACCCCTGATCATCCTTATGGTGTTGCTAACTTTGGGACCTTGTTTGCTTAACCGCATAGTTTCCTTTCTCCAGGCTCAAATTGGGCAAGAAAAACTCATGGTAATCAGACAGAAATACGCTCCACTGGCAGAAATAGACTGTGAGACCCCGCAATAATTATGATTCATTACTTTTAAGATTAAATGTAGTAAGAAAAAGGAGTGGGAAATGAAAGAATAAAAGAAATTAAAATTGAAACATAAAGAACCAGGTTTTGTAAAGTTTCCAAGCTGCACTCAGAACCTGAAATCCCTGTGGCATTTAAGACAATTCCCGGAACTGCCAATTAGATGTGTGTTGAAATCTTCCCTGACCACCTAGTTGCTAAACAACCCCTTCCCAGAAACCGTGCAGCTCATCACGTATACATCTCAGGGCTTCAACCAATCAGTTTAAACGTATACCCCTTCTCAGGGCTAACCAATCACCCCCTGTCCGACCTCTTCCTGCCAATGAATGTGCTAATCATGTTTTTGGGTTGTTATTTGATTTTCCCGTGGTATGTTGATTTGCTAAAGGAGGCTATGATGTATGCAAAGTCCCTGCCCTCTCTAAAGAATGTAAATAAACTCTGCTCAAGTTGTTTTTGGGGCTCTTTGTTCTTTGCTCCTCTGAAGTTAGCTCTGAGCCGCAGCATGCTGGACGCCCAATAAACCTTTTGCTGTGGCATGAGACAGTCTCTTGGTGGTCTTTTCCTCCGACTTTTGACCGACCTTTTTACCTATGAAGGACCTGAGAGAGCAAAAATCAAATCCATGTGAACTTCCATGTCAAACATCCTGGTCAGAATGAAGGAATGTGTCTGAATCAGCCTCTCTCTTCTTAATGTAGATTAAATGGACCAAACCAGGCCTGTGTACAGAGCTGTTCCCGGATGCCTATGGTTGATATACCATTCTAACTTGTGAAAGTGTCACAGGAAGTAGGGGCAACCTCCATCTCATGGGACCTTTGGAAGCAACTGTTAGAACAAAGTGGTTTTCCATCACAGTGACCTACCACACTTCCTTGGTGATGGAACTTTCTGAACTTGGGATCCAGGAAGCCATGCACCCAGAGCAAGTCTTAGTTTCAGTCCCAGTGGTCTCAATTGTTTGAATTTACCAAAGACAGAGTCAGTGTTTCTTGGTACCTACTTATGTGATGATGGCCAAATTTCAGGAGAGCTCTGAAAAGTGGCTTTTTTTGAGAAAGCAGGTAGTGGCTCAACCATGGCTCCTGACAACTTCTAAAAGTTTGCAAAGAAAACCAGATCTGAGATTGGACAGGCCATTTCATGGGAACATATTATGGCTCACCAGTCATAGGACACTCAGGATAGTCACAGCCATACTTGGGGGAAGGAGGTGCCGTTGTGGGTGTCGGTGTGAGTTTGTGGTTTTGTCTCATGTTCTGAGAATAGGTAGGAATGGCGGTTTGTAGGTTTGGACTGGAAAGTTTCTAGAAAGTCGTTTGACAACACGAGTGTTTCTATGTCTGTGTATCCCGCTGTATCCGTGGTTGTAGACATTTGAAATGCGAATGCATCAATGGTTGTGTCCTGTCTAGTATAAAGCTTCCCAGCATTCTTCCCACCCAATTTAAGAATGGAGTGCGGCTTGCCTAATGGATGGTGAACAGCTACTATCTTCCTAAGTTCCTCTTTTCTTCCTGAATACTGGCCACTCTCCAGAGTATCCTCATGGTTTTGTTTCCAAGATATGTACCACGTCCAAGCTCTGTTACATGACCATGTACTGGATAGCTGAAGGGAATACGAGCATCTCAGAAAACTCAGATATCAGTGTGACCAGTAATGTCTCAGTGGAGAAACCCTGCTTTGGGCCATTTTCTTACTTATGTTTCTATTACCCAGAATGTCAGGAAGGTCTTTGCCTCAGGCCACCCTTTTGTGAAGCCTGAAGAAAACAGTTTTCAAATGGAAATGAATGGGCATCACCTGTGGCTCTTTGCTTAATTGCTTTCGAAAAGGATGTGTCTGAAACAGCCACTTGGCCCAGTGGGATGGCAGTGGCTTAGATTCTCAGCACCTGATGGATCTAAAGAAAGTTTCCAAGTGTGCATCCAAAACCAAAATGGCCAAAAGAGCAGTCATTGTGGATGAAGTCTCTCACTTTCCTCTGTAAGCTTCCTGAGCTAAATCAAGTGAGAATAGGGATCATTTGGGTCAAATCATTTCTTCAAATCTCTGCAGAGGCTAGCCGATAGGGGCTTGGGTTTTCTATGATACCAATTCACATAAAGAATCTAAAACAGACAGTCATTAGGCCTCAAATTGGAGAAGCAGATCAGATATAGGGCAGGCCTATTTGATCACTCTTGGTTCACAGCAAGGGTGTCCAGGCCACCCTGACTTTAGGCAAATGAGGGGCAAGGGTGCTTATTTTGAACAGTGTATTGGGCTGTGTCCTTCATGGAAACCTCCAGCCAGAGTTTATGATGAGTGTCTATGTGGAAGAAGATGAGGAGCATGTGGGAGTGTTTTAGTTTTAATTGTGGTCATTTGTGTGGTGGTTGTAAGAGATGCCTGGGTCCACCTGGGCTTGAACTCTGGTGTGATTCCTCTTAGAGAATGCGTTATGAAACTGACTTCAGAGAAGCATCGCCATGAATTGTGTTGGGATTTTAGGAGGCCACACATGAGAGTCGCCCTTGGACACCGAGATCTAAGCCCAGAGTGGCTTTCCACAGAGCACTGGGAATCTCAGCCAGGATATGACATGATTTTTTTTCTGAAAGACTTGGAAGCCATAGTTGAGAGTCAAAACACACATGGACCTTACATTGTAGACCTCAATTGGGCTGGCTTCATGTGACCTTTTGGCCAGTCTTTGGGAACCCTTGCCTGTGAGAGTTCTCTAGATTATTCATTGAAATGTGCTTCCTCTAAATTTAATGGTTCCTTAATGAATTGAAACCCACAGTTTCTCCAACTTCATCTTTGAAAATGGCTAGATAAATACCATGAAATTTTTTAACTTCCCATGGCCACCTGCCACTGGAGAACTTTTGGATGTACAGTTGCTGATCCTGAGTGTACCAGACAGTGCCTTGATTGACTGGGTTTTATGAAAATGGTGTAGAACAGAGATGCCAGTATGTTGGGGCCTGCTGAGTAGTGGGCCAAAAGCTGTTGTGTGCAGCTGTGTGATAAAACATCTGTGGTCGGGACATGTGATTCTGCCATTGACTTCCAAATGACTTGTGGCTGACATGTTACAGACAGGAATCACTTATATGTCTGAAACCTCTCCATAAAAGGCATTTTGTTATATGGAGACGTTTCAGGGCAATGTTCAGAATCAGGTTGCTATGGTCAAAGGGTCAAGTTATGTGGGATAGAAGCCTGGTTGGTGCATTCTCCTGCAGACCCTGACCCACCACACGTGACAGGACTCCCTACATCACTGTGTACCAGTTGAAGTCATTGTATTTCATGAGGCAAATACCAAACTCCCAGTGCAGTAGAAAGAAACACCATGAAAAGTGGAGGATGACCAAAAGGCTTCACAGTCCACATGCGGAGACACTTAGCTATCAGTGGCCACAGTTTACCTACAGAGAGAAGTCAGCACTGCTTCCTCATGTTCTTTGGAAAAATTGAAACAATATCCTCCAGGTCTCATAGATGTAGACCCAGCTTTGATGGTCTCATTTGAATGGAAGCTAAAGCTTCTGACAACAACATATATGTCGAGTGCCCATCGTCAAAGGCAGTTTCTCAAGAAGTCTTTAGTCCGGCAGAGCTCCAGGTTTGTGTAGTGTTTACCTTTTAGACCAGGTTGCAAGAAAAGACCACTGACTCCAATTAAAATCAGATTAAAGCAAGCTTATTATTTCCACCACCCTGGCTGCCTCTCCCTCCCAAAACGTTGGGAACAGGAGAGCAGCCCAGCTTTATAGCCCAGAAAGTTACACAAAAGTGGGGTTAAAAATAACAGAATTCTGACAAGCATCACACTAATGGTATTTTACATTTTTGTTTGCTGGCCCCAACATCAGAATTTATGAGGACCATTAGAGCCTCAGAGAGTGTCGTCTGGCCAAGGAAGGCCAATATTTATGAGGTGTCAACAAAGTTTCAGAGAGGGCTGTTATCTGGTCAGAGAGCCAGGCATGGGTGAGTTCAAGGCATGGGCAGGCTTTCCAAGCAGGTTCAGATCTTGCTGCAATTTATAGTTAAGCCAAAATTATCTTTTCACGGCTTTGTGGCAAGATGGCTCCCAATTTTAATAAAAGATCAGGTTGGGTCAATCATTCCCCCCTTTTCTAATGTGTTTTTTTCATATATTTGATTGGGTAGGAAGAGCACTGTGGGAATTTTAATCCCTCAGGTAATAGTCTCCCGATTTTTTGAACTCACCCAAAAACAGGTCTCCCTGATTTTACCTGACTTAATTAATTACTTATATTGATATTCTATTTATTTTTGTCTCCATTGTTGTAAGAAGAGAGGCGTCACTCATTTAGACTTCTTCTGAGCTGAGAGAGGGTGACGTGAGGGGGCACCGCCTGAAGGACATTAGTCGCCTTTTAGAAGTCAGTTAGGTTTGAAGTCTGGATGGGGAAGAACAGGTAGTAAAGTCATCTGGGGATGGGTTCTTCTATGAGAGAAACAAAAAAATATGAGTACTTAATAAATGTTGCAGCAGCTGGAACATGTCACTGTATAGAAGTTCCCTCACCAGTCTTTAATATCCCCAGTTATCAGGACTGTCAACTTAATATTTAACTTTTAGTGTTACATTTGTCCCTCCCCATAAGATTCAGTTTAATAATTTAATGTCATCTGATCTTGCAAAATATTTTTACTAGTATGACCTCTGTGTCTAATAGAGAAACCTTTAATTCTCTTACTCATTGCTGGATAATCATACTAACAAATACCAAGCCTATGTGTTTAGGTTAAGAATATCTGTAGGCCTTAAACTAAAAACTTCTGCCACTGGCAGATAATCTTAATAGCCTCTTTTTATAGTTATCAGGCATTCCTGTCTGAGAATCCTTCTTTGTAGCCTCCAGTCTTACTTATTTTGGGAGGCTAACATAAAGTGTATACCTTAAAATATTATTATTACTATTATTATATAAAATGCCCAGAAATGGCTGTAATTTGTTTTTAACTGTCTTTTCTAAGTGTTTAAAATGAAGCAGTCAAACTGACTTTTGTTTCTATCTATTCTGAACAGTCAGCTGAGATTTTATGGGAGTCATTCCTGGGGAAACTTGAGAGCAGCTTCTCAGTTCTGCTAGTGCCATTTGCGCTAGGTGGGTCCAGGTCTTGCTTGACCATGTGGCTTCCCTCGGAAGCATCAGGGATGTTTCCCTTCTCTGATCACTCTCCTCTTCATAGCAAATGCACTGATTGGCTTTCTGTTCTCCAGTGGTCTCATTAATCTCCCTGATCAGGAGGTTATGCGGTTCAGAGTTGCAAAGCTCTTTAGAGAAGTCCGCTGTTCCCTGGATACAGACTGACTCAGAGGGCAAGAGCCAAATATTGGTTTTCTTGTCCCTTTTCATATAACTTTAATTTTAAATCCTAATCATAAACATCCATCAAATAAATTTTAACAGACTTATATAAAGAATGCTGGGCTTTAATGTCTATAATTTAAAATTATTTATCTTTTTATTATTTGGGATCAGTATTATTCTTTCTGTCTTGTAGGTGATGGATAATTATCTTAAATTAACCAATGTTGTGTTCTTAAAGCAACACTGCTGTAAAACACTAACAGGGAATCTTTATATCACCCATAAGGAAATTACAAAATAAAATTAACAACAGTAAACAAACTTAGTTCGTGTAATAGCTACCCTAAAATTTTTGGCTGAGTTATACATTATATCCTCTGTTTGAGATGCTAGTAATGTTGACAGGAAGAAAAAAACTTTTGAAAATAACTTTAAATGAAATAACATCTGACCTACTGCTTTCGCAGTCATTCTCACATAATAAGATGGGACACAGAGCCTTATCTCAGGTAAGGCAGGGCTCTTTATTAATCTTAAGTGTTTTAATTCTAAAGCTAATCTTTGTTTTTTAAATATCATTTTACAAAGTTTACATAAATTATTTGAGGTCACATGAACATTAGCTAACACCCTATGATATAGCTTTTAAAACATGAATTAAAAAAAGGCTGAAAGTTTTTAACCTTTACATAGATTAGGCTCTCATTAACTTAAAATACATTTAAATTGTTCCCCAATATAAAAAGTAACATAAAAGTTTACATATCTTATTGACAACAGGTAAATAAATCCCATATATATATATATATTTTACCATACAACTTCAGAACACCACCTTGATATAATGCTCTTTTAAAGTTTCTACCTTACAGACTTGTATACCTGGAAGATATGAGCACATTAATAGCATCACAATTGCATTGATGTTTCTACATTAACCAAGTTTAGCTTTTAAAGAGATGGCAGTACAGTGCTCTAAAATAACAGTTCTTATTTAATCAGTTGTTTAATTTTTATGGTTGCTTGCTCTAGAAAAATAAAACTTAATAACCACAATGTTATGGGTAAACTTATGTTTTGAGAAATTTTTGTCTCTTTAACACATGACTGATTTTTACAATCTTATACAGACTTTAGGACAAACTTATACAGACCTTAGTAAATCAATCAGATATCTAACAAAAGTACTCATGAATGAGTAATCCCATATCAAATTTACTTTACTTATTTATCAAAATATTAGACAAATGTATTGAACAGTGTACCATTTTTTGTTGAAGAAAAAGTTCCATAACCAAGGCATATTAGACCTTTTGTCGGCATTAATATTTTATTAGATTTTTGAACACCTAGAAAAACTTGTAAGGTTAAATTTAAAGACATTTATTTTTATCTGTTTATCCAATTTAAATTGTACCAATTAAATCATGTGAATTTAAGATCTTTGGATCCACGTTTTAAAATTTGTTTATATGAGTGCTTTTTTTATGAGTGCTCCTTATATGTGTTAATTTGTATAACACATATATGATATACGGATATATGTATATATAGACATACAACACTAACAAAAGTGTGCACACATAACAATAGTAAAGGCCTTGTAGCTTTTTGCAGTTGAAATCTCCATTGCAATGTTTCAAAAACTCCACTGTTGGTCAAAGATAGAGCTGATCAGAAAAACATTAACCTAGGTCTGTAGGATCAAAATCATGAGCTCAAAAAAAGAATACAGAATCAAAGGAAAAAAATAAGAGGCCTAGAAAAAATGACTGGCCAGTAATTAGTAAATACCATACAATTTACCTTTTTTCCTGCCTTAGGCCTCAGATCAGTCTCCTACTGAGCTTGCAGGCTTCTTTCATTTGCATTTCAACAAAAGTCCTTGCTGAGGTCTGAAAGGAGCAGGGTAAAACTGCTATTCTGAGCAGACACCTCAGGCCTAAGGCATTTTAACCATAATTTTGAGGTTCGGATGTTGAAAATTATGATACAATTTTAAGATGAAATTCACAAAATTTTATATCTTTACATCTTGTTTTGTCAACAGATACCATAATATGATTTACTATCCTTGTCCAAATTAATGCACTGGTACACACTGTGATATTTTCTCAGTCTACCCAATTCAAAATTGGTGAAAAATAAAACTGAATGTTTGGGAAGTTACTTGCCAACTTGGAAGTAGAGTGCTTTAGTTTTCCATCCTAAGCATTTAAGTTATCTGGCATGAATTATCTGAAATCATAAACTAAACAATTACGTAAACCCGACTTTTAACTGCAAGATTGAGCAATGCTACAAAAACCCATCCAGATACCAGATTGTTACAATAAAACATCATCATTTAGACACACATTGAACTAATATCATTCCCAAGAAACAATTTATAATATCAGCACATTATTGCACATGTCTTAAAGGGCCAGAAACAAAGACACAAGACAGACAGAAAGGAGCTCCAGACTATGGCTGACAGACAGAAGCCTTAAAAACAGAGCAGATAAGAGAAAAATCTCCTACACCAGTGGCAGGATAGATGTCCTCACAAGGGGATCAGATGTTTTCACAGACGGCAACCTGAAATGTAATATCAAGGGTTTCCATGGTTACTTTACTGCATTTAGTGTCTCCTTTTTCTTTTTCTTTTTTTTAAGAAGACAGAGGTGGCATAATCCTTACAGTGCAGGGAACGAAGGAAGGAATTCCCTGAAGCAACAGGGCTTTGGTAGATCCTGGGAGTCCCTCAGTCCCTCCTTTTACTTATAGGATTAGCTCCTCTGGTTTGGTTCCACCCCAATCTTGCTCCATCTCCTAACATTTCAGTAGTCAGCTCTCAAAAAGTTCCAGGGTCGGGGGGTTATCAAAATTTGTAACTTAAATTTTGGTTTCTGACCTTGAAGCGAATTAATACCTATTTAATAATGAGGACAGGGTTTGAGAAAAATAAAAAGGGAGGTTTACTGCTTTGCTAACAAAGCAGAAACACAGGGGACTCTGCCCAAAGGTTGTGACTCTCTTGAACTTGAGCAACAAGGGGTTTTAAAGGACTTTCCATTGTTAACCTGGGAGATACTCTGTTCTTTGGTGGCCAGCAGGCATTGCCCTCTGCAGTGGGTGAGTTCCAGGCTGCCAGCTAGGGGCTTCTCTCATCCTGCTTAATAAAGGGGGGTAAACTTCAACACAGTTTTTTAGAACACAGTCCAAAGGGTGTAAGGCTTACTTGCTTTATTACCCATTTTTACGTCCAATATCTTTAAGTTTTTACCACAGAAATCACACAACAAAATGCACAAAAACAAACAAACAAAAAAACATATAGAACACAGAACAAAACACAAAGAAACAGAAACCTGGTGAAGATACAGAAAAACAGAGGAGCAATGAAATGTCTTGCTGAAGCTCCGGGGTAGGAGCTCCTGCGTGCCCGGCTGCACCTTTCTACCCTTTCAGAGAAATTCCATACAGAACAGAACAGAGGACAGAACAATTCTTGTTACTGTCCTGGACAGGAGTACATGTGAGCCTCCCAGGCCACCACTCTGTCATCAGAAGACATCTCCCTTAACCGGATATCAGATGTTATAAAGGCACCACCTACCTATGGAGGCCTCCTCCACCAGGTGCTTGCTAATAGTTTTAGTGCGATGGTTCACTGCAGTGCTCCCTGGACCGAATGCTCACTCCAAGGCTTTGGAACTTGGCTCTCCAGCCCTGAGCCCTGGAGGAAAGGCCAGCGTCAGAATTTCCAGCAGTCTGGTCTTATGATCTGGTCACGTCATCTCGCTGGAGAAGTCCAAAATGTTAGACCAGGATGCAAGAAAATACCACTGACTCCAATTAAAATCAAATTAAGGCAAGCTTATTTGTTCAACCGGCTAGGCTGACTCTCCTTCTCAAAACGGCGGGAAAAAGACAGCATCCCCACCTTTCCTACACCCCAGCTTTATAGCCCAAAAAGTTACACAAAAAGGGAGTATCAGAAAACAGAACTTTGACAAGCATCACACTAATTGTAGTTTACATTTTTTATTTGCTGGCCCCAGCATCAGAAATTATGAGGACCATTAGAGCCTCAGAGAGGGTCGTTGTCTGGCCAGGGAAGGCCAATATTTATGAGGTTTCAGTAAGGTTTCAGAGAGGGCTGTGATCTGGTCAGTAAGACAGGCATGGGTGAGTTCAAGGCATGGGCAGGCATTCCAAGCAGGTTCAGAATTTGCAGTAATTTATAGTAAAGCAAAAATTATCTTTCCATGGCTTTGTGGCAAGATGGCTCCCAATATTAATGAAAGATCAGGTTGAGTGATCACCCCTGTCCCTTCCTTTTGGAAACTCCTCTACCACCTCCAAGGTTGTGAACTCCTGAGCATTTTCCATTCCAGATAAGTATTCACAGAATGTCTAACTCTTCTAATCTAATTGTGTCTTACTTGGGGCAAAGGTAATGTCAAAGCATTGTTCTGGATGAGAGTGGGAAGATTATTGTATATCACATATTTGCATACACATTGGATTCATTTTCCAATTTTCCATTTGAAATACTGAATTCCTGGCACTAACCCATACCCTACTAGACTCTGACTAATAATCCTAATATGATGATGAAACATAACCCAAGCAGAATAGAAATACAAGCCGTTCAGAGGAGGCATGGTGTGTAGTTGGAATTGCCTTTTGCATTATATAGTATAGGAGCTATAAATCTAGTCAATTTTTTGTTGAAATAATTCTACATGTGTTTTTAAAGTTAACAAATATGGGAATCCTGTCTCCCTTTCTCTGTAGCACATGTATTTTTATATGCACATAGAGAATCCTACCTGGTATCACACGTACATACTTGTGAGGTGGCTGAATTGGCAGATACAAATTGTGAGAAGAGATCACTACTCCTAAACGCTGTTCAAACTGAAAATTCAACCTATGGCTGAGCTTCCTAGTTCAATAACAT
This sequence comes from Callospermophilus lateralis, assembly GCF_048772815.1. Classification (NCBI taxonomy): domain Eukaryota; kingdom Metazoa; phylum Chordata; class Mammalia; order Rodentia; family Sciuridae; genus Callospermophilus; species Callospermophilus lateralis. The sequence goes on along the minus strand of NW_027514468.1, from coordinate 421,825 downwards.
TATACATAAATCCATGTTCAGTAAAATGAATATCTTTGCATCTGTGGATTATATATATTTCATGATGAATTTCGATTGGCATATATATTGCTACTTTTTTCTTTTTTTTGGTTGTTCAAAACGTTACAAAGCTCTTGACATATCATATTTCATACATTAGATTCAAGTGGGTTATGAACTCCCATTTTTACCCCAAATAAAGATTGCAGAATCACATTGGTTACATATCCACATTTTTACATAATGCCCTATTAGTTAATGTTGTATTCTGCTACCTTTCCTATACTCTATGATCCCCCCTCTTTCCCCCTCCCATCTTCTCTCTCTACCCCATCTACTGTAATTAATTTCTCTCCTTGTTTATTTTCCCATTCCCTTCACAACCTGTTATATGTAATTTTGTATAACAATGAGGGTCTCCCTTCATTACCATGCAATTTCCCTTTTCTCTCCCTTTCCCTCCCACCTCATGTCTCTGTTAATGTAAATCTTTTCTTCCTGCTCTTCCTCCCTGCTCTGTTCTTAGTTGCTCTCATTATATCCAAGAAGACATTTGGTATTTGTTTTTTAGGGATTGGCTAGTTTCACTAAGCATAATCTGCTCTATTACCATCCATTTCCCTGAAAATTCCATGATTTTGTCATATTTTAGTGCTGCGTAATACTCCATGGTGTATAAATGCCACATTTGTTATCCATTCATCTATTGAAGGGCATCTAGGTTGGGTCCACAGTGCATCAATTGTGAATTGTACTGCTAAGAACATCGATGTGGCAGTATCCCAGAGTTACACTATTTTAAGGTCTTCAGGAAATAGTCCAAGAAGGGCAATAGCTGGGTCAAATTGTGGTTCCATTCCAAGCTTTCCCAGGAATCTCCATACTGCTTTCCAAATTGGCCGCACCAGTTTGTGGGAACAGCTCTCCTCATAGGCCTCATTTGGTCCATCTTCTCTACATTAAGAAGAGAGAGGCTTACTCAGATACAACCCTTCATCCTGACCAGGTTGTTTGCCAGGTTGTTTTGGTCTTTCAGGTCTTTCATAGCTGCCTACATCTTCTCCAGGGATCAAATATGCATGGACATTTGAGGTTCTCAGTAGGTGGCAGATCCCCTACATTGCTGTATTGGAAGACGAACCCTGTCCCTTCTCTTTTGTAAAGTTAGATTGAGGGAACAGTGTATGGTTAGGGTTAATAACATGTTCAATTTGGGTTCGGAATCATTCTGATTGATGAATAATGGTATTGGGAACCTGCGATATTTATAAAACTATAGAGGTGAAATATAAGTATAAAAACAGAAATCTAGGTAAGATTTGTAGCCCAGAAGGGAATGAGGCCCTTTATTGGGATAGTTAGCTTTTAATTATGTTCTGCACGTTTGTCTCAGATAAATTGATAATCAATGGCAAAGGACCTTGTACCTTGGGAGATTGATTGTAGAAGAGAACATCCACTCAAATTTGGATAGTCGGTAGGATTAGGAAGAGAGTCGGTAGGTTTAGGAAGAAGAGTGAGTATAAAATTTGGATCAAATGTTCTTTAGCAATACGGTTTCATTTACACAGGGAATGTAAATGTCAGCACATGCGAAGAGTCAGTCACAATGATGAACTGCGGAAAATATAGGAAAGAAGATATCAATAGAGACATTACAAAATCAGGCAATTGTAAAGTGAATGATAGGTTTACACATTTTCAACAGGATCGAGATTGAATACATAATTTTAGGAAGGAACAAATATGTAGTCACCAATAGAAATGACATTTGAAAGCATTATGCAAACTGGAAATGGATGTTTTTAGTAATCCATATTCAACTTCCATTTAGGATTTGGTGCAATCATAAGTGTGACCTTTGCATTTTGTGCCCAGAAAATTATTGTGATAAAATATATATGTAGATCATGTGACATGAGTATTTTTTCCACCATTTCTGTGAGCAATATTTTAAGACATATAAATTAGTATTGGGGGTACAAAGTGGTGTACCCTGTGTCTATGAATATAGAGATAATGCATGAATAGAACATACTGTAAATAAATAATATAACTGGTTCCACTTTAAATAATGGATTGAATTGTTATCTGAAAATATATAAGAAATCATATATTGACATACAATCAATAATTCCAACCAGTTATATATCTAATTGTCATCTTTGGGTTATTGTTTATCATGAAGTGTGTGTGAGTTTTGCTTAAAAAGTGATTATGGAAATCGAAAATAATGTGTTTGGAAAGAAGTCTCATGAAATTACAACTCAAGAAATATGGAGGAATCCATGTGTTCTGAAGCAGGAAGTGATTGAAAGTGAAACAAATGCCTATAAATTTGCTAAATTGTCGATGAAATATATATCCTGTGATGTGCATAAACTGAGGAAATAGTATGTACCAGTGTTGAATAAAAATGAACGTCAAAGTACACATCATGTACCATTGGAATCTACTTGCATTGATGTTAAACTGGGTCAGTTACTGTAAAAATATTAGGATTCGCGCGCATCACTCACCGAAGTTAGTTTTCTTTTTTTTTTTTAATTTTTATTTATGCTTGTTCAAAACATTACATAGTTCTTGATACATCATATTTGTCACTTTGATTCAAGTGGGTTATGAACTCCCATTTTTACTCCGTATACAGATTGCAGAATCACATCAGTTACACATGCATTGATTCACATATTGCTATACTAGTGTCTGTTGTATTCTGCTGCCTTACCTATCCTCTACTATCCCCCCTCCCCTCCCCTCTCCTCCCCTCTTCTCTCTCTACCCCCTCTACAGTAATAAATTTCTCCCCCTTGTATTATTTTTCCCTTTCTTCTTGTATGTAATTTTGTATAACCCTGAGGGTCTCCTTCCATTTCCATGCAATATCCCTTCTCTCTCCCTTTCCCTCCCACCTCTCATCCCTGTTTTAATGTTAATCTTCTTCTCATCCTCTTTATACCTATTCTGTTCTTAGTTAATCTCCTTATATCAAAGAAGACATTTGGCATTTGTTTTGAAGGGATTGGGTAGCTTCACTTAGCATAATCTGCTCTAGTGCCATCCATTTCCCTGCAAATTCTATGATTTTGTCATTTTTTAATGCAGAGTAATACTACATTCTGTATAAATGCCACATTTTTTTATCCATTCATCTATTGAAGGGCATATAGGTTGGTTCCACAGTCTTGCTATTGTGAATTCTGCTGCTATGTACATCGATGTAGCAGTGTCCCTGCAGCATGCTCTTTTTAGGTCTTTAGGGAATTGACCGAGAAGGGGAATAGCTGGGTCAAATGGTGGTTTCATTCCCAGCTTTCCAAGAAATCTCCATACTGCTTTCCAAATTGGATGCACCAATTTGCAGTCTCACCAGCAATGTACAAGTGTACCTGTTTCCCCACATTCTCACCAACACTTGTTGTTTGACTTCATAATGGCTGCCAATCTTACTGGAGTGAGATGGTATCTTAGGGTGGTTTTGATTCACCTTTCTCTGACTACTGGAGATGGTGAGCATTTTTTCATGTACTTGTTGATTATATGTCCTCCTCTGAGATGTCTGTTGAGGTCCTCGGCCCATTTGTTGATTGGGTTATTTGTTATCTTATTGTTTAATTTTTTGAGTTCTTTGTATACTCTGGATATTAGGGCTCTATCTGAAGTGTGAGGAGTAAAGATTTGTTCCCAGAATTTAGGCTCCCTATTTACCTCTCTTATTGTTTCTTTTGCTGAGAAAAAACTTTTTGCTTTGAGTAAGTCCCATGTGTTGATTCTAGTTATTAACTCTTGTTATTAACTCTTGTGCTATGGATGTCCTATTGAGGAATTTGAAGCCCGACCCCACAGTATGTAGATCGTAGCCAACTTTTTCTTCTATCAGACGCCATGTCTCTGATTTGATATCAAGGCCCTTGATCCATTTTGAGTTAACTTTTGTGCATGCAAGAGAAAGGGATTCAGTTTCATTTTGTTACATATGGATTTCCAGTTTTTCCAGCACCATTTGTTGAAGATGCTATCCTTCCTCCATTGCATGCTTTTAGCTCCTTTATCAAATAGAAGATTGTTGTAGCATTGTGGATTAATCTCTGTGTCCTCCATTCTGTACCATTGGTCCACCCGCCTGTTTTGGTACCAGTACCATGCTGTCATTGTTACTAATGCTCTGAAATTTAGTTTGAAATCTGGTATCGCTATACCGCCTGATTCACACATCCTGGTTAGAATTGCTTTTGCTATTCTGGATCTTTTATTATTCCATATGAATTTCATGATTGCTTTCTCTATTTCTACAAGAAATGCCGTTAGGATTTTGATTGGCATTACATTAAACCTATAGAGAACTTTTGGGAATATCACCATTTTGATGATGTTAGTTCTCCCTATCCATGAACAGTGTATATTTTTCCATCTTCTAAGATCTTATTCTACTTCTCTTTTTAGGGTTCTGTAGTTTGCATTGTATAAATCTTTCACCTCTTTTGTTAGGTTGATTCCCAAGGATTTTAGTTTTATTTTTTGAGGATATTGTGAATGGAGTGTTTTTTTTTTTTTCTCATTTCCGTTTCAGAAGTTTTGTCACTGATATACAGAAATGCCTTTGACTTATGAATGTTGATTTTATATCCTGCCACATTGCTGAAATCATTTCTTACTTCTAGTAGTTTTTTTTGTAGACCCTTTTGGGTCTTCTATATATTGAATCATATCAGCTGCAAGTAGTGATAATTTAAGTTATTCTTTTCCTATTTTCATGCCTTTTATTTCTTTCATCTGTCTAATTGCTCTGGCCAGTGTTTCGAGAACTATATTGAATAGAAGTGGTGGTAGAGGACATCTCTGTCTTGTTCCAGATTTTAGAGGGAATGCTTCAATTTTTCTCCATTCAGAATAATGCTAGCCTGAGGCTTAACATAGATAGCTTTTACAATGTCGAGGTAAATTCCTGTTATCTCTAGTTTTTCAAATGTTTTGAACATAAAGGGATGCTAAGGGTCTATCCTTCTTATTTATTTTTTGCAGAACCAAGCTTTAGTTTTGTAATTTTTTCAATAGTTTCTTTTGTTTCAATTTTGTTGTTCTCCGCTCTGATTTTAGTTATTTCTTGCCCTCTGCTACATTTGCTGTTGTTTTGCTCTTCCTTTTCTAGGGCTTTGAGATGAAGTGTGAGCTCATTTATTTGTTGTTCTTTCCTATTTTTGAAGAATGACGTGAAGGTGGTGAATTTCCCTCTTAAAACACCTTTCATTGTCTCCCATAGACTCCGATATGTTGTGTCTGTATTTTCATTTATCTTGAAGAATTTTTTGATTTTCTCATTTATGTCTTCTGTAACACATTAATCATTCATTAACATGTTGTTCATTTTCAATGTGATGTAGGATTTTTCCTTCCTTCTTTTTCATTGGTTTCCAGATTCATTCCATTATAATCCAATAAAATTCATGGTATTAAGTCCACCCTTTATATTTACTGAAGGTTGCTCTATGGCATAATATATGGTCTATTTTTTAGAAGGATCCATGTGCTGCTAAAAAATATTATATCCACTTGATGATGGTTGATATATTCTATATATGTCAGTTAAGTCTAGGTTATTGATTGTGATATTGAGTTCTATAATTTCTTTATTCAACTTTTATTTGGAGGATCTGTCCAATGGTGAGAGAGGTGTGTTGAAGTCACCCATAATTATTGTGTTGTGGGCTATTTGATTCTTGAACTTGAGGAGAATTTGTTTTATGAACGTCACAGCACCATTTAATGGTGCGTAAATATTGATAATTTTTATGTCTTGTTGGTGAATGGTTCCTTTTAACAGTATATAATTTCCTTCATTATCCCTTTTGATTAAATTAGTCTTGAAGTCGATTTAATTCGATTTGAGGATGGCCACCACTGCTTGCTTATGAGGACCGTGTGCATGGTATATTTTTTCCCAACCTTTCACCTTCAGCCTGTGTATGCCTTTTCCATTCAGATATGTCTCCTGGAGGCAACATATTGTTGGATTTGTTTTTTGAATCCAAGTTACAAGCCTATGTTGCTTTATTGGAGAGTTTAAGCCATTAATGTTTAGAGTTACTATTGATATATGGTTTCTACTGCCAGCCGTGTTTGAATATTTATCGCTTTTTTAAATTTACTTTGTTTCTCCATGATTAGCTTTTCCCCTGCCCTCTGTCATTACTGAGGCACTTCCCACTGATGGTTTTGGTTGTTGTTTTTCATTTCTTTCTCGTGTAGTGTTTTGCTCAAGACACTTTGCATTGGTGGTTTTCTGGCTGCAAATTCTTTTAGCTTTTGTTTATCATGAAAGATTTTTATTTCGTTGTCGTACCTGAAGCTGAATTTTGCTGGATACAGAATTCTTGTTTGGCATCGATTGTCTTTCAATGTTTGAAATACGTTGTTCCAGGATCCTCTCACTTTCAGTGTCTGTGATGAAAAATAGGTTGCTAACCTTATTGGTTTACCCCTGAATGTAATCTTCCTCCTTTCTCTTGAAGCTTTTAATGTTTTCTCTTTATTCTGTATATTGGATAGCTTCATAACAATGTTTCTTGGCGTTGGTCTACTGTGATTTTGTGTGCTCTGTGTCCTGTAAGCATCTTCAATTTGTATATCCATTTCCTTTTTTATTTCTGGAAAATTTTCTGTAATTATTTTATTCAACAGGTTACTCATTCCCATGGTTTGAATCTCTGTACCTTCCTCTAACCAGATGACTCATAAGTTTGGTTTTTTTATGTTATACCATATCTCTTGGATGTTTTTCTCGTGATTTTTTACCAGCCTTTCTGTGTTGGCTAGACTCTTTTCAAGATGATATATTTTGTCTTCATTATGTGACATTCTGTCTTCTACTTGCTCCACTCGGTTAGTGATACTCTCAATTGAGTTTTTAATTTGGTTTATCGTTTCCTTCATTTCTAGAATTATTCTTTGAATATTTATAATCTCTATCTCCTGATAAAGAAGATTAACTTCTTCTTTTATCTGTTTATGTAATTCATTTTCAATGTGTTCTTTCATTGTATTTATTTGCTCTCTCGTATCCTCTTTAAGGTTCCATTTCATCTGTCTAAGGTATTCCTTGAGTTCTTTATATGACCATTTTTCTGATAATTCTAGGTCCTCCTGAATATTTAGGTTATCCTTCATTGTTTGTACTCCTTTTCTTTCTTGCTTTTTGATGCTGCTCATGTTACTTCTTGTTCTGTTTGAGTGCTGAGTTACTTCTTATTCTTATAAATTTATTTGAAGCTTGGGAGGAAAGATATTAGAAGGGATGGGAAGAAGTCACTAAAGAGAATGAGAATAGGCAGGTAGAATTCAAGGATGGGGGAATAAGAAAATTGAAAAGAAATGAAAAGACAAAAGAAAAAAATAGAAAATAAAGAAAGAAATAAATTTTTTTAAAAATAATAATGATAATTAAAAAATGAAAATTAAAATTTAAAATAATAATAATAATAGTAAAATTAAAAAAATAAAAACAGTAAAATAAGTTAAAGAACAACACAAAAAATTTAAATGAAAGAAAAAAATAAAAATAAAATAATAATAATAATAATAATACATGCAGTCATAGAGTTCAATTAACTTCTCTTCCAGTAGGTGGAGCTGTGCTCACTGGGCCAAGCTTCTCCTCTCAATAGGTGGGAACCAATCACTGTGCAGCAGCTCTTCCTCCCAGACTGGGCGGGTCTCTAATCCTGAGTGCCTAGGACCTTCTCTAGTGTTTCCTAAAGCCAGGCTCCGCTCAACTGTGACGCTCACCACAATACTTGCTACACGTCAGGTCTCTGCTCCTGGTAGCCCTGTTTTCATCAACGCTTGGCACTCTCTCCCTGTTTGCCTCCCTCAGACCCTAAGTTTGTAGAGCTTGGGGCTGGGAACCCCCAGCGAATTTGCTTGCTCTCAGGTATCCATGCCCACATTTGCTGGTGTAAGAGACCTCAGTTGTCAGCACTGGTAGGAGTGGTAGCCAGGAATTCCACGCCACAAGTCCCACAGCACACATGATTCCCTCGGTCTGGCCATCTTTCTCACAGGAGACCTGGGAGGGCCCCTTAAGGGAGAGCTGGGAGGGGCCCTTAATGTTTCCCCGCTGTGTGGAGAGAGATGCATAGGGAATTACACACCTGTCGTACTGGTTTCAATGAAGTTATCTCCTCTGCCCATGTCATCAGTTCTCTTCCACGGTGGTATCCCATGCAAATGGTGACCATTCGTTCCTTTTGCCAGGTGACCAATGCAATGGATGGGTCCTGACTGTGTCTCCAAAGCCCCATTTCAATCCAGTGGCCTTTTACCTCTGTAAATTCAGAAGGGCCGACCAGTTATTTCAGAGGGAACGTTAGCTCTGAGTCACAAGAAGCAGGCAAATCTGAGCTTCTATGCAGCCGATCGGTCTCTGTGTGTTTTCTCAGGGGCCCAGACTGTTCGCACAAGATCCACGTCAGGTCAGCATTGCCTAGTGATTCTGAACAAACAGCATTTAGACAGTTTACAACTCCCTATGCCTGCACAGCTAATGAGGTCAGAAACTTGATTTCTCCATGTCCGCCACCATGTTGGATCTCCTATATTGCTACTTTTTAATGTCTGTGCGTGTGCGTGTGTGTGTGTGTATATATATATCAATATAAGATTTCTTATATATTTTTAGATATCAATTAAATTCATTATTTAAAGTGGAACCAGTTATATTATTTATTCACAGGATGGTCTATTCATGCATTATCTCTATATTCATAGACACAGGGTACACCTCTGTGTACCCCTAACACTAATGTATATGTCTTCAAAATATTGCTCCCAGAAATGGTGGAAGAAATACCCATGTCACCTGATCCACATATATATTTTATCACAGTAAAATTATGAACAAAAAATGTAAAGGTCACACTTATGATTGTACCGAAGCCTAAAAGAAAAGTGAAAATGTTTAACTAAAAACATCCATGTGAAGGTTGCCTAATGCTCTCAAATGTCAATCCTATTGGTGACAACATATTTGTTTCTTCCAATGATTATATATTCAAATTAAACCCTGTTGAAAATGTCTAATCCTATAACTCACTTTATACTTTGCCTGATTTCATAATGTCTCTATTGATACCTGCTTTCCTACTTATTTTCCCCAGTTCATCATTGTGACTGACTCTTCATATGTGCTGACATTTTCATTCATTCTCTAACCGAAACCCTATTGCTAAAGAACTTTTGGTCCAAATACTATACTCACTCTTCTTCCTAAACCTACCGACTATCTTCCTAATCCTACCGACTATCCATTTTTGACTGGATGTTCTCTTCTACATTAAATCTACCAAGGTACAAGGTCCTGTGCTTCAAATCATACCTAGATTTCTGTTTCCATACTTATATTTCACCTCTATGTTCTTGTAATTATCGCAAGTTCCCAATACCATTATTCATCGCACAGAATGATTCCTAACCCAAATTGAACCTGTTATTAACCCTAAACATACACTGTTCCCTCAATCTCATTTTACAGAAGAGCAGCGACAGAGTTGTTCTTAAAATACAGGGAATTAGGGGACCTTCCACCTGCTGAAAACCTCAAAGTTCCATGCAGAAATGATACCTGGAGAAGTTGTAGGGAGGTATGAAAGACCTGAGAGAGCAAAAGTCCTATTCCATGGCAAACAACCTGGTCAGGATAAAGGGATGTGTCTGAATCAGCCTCTCTCTACTTATGTTAGAGAAGATGGACTAAACCAGACCTGTGTGGAGAGCTGTTCCCAGGTGCCTATGGTTGATATACCATTCTAACTTGTGCAAGTGTTCCAGGAAGTAGGAGCAGCCTCCATCTCATGGGACCCTTGGAAGCAAGTGTTAGGACAAACTGGTTGCCAAGGCAGTGACCTCATTCATTCAATTCCAAAGAAAGTGACATACCTCATTTCCTTGGTGATGGAACTCTATGATCTTTGTATCCTAGTGGCCAGGCACCCAGACGCTATCCCATTCCCAGTCACAGTGGTCTCACTTGTTTGGATTTACCAAGGACAGAGTCAGTATTTCTTGGTACCTACTAATGTGAGGATGGCCAAATGCCAGGAGAGCACTGAAGAGGTACCTTTTCTGAGAAAGCCAGTAGTGGCTCACCACTTTTTCCTGACAACTTCACAGAGTTAGCCAAGGAAACCAGACCTGAGAGAGGACAGACTATTTCGAAGGAATATAGTATGGCCGAGCAGTTAGAGGACACTCCAGATAGTCACAGATCTACTTGGGGGAAGGAGGTGCCATTGTGGGAGTGGGTGTGGGTTTGTGGTTTTGTCTCATGTTCTAACAAAAGGTAGGAATGGCGGTTTGTTTGGATTGAAGTGGACTGTTTCGAGTAAGTCATTTGACAAGGTGTTTCTATGTTTGTGTATCCGACTATGTCCATTGTTGTAGACATTAGAAAAGAGAATGCATTAATGGATGTGTCCTGTCTAGTATAAATCTTACCATAATTCATCCTGCTCAATTTATGAATGGACTGCACCTTGTCTTATCAATGGGCAACACCTGCTATCATCCTAAGTTCCTGTTTTCTTCCTGAATTCTGGCCAGTCTCCAGAATAGGCTCAGGGATTTGTGTCCAAGATATGTACCACCTCCAAGCTCTGTGACATGGCCATATACTGGATAGCTGAAGAGAATGGAGATCATCTCAGAAAACTCAGATATCAGTGTGACCAGGAAAGTCTCAGTGGAGAAACCCTGCTTTGGGCCTTTTGCTTACCTTATGTTCTGTTGCCCTGAATGTCAGGAAGGTCTTTACCTCAGGCCACCCCTTTGTGAAGACTGAAGAAAACAGTTTTAAATTTGAAATGAATAGGCATCACTTGTGCTCTTTGCTTAATTGCTTTGGAAAGGGATGTGTCTGAATTAGCCTCTTGGCCTTGTATGTGGCTGTGATTTTTATTCTCAGCACATGATGGATCCAAAGAATGATCGCATGTGCGCATCCAAAACCAAAATGGCCAAAAGATCAGTCATTGTGGATGAAGTCTCTCGCCTTTTTCTGTTAGGTTCCTGACATCCATCAAGTGAGAATACTGATCCTTTGGGTCAAATGAGTTCTTGAAATCTCTGCCGAGGTGCTTGGCTTTTCTCATGACTCTATTTCACATAAATATTCCATACCTGAAAGTCAGTAGGCCTCAAATTGGAGAAACAGAGCAGCATGAACGGCAGGCTTATTTGACCACTCCTGGTTCATATTAAGAGTGTCCAGGCCACCCTGACTTTAGGCAAATGAGGGGCAAGTGAGCTTATTTTGGACACTACCAATGGCTGCACCCCTCATGGAAACCTCCAGCCAGAGGTCATGATGAGTGACTATATGGAAGAAGATGAGGGCCATGTGGGAGTGTTTTGGTTTTAATTGTGGTCATTTGTGTGGCGGTTGGAAGAAATGTCTGGGTCCACCTGGGCTTGAACTCTGGTGTGATTCCCCATAGAGACTGAGTTCTGGAACTCACCTCAGAGAAGTATTGCCATGAATTGTTTTGGGATTTTAGGAGGCCACGCATGAGAGTTGCCCTTGGAAACTGAGATCTGGCTTTCCACAGAGCACTGGGAATCTCAGCCAGGATATCACATGATATAATTGTGAAAAACTTGCAGCCATAGTTGAGAGTCAAAACACACATAGACCTCACATTTTACACCTCAATGTGCCTGGCTTCATGTGACCTTTTCCCCACTCTTTGGGAAGCCTTGCCTGTGAGAGTTCTCCAGAGTTTTCATTTAAATTAGCTTCCTCAACATTTAGTGGTTCCTGAATGAATTGAAACCCAGAGTTTCTCCAACTTCATCCTTGAAAAATGGCTTGATAAATACCATGAATTTTTGGAAGTTCCCACAACCAGGTGGCACTGGAGAACATTTGGATGTCCTGTTGCTGATCATGAGTATACCAGACAATGCCTTGATTGACTGGGTTTCATGAAAATGGTGTAGAACAGAGATGCCAGTAAGTTGGAGCCTGCTGAGTAGTGGGCCTAGAGCAGTGGTGGGCAGGTGTGTGATGAAACATCAGTGGTAGGGCCATGAGGATCTACCATTGGATTCCAAATGGCTTGTGACTGACATGGTGCAGCCAGCATTCCCTTATATGTAAAGGCATCTTGTTATATGGTGAGGTTTCAGGGCAATGTTCTGAATCAGGTTGATATGGACGAGGGGGCAATGGGCCAAGCTAGGAGGGATAGAAGCCTGGTTGGTGCATTCTCCTGCAGACCCTGACCCAACACACGTGACATAACTCCCTCCAGCAATATGTCCCAGTTGAGCTCCTGGTATTTCGTGAAGCAAATACCAAACTCCCAGTGCAGCAGGAAAAACACCACAAAAAGTGTAGGAGGACCAAATGGCTTCGCAGTCAACACGGAGAGACACTTAGTCCTCAGTGGTCACAGTTTACCTACAAAGAGAGGATTCAGCATTGCTGCCTCATGTTCATTGGAAAATAAGAAACCAAGTCCTTCAGGTCACATAGATGCAGAACCAGCTTTGATGGTCTCACTACTAAAGAAGCCAAATCTCCTGACAACAAGATATATTTCAAGTGCCCAATCTCAGAGGCAGTTTCTCAAAAAGTTTTTAGGCTCTCAGAGCTCCCTGTTTGTGTTGTGTTTACCCTGTCCCTTACTTTTGGAAACTCCTCTACCACCTCCATGGTTATGAACTCTTGAGCATTTTCCATTCCAGATATGTATTCACTGATTCTCTAACTCTTCTCCTCTAATTATGTTTTACCTGGGGTGAAGGTAATGTCAAGGCATTTTTCTGGATGAGAGTGAGAGGATATCAGACCTTAACAGATATTTGTGAAGCACATATTTGCTTACACATTGAATTCATTTTCCAAATTTCCTTTTGAAATACTGAATCCCTGACACTAACCCATACCTACTAGAATCAGACAACTCATCCTAATATAATGGAGAAAAATAACCCAAACAGAATAGAAATTCAAGCAGTTCAGAGGAGGCATCTTGTATAGTTGGACTTGCCTTTTGCATTATATAAGGTAGGAGTTATAAATCTAGTCAATTTTTATTTGAAATAGTTCTCCATGTGTTTTTAAAAATAACAAATGTGTGAAATCCTGTTTCCCTTTCTCTGTAGCCAATTCACACATGTATATTTATATGCACATATAGAATCCTACCAGGAATCCCACGTACATTTTTGTGAGGTTTCTCACTTGGCAGATTCAAATTGTGAGAAGAGATCACTCCTCTTAAACGCTGTTAGAAATGAAGATTCAAACTATAGGGGAGCTTTCTAGTAGAACAACATTATACATATACTCATGTTCAGTAAAATAATTATTTTTGCATCTGTGGATGATATATATTTACTGATGAATTTTGATTTTCATATATATTGCTGCTTTTTAATGTCTGTGTGTAGTTTGTGTGTGTGTGTGTGTGTATACACACACACTATTCAGATTTTTTAATATATAAAATATATGTGTCTTATATACACTTTCTAAATTCATTCAAGTTCATGTATATGGATTTATAATCAACTTTTCACAAGATTATTTTCCGAAATGTTCATCCACCTGAAATACATATTTGTTTCCTAGTACTGAAAACAAACTTCAGTGAATGGTGCCTACAAATTCTAATAATTTTACAGTAACTGACCCAGTTTACCACCAATGCAAGTAGATTCCTATGGGACATGATATGTAATTTGAGGTTCATTTGTATTCAACACTGGTACATTATTATTTCTTCAGTTTTTGCACATCATACGATATATATTTCATCCACAAGTTCACAAATTTACAGGCATTTGTTTCAACTTTAATCAATTCCTGTTTCAGAACACAAGTATTATCAGGGTTTCTGAACTCGTCTTTTCATGACGCTTCTTTCCAAACAAGTTATTTTCGATTTCCATAATCACTGGTGAAGTAAAACTCACACCCTTCGTGATAAACCAAAACACTAATATTACCATTATATGTATACCATTTTGGAAAGAATGATTGTATATCAATATAAGATTTCCTGTAATTTTTCAGATATCAGTTCAATCCATTATTTATAGTTGGAACAAGTTATATTATTTATTCACAGTATGTTCTATTCATGCTTTATCTTTATATTCATAGACAGAGTGTACACCTCTTTGGACCCCCAATACTAATTTTACGTCTTCAATATATTGCTACCAGAAATGGTGGAAGAAATACTTATGTCAACTGATCTACATATACATTTTATCACAGTAATATTCTGAAAAAAAAATGTAAAGGTCACACTTATGACTGTACCAAAGCCTAAAAGGAAAGTGAACATGGATTAATAGAAACATCCATGTCCATGCTGCCTAATGCTCTCAAATGTCAATCCTATTGGTGACAACATATTTGTTTCTTCCTAAGATTATATATTCAAACTCAACCCTGTTGAAAATGTCTAATCCTATCACTCACTTTATATTTTGCCTGATGCAATAATGTCTCTATTGATATCTGCATTTCTACATATTTTCCCAGTTTATCATAGTGACTGACTCTTCATATGTGCTGACATTTACATTCACTCTCTAACCGAAACCATATTGCTAAAGAACTTTTGGTCTAAATCCTATAATCACTCTTCTTCCTAAACCTACCGACAATCTTTCTAAACCTACTGACTATCCCTTTTTGACTGGATGTTCTCTTCTACGTTCAATCATCCAAGGTACAAGGACCTATGCCATTGTATATTGAATTATCTGAGACATCTTTAGAGAACATAATTCAAGCTAAGTATCCCAATCAAGGGCCCAATGCCCTTCTGGGTTTCAAATTATACCTAGATTTTTATTTTCATACTTATATTTCACCTCTACATTCTTGTAAATCTCACAGGTTGCCAATACCATTATTCATCGCACAGAATGATTCCTAACCCAAATTGAACCTGTTATTAACCCTAAACATACACTGTTCCCTCAATCTCATTTTACAGAAGAACAGGGACGGAGTTGTTCTTACAATACAGGAAAGTAGGGGACCTTCCACCTGCTGAAAACCTCAAAGGTCCATACAGAAATGATACCCGGAAAAGTTATAGGCAGCTATGAAGGACCTGAGAGAGCAAAAGTCATCTTCCATGGCAAACAACCTGGTCAGGATGAAGGGATGTGTCTTAATCAGCCTCTCTCTTCTTATTGTAGAGAAGATGGACCAAATCAGGCCTGTGTGGAAAGCTGTTCACGGGTGCCTATGGTTGATATACCATTCTAACTTGTGAAAGTGTCACAGGAAGTACGGGCAGCCTCCATCTCATGGGACCCTTGGAAGCAACTGTTAGGAAAAAGGGGTGCCAAGGCAGTGGCCTCATTCAGTTCCAAAGAAAGTGACATATCTAATTTCCTTGGTGATGGAACTCTCTGAACTTGCTATCCAAGAACCAAGACACCGAGAGGCAATCCCAGTCCAAGTCCCTGTGGGCTCACTTGATTGGATTTTCCAAGGACAGAGTCAGTCTTTCTCGGTACCTAATGATGTGAGTATAGCCAAATACCAGGAGAGCACTGAAGAGGTACTTTTCCTGAGAAAGCAGGTAGTGGCTCGCCACTTTTTCCTGACAACTTTACAGAGTTGGTCAAGGAAAGCAGATCTGATAGAGGACACGCCATTTCGGGGGAACATAATATGGCCCACCAGTCAGAGTTAACTCCGGAGAGTCACAGACCTACTTGAGGGAAGGAGGTGCCTTTGTGAGTGTGGGTTTGTTGTTTTGTCTCATATTCTGAGAATAGGTAGAGAAGGCGGTTTGTTTGATTTGGAGTGAACTGTTTCTAGTAAGTCGTTTGACAAAATGAGTGTTTCTATGTCTGTGTATCCCACTGTGTCCGTGGTTGTAGACATGAGAAAAGAGAATGCAACAATGGATGTGTCCTGTCTAGTAGAAAGCTTCCCATTATGCATCCTGCCTAATTTATGAATGGAGTGCGGCTTGCCTTATGGATGAGCAATACCTATTACCTTCCTAAGTCCCTGTTTTCTTCTGAATTCTGGCCACTCTCCAGAATAGGCTCATGGTTTTGTGTCCAAGATATGCAACAACTCCAAGGTCTGTGACATGGCCATGTACAGGATAGCTGAAGGGAATGGCCAGCATCTCAGAAAACTCAGATATCAGTGTGACCAGGAAAGTCTCAGTGGATATACCCTGCTTTTGGCCTTTTGCTTACCTATTGTTCTGTTGCCCTGAATATCAGGAAGGTCTTTGCCTCAGGCCACCACTTTGTGAAGCCTGAAGGAAACAGTTTTCAAATGGAAATGAATGGGCATCACTTGTGGCTCTTTCTTAGTTGCTTTGGAAAGGGATGTGTCTTAATTAGACTCTTGGCCTTGTATGTGGCTGTGACATTGATTCTCAGCAGCTGATGGATCTAAAAATGATCCCATGTGTGCATCCAAAACCATAATTGCCAAAAGATCAGTCATTGTGGAATAAGTCTCTCGTCTTCTCTGTTAGGATCCTGACCTCCATCAAGTGACAATAGGTATTCCTTGGGTCAAATGAGTTCTTCAAATCACTGCAGAGGTGCTTAGGTTTTCGTATGACTCCAAATCACATAAAGAATCTATACTTGAAAGTCAGTAGGCCTCAAATTGGAGAAACAGAGCAGTATTAACGGGAGGCTTATTTGATCACTCCTGGTTCACAGAAAGGGTGTCCAGGACAACATGACTTTAGGCAAATGAGGGGCAAGGGAGTTTATTTGGACACTGTCTTTGGGTGAGCCCTTCATGGAAACCTCCAGACAGAGGTTACGATGAGTGACTATATGGAAGAAGATGAGGACCATGTTTGAGTGTTTTGTTTTTAATTGTGGTCATTTGTGTGGTGGTTGTAAGAAATATCTTGGTCCACCTGGGCTTGAACTCTGTTGGGATTTCCCTTAGAGACTGCGTTCTGGAACTGAACTCAGAGAAGTATTGCCATGAATACAAATACAAGCAGTTTAGAGGCGGCATGGTGTATATTTGGACTTGCCTTTTGCATGATACAGAGTAGGAGTTAAATCTAGTCAATTTTTTGTTGAAATAGTTCTCCATGTGTTTTTAAAGTTAAAAAATTGTGAATTCCTGTCTCCCTTTCTCTGTAGCCTATTCAGCACATATATTTTTATATGGATATATAGAATCATACCTGGTACCACACATACATTCTTGTGAGGTGGATGAGTTGGCAGATACAAATTGGGAGAAGAGATCACTCCTACTTAACCGTGTTGGAACTGAATATTCAACCAATGGGTGAGCTTGCTAGTTGAACAACATTATACATAAATCCATGTTCAGTAAAATGAATATTTTTGGATCTTTTTATGATATATATTTTATGAAAATTTTGATTGACATATATTTTGCTATTTTTTTTTCTGTGTGTGTGTGTGTGTTTTGTGTCATTCGTCTGTTCTGTAAAACAACTTCAGAGAGAGAGGTTAAAAATTCATGCAAAGCTCTGATGGAGGTATCTAATATCTTAGTTTTGGTCTATTGCTTCTTCTAATTGGGTCATTTGTTGTGTCCCATGGACGAGGGCAGTGGTTCCTGTGCCGACCCCTGAAGCAACTCCTATTCCGAATAGGATGGCTAAAGTGAGGGATATATGTTCCCAGTGGAAACGGGTTGTATGCCCCTCTATTTCATTTCACCATGACAGAGCACTCTGGGAAACATCTGCACCATTACACAATTAATCACATCTGTTGACAATTTCTTTAAAACATAAACAATGTTTAATTATATACAATTATGCTGTTGTAGGGACGGACAAGGCAAGGCACCTAAGATAGCAACGAAGACAGGGAAACCGTCCTATTTGGTTGCAACCAGATTCAGAGGGCATTGCTTCTGTTGTAATCAAATATTCTCCTGAAACTCAAGTTTAGGTAGTTTCAGAATTTTGTACCCAACATGTAAGGGAAGGGGCTCAGAAGTTCACAGTCTTCAGAAGTTCAAAAAAGCCGTTGTTGTTTCTGTTTTTACCTCAGTTCTGGGCAAGTTAACTTTTCAAGGACACCTGGGAGGGAAAGAGCTTTTTCCTACCTTTCTTATTTTTCGCCCCTGACAGCTGTTACCATGGAGCCCTGATGGTAACTTCTTTATCTTAGAAATATAGCCATCTCTGTAAAGCCCCAGCTCATGGCCAGAGGCCTTGTTCATATATTTTGTGGAAAACAAGTAATGGGGTGTCTAGCATAGAAGTGCTTATTTTTTTAGCCAGTGGCCAAGTAGAACAAGGCAACACTAAAAGAGGAAGTTTATCTACATTGAACTCTTTTATAGGGACTCTTTTGCTAAAAGTCCTAAAGTCAGCCATGGTGAAGACTTCTGTAGAAAGTCAGTTAAGAATTTTCTGTAGGCCTGGTACAGAAGGGGAAGACAGGGAAGGTGGGGCTGACAGCAGCTCCGAGGATCTGAGAATAAGGAAGGAGAGATGTAAAAGAATAATGGGAAAGGGGTTTGGGATTTTCCTAGCAACAAAAACTTGAGCTGTAGAACAGGTAGAGCAGAGGGGAAGACAAGAGTGAGTATCCCAAAATGCATGTGAGGGACTTTAAATTTTTAGTAAACTGTTTTCAGTGATGACAAAGCAACTTTAAAGGCCATTTTCATTACATCTTTGATAGGAGTCTGAAGGCTCTCCTCAGCTAGTTTCAGCTTTGTGTTAGCTGGTAAGAGGACCTGGTGGGACCCGGGGCGGGCACGGACAGGAGAAGAGAGGAGTGAGTCGGTGGATGGGAACCTGAGTACCTGCTACTTCAGCAAGATGGCGATGGTCTGAGAACCAGCAGAGATTTGGGTTTTTGATCTAATGATTGGAGGGGAGAAATCAGGTTGCTGAAATGAGAGTTACAGCAGAGACTCTGGAGCACAAGGCTGAAGGTGAGGATTGATTGGATAAGCATAGTTCAGTATATGAGTGAAGGATGGAAAAGGCCTGCCCATAGGGGAATCTCCTTTCACCCTTTTGAGCACTTGCAGAAGTTAAAAAGGTCACACAGGGCTGGGGATGTGGCTCAATTGTAGCACGCTCGCTTGGCATGCGTGCGGCCCGGGTTCGATCCTCAGCACCACATAGAAACAAAGATGTCGTGTCCAGCAAAAAACTAAAAAATAAATATTAAAAATTCTCTCTGTCTCTCTCTCTCTCACCTCTCTCTTTAAAAAAAATGTTCACGCAGAATTTGAGGATCAAGAGACCCCTCTGGGGGCCATCGGTTTTGGTTATCTAATTGGTAATATGGCCAATGCTGTGTACTGAATTTGATGAGGAGTTTGTGTTCCATCAGGCAGCCCCTGTATGCTCACATCCCCATGACGTACAGCAAAAGTCTGCCAGGCATTCTGGGATTACTAAAAAGGAGTGATGGATTTTTCCTTTCCCCAGGTCCATGATCCTCTTAGTTATACAAGTCCGATATTTACTGCCATTAGCCCCTTGAACTAGAGACCTTTTATTTGATAGAGGGCCCAATGGGGCCTTAAGGGCTGAGTTTATTGCCCCTGTATCCACTTCAAAGTTTACTGGTGTCTCCTCCACTTCAAAAGATACGCTGAGCTCAGGGAGGGGATCTGAGCCCCGACTTTCGTAGTCATGCTGAAGAGTCAGAATGGCTGGCTGGCGTGGCTGCCTCTTTCTAGGGCACTCTTGAACCCAGTGTCCTCTTTCTTTACAGTAGGCACATTGATCTGAGGTCAGGGGTGGCCTCTGGCGTGGGACCAGGTATCCCTTCCTGTCTCCCTGTTTCTTAATTTCTGGCCTTTTTGTTATTGTGACCGGGACCTTAGTCAACTCCTTAGTCTGTCTTTTGTTTCTTTTATCCTCCCTTTGCTCCCTTCTCTTCCTCAGTTTCTCTCTTATAGTATACTTTCTCGGCTTCTCTGACTAAATCTCTCAAAGTCATATCTTGTAATCCATCTAAGCATTGTAACTTTCTTTAAATATCCAAGGCAGCATGCCCAATAAAGGCCATTGTGACAGATGATTTTTGATCCTCTGCATGAGGATCGAAAGGAGTATATCTCCTATATGCCTCCGTAATTCTCTCTAGAAACATAGAGGAAGATTCATCAGGCCCGGAGGCGTGGTACCCACGTCACCCCAAATGGAGTAGGGAAAGAGCAGTGCCACTGCCTGCGCCCGGATGAGGCCCAGCCACCAGCTGGTGTGGTAGTCACGTCACCCAAATTGTAGTAGGTGCCAAGCAGGCCGCCCCCCGTGCCCGCCACAAAAGCAGACCTGTGACTGACCTTCGGAACAGGCCCAGCGGCCTGCCACCATGGTAGACATGACACCCCAATTGGAGTAGTGGCAGAGCAGAGCTTTCTCCCGCGCCCAGTACAAGCACAATGGCCCACCGGCGTGGTAGTCACGTCAACCCAATTGGAGTAGGGGCAGAGCAGAGTCTTTGCCCGCACCCGGAACAGGCCCAGCGATCTGCCAGCATGGTAGTCACGACACCCCAATTGCAGTAGGGCCAAAGCAGAGCCACCACCCGCTCCCGCAAGGTAGGCAGACCTGCAACTGACCGGCGGAACAGGACTAGCGGCCTGCAAGCACAGCAGACACATCAACCCATTTGGTTCTTTGAAAAAATAAAAAAAATCTACAGACCCTTAGCCATGCTAACGAAGACAAAAAGAGAGAGAACTCAAATTACTAGCATACAGGATGAAAAAGACAATATCATAACAGATATTTCAGATATACAGAAGATAATCCGAAATTATTTTGAATCTTTGTACTCTAATAAAATAGAAGACAGTGAATGCATCGATAAATTTCTTAAGTCATATGATCTGCCCAGATTGAGTCAGGAGGATATAGACAACCTAAACAGACCAATATCAATTGAGGAAATAGAAAAAACCATCAAAACACTACCAAGTAAGAAAAGCCCAGGACCTGATGGGTATACAGCAGAGTTTTACAAAACCTTTAAAGGGGAACTAATACCAATACTTTTCAAGCTATTTCAGGAAATTGAAAAAGAGGGAGAACTTCCAAATTTATTCTATGAGGTCAACATCACTCTGATTCCTACACCAGACAAAGACACTTCAAAGAATGAAAACTACAGACCAATATCTCTAATGAGCCTAGAGGCAAAAATCCTCAATTAAATTCTGGCAAATCAGATACAAAAGCATATCAAAAAAATTGTGCACCATGATCAAGTAGGATTCATCCGTGGGATGCAAGGCTGGTTCAATATACAGAAATCAATAAATGTTATTCATCACATCAATAGACTTAAAAATAAGAACCATATGATCATCTCGATAGATGCAGAAAAAGCATTCGACAAAGTACAGCATCCCTTTATGTTCAAAATTCTAGAAAAACTAGGGATAACAGTAACATACCTCAATATTGTAAAAGCAATCTATGCTAAGTCTCAGGCTAGCATACTTCTGAATGGAGAAAAATTGAAGGCATTCCCCCTAAAATCTGGAACAAGACAGGTATGCCCTCTTTCACCACTTCTGTTCAACATAGTTCTCGAAACACTGGCCAGAGCAATTAGAGCGATAAAAGAAATTAAAGGCATATAAATAGGAAAAGAAGAACTTAAATTATCACTATTGCAGATGACATGATTCTATTCCTAGCAGACCCAAAAGGGTCTACAAAGAAACTATTAGAGCTAATAAATGAATTCAGCAAAGTGGCAGGATATAAAATCAACACTCATAAATCAAAGACATTCCTGAATATCAGTGACAAATACTCTGAAACGGAAATGAGGACAACCACTCCATTCACAATATACTAAAAAAAAAATAATTGGGAATCAACCTAACAAAAGAGGTGCAAGTTTTATACAAGGAAAACTACAGAAACCTAAAGAGGAAAATAGAGGAAGATATTAGAGGATGTAAAAATGTACCCTGTTCATAGATAGACAGAACTAACATCATCAAAATGGCGATATTACTAAAAGTTCTCTATAGGTTTAATGCAATGCCAATCAAAACCCAACGGCATTTCTTGTAGAAATAGAGAAAGCAATCATGAAATTCATATGGAAAAATAAAAGACCCAGAATAGCAAAAACAACACTAACCAGGAAGTGTGAATCAGTCGGTATAGCGATACCAGACTTCAAACTATACTGCAGAACAATAGTAACAAAAATAGCATGGTACTGGTACCAAAACAGGTGGGTGGACCAATGGTACAGAATAAAGGACACAGAAACCAATCCAAAAAATACAACTATCTTACATTTGATAAAGGGGCTAAAAGCATGCAATGGATGAATGATAGCATCTTCAACAAATGGTACTGGGAAACCTGGAAATCCATATGTAACAAAAAGAAACTGAATCCCTTTCTCTCGCCATGCACAAAAGTTAACTCAAAATGGATCAAGGAGCTTGAT
Organism: Callospermophilus lateralis; assembly: GCF_048772815.1. Taxonomy (NCBI): domain Eukaryota; kingdom Metazoa; phylum Chordata; class Mammalia; order Rodentia; family Sciuridae; genus Callospermophilus; species Callospermophilus lateralis. The sequence goes on along the minus strand of NW_027514468.1, from coordinate 399,376 downwards.
ATCAAATCAGAGACATGGTGTCTGATAGAAGACAAAGTTGGCTACGATCTACATACTGTGGGGTCGCCTCCAAATTCCTCAATAGGACACCCATAGCACAAGCGTTAATAACTAGAATCAACACATGGGACTTATTCAAACTAAAAAGGTTTTTTCTCAGCAAAAGAAACAGTAAGAGAGGAAAATAGGGAGCCCACATCCTGGGAACAAATCTTTCCTCCTAACACTTCAGAGAGAGCACTAATATCCAGAGTATACAAAGAACTCAAAAAATTAGTCAATAAGATAACAAATAACCCAAACCACAAATGGGCCAAGAACCCGAACAGACACTTCTCAGAGGAGGACATACAATCAATCAACAAGTACATGAAAAAATGGTCACCATCTCCAGCAGTCAGAGAAATGTGAATCAAAACCACCCTAAGATACCATCTCACTCCAGTAAGATTGGCAGCCATTATGAAGTCAAACAATAACAAGTGCTGGCGAGGATCTGGGGAAACAGGTACACTTGTATATTTCTGGTGGGACTGCAAATTGGTGCAGGCAAATGGGAAAGCAGTATGGAGATTTCTTGGAAAGCTGGGAATGGAACCACCATTTGACCCAGTTATTCCCCTTCTCGGTCTAAAACCTAAAGACCTAAAAAGAGCATGCTACAGGGACACTGCTACATCGATGTTCATAGCAGCACAATTCACAATAGCAAGACTGTGGAACCAATCTAGATGCCCTTCAATAGAAGAATGAATGAAAAAAATGTGGCATTTATACACAATGGAGTATTACTCGGCATTAAAAAATGACAGAATCATAGAATTTGCAGGGAAATGGATGGCATTAGAACAGATTATGCTAAGTGAAGCTAGCCAATCCCTAAAAAACAAATGCCAAATGTCTTCTTTGATATAAGGAGAGTAACTAAGAACAGAGTAGGGACGAGGAGCATGAGAAGAAGATTAACATTAAACAGGGATGAGAGGTGGAAGGGAAAGGGAGAGAGAAGGGAAACTGCATGAAAATGGAAGGAGAACCTCAGGGTTATACAAAATTACATACAAGAGAAAGTGAGGGGGAAGGGAAAAATAATACAAGGGGGAGAAATTTATTACTGTATAGGGGGTAGAGAGAGAAGAGGGGAGGAGACTGGAGGGGAGGGGGGATAGTAGAGGATAGGAAAGGCAGCAGAATACAACAGACACTAGTATGGCAATATATGAATCAATGGATGTGTAACTGATGTGATTCTGCAATCTGTATACGGGGCAAAAATGGGAGTTCATAACCCACATAAATCAAAGTGTGAAATATTATTTATCAAGAACTATGTATTGTATTGACAACCATATATAAAAATTTAAAATAAGAGATAACTAAATTCGGTGAATAATGCACGAGAATCCTAATATTTCTACAGTTTAAAATCAATGCCAGTAGATTCCTATGGGACATGATGTGTATTTTGACGTTCATTTTTATTCAACAATGGTACATTACTATTTCATGAGTTTATGCACATCATAGGATATATATTTTATCCACAAATTAGCAAATTTATAGGCATTTGATTGAATTTCAATCGCTTCCTGCTTTACAATATATGCATTCCTCCAGGTTTCCTGACTGGTCTTTTCATGAGACTTCTTTCCAAACATATTATTTTCGATTTCCATAATCACTTTTGAAGCAAAACTCACACACTGTTCATGATAAACCAAAACACTAATATTACCATTAGATGTATAATTGGTGGGAATGAATGATTGTATATCAATATAAGATTTCCTGTAATTTTTCAGATATCAGTTCAATACATAATTTAAATTTGGAACAACTAATATTATTTATTCACATTATGGTCTATTCATGCTTTATCTCTATATTCATAGACACAGGGTGCACCTCTTTGTACCCCCAATACTAATTTTACGTCTTCAATATATTGTTTCCAGAAATGGTGGACGAAATACTCATGTCACCTGATCTACATATACATTTTTTCACAGTAATATTCTGGACAAATAATGTAATGGTCACGGTTATGATTGCACGAAGGACTAAATGAAAAGTGAACATGGATTACTAAAAACATCTATGTCCAGGTTGCCTAATGCTCTTAACTGTCAATCCTATTGGTGACTACATATTTTTTCTTCCAAAGATTATGTATTCAAACTCAACCCTGTTGAAAATGTCTAATCCTATCACTCACTTTATACTTTGCCTGATTTCATAATGTCTCTATTGATATCTGCTTTTCTACATTTTTTTCCCAGCTCATCATAGTGACTGACTCTTCATATGTGCTGACATTTACATTCACTCTCTACCCGAAACCCTATTGTTAAAGAACTTTTGTCCAAATCAAATACTCACTCTTCTTCCTAAACCTACCGACTAGCTTCATAATCTTACTGACTATCCCTTTTTGACTGGATGTTCTCTTCTACATTCAATCATCCAAGGTACAAAGTCCTATGCCATTGTGTATTGAATTAACTGAGACATCTTTGCAGAACATAATTCAAAGCTAATTATCCCAATCAAGGGCTCAATGCCCTTCTGGGCTTCAAATCATACCTAGATTTCTGTTCTCATACTCATATTTAACCTCCATATTCTTGTAAATATCGAAGGTCCCCAACACTATTATTCATCACACAGAATGATTCCTAACACAAATCAAACCTGTTATTAACCCGAAACATACACTGTTCCCTCAATCTCATTTTACAGAAGAGCAGGGACAGAGTTGTTCTTACAATACAGGAAAGAAGGGGACAGTCCACCTGCTGAGAACCTCAAAGGTCCATGCAAAAATGATACCTGGACAAGTTGTAGGCAGGTATAAAGGACCTGAGTGAGCAAAACTCATCTTCCATGGCAAAACACCTGGTCAGGATGAAGGGATGTGTCTTAATCAGCCTCTCTCTTCTTATTGTAGAGAAGACTGACAAAACCAGACCTGTGTGTAGAGCTGTTCCTGGGTGCCTATCGTTGATATTTCATTCTAACTTTTGAAAGTGTCACAGGAAGTAGGGGCCGGCTCCATCTCATGGGACCCTTGGAAGCAACTGTTAGGGAAAAGTGGTTGCCAAGGCAGTGACCTCATTCAGTTCCAAAGAAAGTGACATACCTCATTATTTGGTGATGGAACTCTCTGAACTTGGTATCCAAGAAGCCAGGCACCCAGAGGCAGTCCCAGTTCCAGTCCCAGTGGACTCACTTGTTTGGATTTTCCAAGGACAAAATCAATCTTTCTTGGTACCTACTGATGTGAGGATGGCCAAATGCCAGAAGAGCTCTGAAGAGGGACCTTTCCTGAGAAAGCAGGTAGTGGCTCACCACTTTTTCCTGACAACTTCACAGAGTTGGCCATGGAAACCAGATCTGAAAGAGGACAGGCCATTTTGGGAGAACATAGTATGGCTCACCAGTCATAGGACACTCCTTCTAATCACAGACATACTTGGGGGAAGGAGCTGCCTTTGTGGGAGTGGGTATGGGTTTGTGGTTCTGTCTCATGTTCTGAGAATAGGTAGGAATGGCGTTTTTTTTTTTTGTTGTTGTTTTTTTTTTTTTTTGTTTGTGGTTTTCAGTGGACTGTTCTAGTAAGTCGTTTGACAAGGCAAGTATTTCCATGTCTGTGTATTCCACTGTGTCCATTGTTGTAAACATTAGAAAAGAAAATGCATTAATGAATGTGTCCTTTAAAGTATAAATATTCCCAAAATTCATCCTGCCCAATATATGAATGAACTGCAGCTTGTCTTATCGAAGGGAAACACCTGCTATCTTCCCAAGTTAATGTTTTCTTCCTGTATTCTGGCCAGTCTCCAGAATAGGCTCATGGTTTTGTGTCCACGATATGTACCACCTCCAAGCTCTGTGACATGGTCATGTACTGGATAGCTGAAAAGAATGGCGAGCATCTCAGAAAACTCAGATATCAGTGTGACCAAGAAACTCTCAGTGGAGAGACCCTGCTTTGGACCTTTTGCTTAAGTACTGTTTTGTTACACTGAATATCTGGAAGGTCTTTGCTTCAGGGCACCCCGTTGTGAAGCCTGAAGAATATAGTTTTGAAATGGAAATGAATGGGCATCACCTGTGGCTCTTTGCTTAATTGCTTTGGAAATGGATGTGGCTGAATTAGCCTCTTGGCCTTCTTTGTGGCTGTGATTTAGATTCTCAGCACATGATGGATATAAAGAATGATCCCATGTGTGCGTCCAAAACTATAATGGCAAAAAATCAGTCATTGTGGATGAAGTCTCTCGTCTTCCTCTGTTAGGTTCCTGACCTCCATCAAGTGTGAATAGGGATTCTTTGCGTCAAATGAGTTCTTCAAAGCCCTGATGAGGTGCTTGGGTTTTCGCATGACTCCAAATCACATATAGAATCTATACCTGAAAGTCAGTAGGCCTCAAATTGTAGAAACAGAGCAGTATTAACGGCAGGCTTATTTGATCACTTCTGGTTCACAGGAGGGCTGTCAAGGCCACCCTGACTTTAGGCAAATGAGGGGCAAGCGAGCTTTTTTTGGACACAGTCTTGGGCTGTGCCCCTGATGGAAAACTCCAGCCAGAGGTTACGATGAGTGACTATATGGAAGAAGATGAGGGCCATGTGGGAATGTTTTGGTTTTAATTTTGGCCATTTGTTTGGCTGTTGGAAGAAATGACTGGGTCCACTTGGGCTTGAACTTTGGTGTGATTCCCCTTAGAGACTGAGTTGTGAAACTGAACTCAGAGAAGTATTGCCATGAATTTTGTTTGGATTTTAGGAGGCCACGCATGTGAGTCGCCCTTGTAAACTGAGATCCAGGGCCAGGGTGGCTTTCCACAGAGCACTGGGAATCTCTGCCAGGATATCACCTGATTTTATTCTCAAAGACATGGCAGCCATATTTGAGAGTCGAAAAATACATAGGCCTCACATTGTAGACTTTAGTGGGCCTGGCATCATGTGACCATTTTGGCACTCTTTCAGAAGCCTTGCCTGTGAGAGTTCTCCAGAGCTTTTATTGAATTGAGCTTCCTCAACATTTAATGGTTACTGAATGAATTGAAAGCCACAGTGCCTCCAACTTCATCCTTGAAAAATGGCTAGATAAATACCATGAAAATTTTGAAATTCCCATGACCAGGTGGCACTGGAGAACCTTTGGATGTCCTATTGCTGATCAAGAGTATACCAGACAGTGCCTTGATTGACTGGGTTTCATGTAAATGGTGTAGTACAGAGATGCCAGTAAGTTAGAGCCTGCTGAGTAGTGGGCCTAGAGCAGTTTTGGGCAGGTGTGTGATAAATCACCAGTGGTAGGGTCATGAGGATCTACCATTGTATTCCAAATGGCATGTTACTTACATGGTGCAGCCAGCAGACCCTTATATGTAAAGGCATCTTGTTATATGGAGAGGTTTCAGGGCAATGTTCAGAATTAGGTTGATATGGACAAGGGGGCAATGGGGCAAGCTATGAGGGATAGAAGCCTGGTTGGTGCATTCTCCTGCATACCCTGGCACACCACACGTGACAGAACTCCCTCCAGCATTGTGTCACAGTTTAGCTCCTTGTATGTCATGAAGCAAATACCAAACTCCGAGTGCAGTAGCAAAAACACGAGAAAAAGTGGACCAGGACCAAATGGCTTCACAGTCCACATGGGGAGAAACTTAGTCCCCAGTGGTCACAGTTTACCTACAAAGAGATAATGCAGCACTGCTGCTCATCTTTATTGGAATATAAGAAGCCATGTCCTCCAGGTCACATAAATGCAGACCCAGCTTTGATGGTCTCACGCAAAGAAGTCAAATCTCCTGACAACAACATATTTTTCAAGTGCCCAACCTCACAGAAAGTTTCTCAAAAAGTTTTTAGGCCAGAAGAGCTCCATGTTTGTGGAGTGTTAACCCAGTCCCTTACTTTTGGAAACTCCTCTACCACCTCCAAGATTGTGATCTCCTGAGCATTTCCATTCCACATATGTATTCACTGATTTTCTAACTCTTCTCCTCCAATTGTGTCTTAATTGGGGCAAAGGTATTGACAAGGCATTGCTCTGGATGAGAGTGGAAGGATATTTATGCAGCACATATTTGCATACACATTGGATTCATTTTTCAATTTTCCTATTGAAATAGTGAATCCCTGACACTAACCCGAACCTATTAGGCTCAGACTACTCAACCTAATAAAAAGGAGAAAAATAACCCAAACAAATATAAATACAAGCAGTTCAGAGGAGGCATGTTGTATATTTGGACTTGCCTTTTGCATTATATAAGGTAGGACTTATAAATCTAGTCAATTTTTAATTGAAATAGTTCTCCATGTGTTTTTAAAGTTAACAGATATGTGAATTCTTGTTTCCAATTCTCTGTAGCCATTTCACCCATGTATATTTATATACATATATAGAATCCTACCAGGTATCACATGTACATTTTTGGGAGGTGGCTGACTTGGCAGATACAAATTGTGAGAAGAGTTCACTCCTCTTAAACGCTGTTGGAACTGAAAATTCAACCTACAAGCTTCCTAGTAGAACAACATTATACATAAGCTCATGTTCAGTAAAATAAATATTTTTGCATCTGTGGATGATATATATTTAATGATGAATTTTGTTTGGCATATATATTGCTACTTTTTAATGTCTATTTGTGTTTTTTTTGTATATATACATACACTCTGTAGATTTTTCAAAATATGAAATATGTGTCTTATATACACTCTCTTAATTCATTCGTGTTCATGTACTTGGATTTATAATCAACTTTTCACAAGATTATTCTCAGACATATTCATTTAACTGAAATACATGTTTGTTTCCTAGTACTGAAAACTAACTTCAGTGAATGGTGCATACAAATCCTAATAATTCTACAGTAACTAACCCAGTCTAACATCAATGCAAGTAGATTCCTATGGCACATGATATGTAATTTGACGTTCATTTGTATTCAACACTGGTACATTACTATTTCTTCAGGGTTTGCACATCATAGGATATACATTTCATCCACAAGTTCACAAATTTATAGGCATTTGTTTCAACTTTAATCACTTCTTGCTTCAGAACACATGTATTGTCAGGGTTTCTTGACTGGTCTTTTCATGAGAATTCTTTCCAAACACATTATTTTCAATTTCCATAATCACTATTGAAGCAAAACTCACACACTCTTCATGATAAACCAAAACACTAATATTACCATTTGATGTATAATTGGTTGGAATGAATGATTGTATATCAATATAAGATTTCCTGTAATTTTTCAGATATCAGTTCAATACATAATTTAAATTTGGAACAACTAATATTATTTATTCACATTATGGTCTATTCATGCTTTATCTCTATATTCATAGACACAGGGTACACCTCTTTGTACCCCCAAAACTAATTTTATGTCTTCAATATATTGCTCCCAGAAAAGGTGGTAGAAATACTCATGTCACCTGATCTACATAAACATTTTATCACAGTAATATTCGGAACTAAAAATGTGAAGGTCACACTTAAGACTGTACCAAAGCCAAAAGGGAAATTGTACATGGATTACTAAAACATCCATGTACAGGTTGCCTAATGCTCTCAAATGTCAATCCTATTGGTGACGACATATTTGTTTCTTCATAAGATTATATATTGAAACTCAACCTTGTAGAAAATGTCTAATCCTATCACTCATTTTATACTTTGCATGATTTCATAATGTCTCTATTGATATCTGCTTTTCTACATATTTTCCCAAGCTCATCATAGTGACTCACTCTTCATATGTGCTGACATTAACATTCACCCTCTAACCAAAACCCTATTAGGAAAGAACTTTTGATCCAAATCCTATACTCACTCTTCTTCCAAAACCTACCGACTATCTTCTTAATCCTACCTACTATCCCTTTTTGACTGGATGTTCTCTTCTACATTCAATCATCCAAGGTACAAGGTCCTATGCCATTTATTATTGAATTATCTGAGACATCTTTGCAGAACATAATTAAAAGCTAAGTATCCCAGTCAAGGGCCGAATGATTTCTGGCCTTCAAATCTTACTTAGATTTCTGTTTTTGTACATTTTTTTCAACTCTATATTCTTATAAATATCGTAGGTACCCAATACCATTATTCATCGCACAGAATGATTCCTAACTGAAATCGAACCTGTTATTAACCCGAAACATACACTGTTCCCTCAATCTCATTTTACAGAAGAGCAGGGAAAGAGTTGTTCTTACAATACAGGAAATTAGGGTACCTTCCACCTGCGAGAACCTCAAAGGTCCATTCAGAAATGATACCTGGAGAAGATTTAGGCAGGTATAAAGGACCTGAGAGAGCAAAAGTCATCTTCCATGGCAAACAACCTGGTTAGGATGAAGGGATGTGTCTGAATCAGCCTCTCTCTTCTTATTGTAGAGAAGATGGACAAAACCAGGTCTGGGTGAAGAGCTGTTCCCAGGTTCCTCTGGTTGATATACCATTCTAACTAGTGAAAGTGTCACAAGAAGTAGAGGCCGGCTCCATCTCATGGGACCCTTGGAAGCAACTCTTAGGACAAAGTGTTTGCCAAGGCAGTGACCTCATTCAGTTCCAAAGAAAGTGACATACCTCATTTCCTTGGTGATGGAACTCTCTGAACTTCGTATCCAAGAAGTCAGGCACCCAGAAGCAGTCCCAGTCCCAGTATCAGTGGGCTCACTTGGTTGGATTTAACAAGGACAGAGTCAGTCTTTTTTGGTACCTACTGATGTGAGGAAGGACAAATGGAGGAGAGCTCTGAAGAGGGACCTTTCCTGAGAAAGCAGGTAGTGGCTCACCACTTTTTCCTGACACCTTCACAGAGTTGGCCAAGGAAACCAGATCTGATAGAGGACAGGCCATTTTGGGAGAAGATAGTATGGCCCACAAGTCAGAGAACACTTTGGATAGTCACAGACCTACTTGAGGGAAGGAGGTGCCTTTGTGGGAGTGGGTGTGTGTTTGTGGTTCTGTCTCATGTTCTGAGAATAGGTAGGAAAGTCGGTTTTTTCGTTTGCAGTGGACTATTTCTAGTAAGTCGTTTGACCAGACTAGTGTTCCTATGTATGTGTATTTCACTGTGTCCGTTGTTGTAGACATTTGAAAAGAAAATGCATTAATATTTGTCTAGTCTAGTATAAATCTTCCCATAATTCATCCTGGCCAATTAATGAATGGAATGCAACCTGTCTTATCCATGGGCAACACCTGCTATCTACCTAAGTTCCTGTTTTCTTCCTGAATTCTGGCCATTCTCCAGAATTGGCTCATGGTTTTGCTTCCAAGATATGTACCACCTCCAAGCCCTGTGACATGGCCATGTACTGGATAGCTTAAGAGAATGGCGAGATTCTCAGAAAACTCAGATATCAGTGTGAAAAGGAAAGTCTCTGTGGAGAGACCCTACTTTGGATATTTTGCTTAACTATTGTTCTGTTGCCCTGAATGTCAAATATCAGTGTGACCAGGAAAGTCTCAGAGGAGAGACCCTACTTTGGATCTTTTGCTTAACTATATTTCTGTTGCCCTGAATGTCTGGAAGGCCTTTGCCTCAGACCACCCCTCTGTGAAGCCTGAGGAAAACAGTTTTGAAATGGAAATGAATGGGCATCATCTGTGGCTCTTTGCTTAATTGCTTTGGTAAGGGATGTGGCTGAATTAGCCTTTTGGTCTTATGTGTGGCTGTGACTTAGATTCTCAGCTCCTGATGGATCTAAAGAATGATCGCTTGTGTCCATCCAAAACCATAATTGCAAAAAGATCAGTCATTGTGGATGAAGTCACTTGCCTTCCTCTGTTAGGTTCATGACCTCCATCAAGTGAGAATAGGGATTCTTTGGATGAAATGAGTTCTTCCAAGCCCTGCAGTGGTGCTTGGGTTTTCACATGACTCCAAATGAAATAAAGAATCTATATCTGAAAAACAGTAGGGCTCAAATTGGAGAAACAGAGCAGTATTAAAGGCATGCTTATTTTGTCACTCCTGGTTCACAGGAAGGGTGTCCAGGCCACCCTGACTTTAGGCAAATGAGGGGCAAGCGAGCTTATTTTGGAAACTGTCTTTGGCTGCGCCCCTCATAGAAACCTTCAGCCAGAGGTGAGGATGAGTCTCTACATGGAAGAGGATTAGTGTCATGTGGAGGTGTTTTGGTTATAATTTTGGTCATTTGTGTGTCGGTTGGAAAAAATGACTTTGTCCACCTGGGCTTGAACTCTGGTGTGATTCCCCTTAGAGACTGAGTTGTGGAACTAAAGTCAGAGAAATATTGCCATGAATTTTGTTGGAATTTTAGTAGGCCATGCATGAGAGTCGCCATTGGAAACTGAGATCTAGGTCCAGGGTGGCTTTCCACAGAGCACTGGGAATCTCCGCCAGGATATAACATGATTTTATTATTAAAGACTTGGCAGGCTGAGTTGAGAGTCAAAACACACATGGGCCTCACCTTGTAGACGTCAATGGGCCTGGCTTTATGTGGCCTCTTTGGGCACTCTTTCAGAAGCCTTGCCTGTGAGAGTTCTTTAGAGCTTTCATTGAAATGAGCTTCCTCACCATTTAATGATTCCTGAATGAATTGAAACCCACAGTGACTCCAACTTCATCTTTGAAAAATGGTTAGATAAATACCATGAAATTTTTGAAATTCCCATGACCAGGTGGCACTGGAAAACTTTTGGATGTCTTGTTGCTGATCATGAGTATACCAGACAGTACCTTGATTTACTGGGTTTCATGAAAATGGTTTAGAACAGAGATGCCAGTAAGTTGGATCCTGCTGAGTAGTGGCCCAGAGCAGTGGTGTGCAGGTGTTTGATAAAACATCAGTGGTAGGGCCATGAGGATCTACCATTGGATTCCAAATGGCTTGTGACTGACATGGTGTAGCCAGCAGACCCTTATATGTAAAGGAATCTTGTTATATGGAGAGGTTTCAGGGCAATGTTCTGAATCATGTTGCTATTGTCAAGGGGGCAAGCTACGTGGGATAAAATACTGTTTGGTGCATTCTCCTCCAGACCCTTCCCCCCACACCTGACAGAACTCCTCCAGTACTGTGTCCCATTTGAACTCGTATTTTGTGAAGCAAATACCAAACTCCCAGAGCAGCAGCAAAAACACCTCGAAAATTAGAGGATGGCCAAATGGCTTCACAGTACACACGAAGAGACAATTAGCCCTCAGAGGCCACAGTTTACCTACAAAGAGAGAATTCAGCACTGTTGCCTAATTTCATTGGAAAGTAAGTAACCATGTCATCCAGATCACATAGATGCAGACCCAGCTTTGATGGTCTCACTACAAAGTAAGCTAAAGCTCCTGACAACAGCATATATTTCAAGTGCTCAACCTCAGAGGCAGATCCTCAAAAATCTTTAGGCCAGCAGAGCTCGAGGTTTGTGGAGTGTTTACCCTGTCCATTACTTTTAGAAACTCCTCTACCAACTCCAATGATGTGAAATCGGGAGCATTTTCCAATCCAGATAGGTATTCACAAATTTTTTAACTCTTCTCCTCTAATTGTGTTTTTCTTGAGGCGAAGGTAATGTCAAGGCATTGTTCTGGATGAGAGTGGAAAGATTTTTCTGTAGCATATGTTTGCATGCACATTGGATTCAATTTCCTGTTTTCCATTCAAAATACTGAATCCCTGACACTAACCCATACCCTACCAGACTCTGACTACTAATCCTAATATGATGGAGAAAAATAACCCAAACAGAATAGAAATACAAGTAGTTCAGAGGAGGCACGGTGTATAGTTGGACTTCCCTTCTGCATGATACAGAGTAGGAGTTATAAATCTAGTCAATTGTTTGTTGAAATAGTTCTCCATGTATTTTTAAAGTTAACAAACATGTGAATTCCTGTCTCCCTTTCTCTGTAGCCTATTCAGCATGTGTATTTTAATATGGACATATACAATCCTACCTGGTACCACACGTTTGTTCTTGTGATTTGGCTTACTTGGCAGATACAAATTGTGAGACGAGATCACTCCTACTAAACCCTGTTGGTACTGAATATTAAAACAATGGGTGAGCTTCCTAGTTGAACAACATTATACATAAATCCATGTTCAGTAAAATGAATATTTTTGGATCTGTGGATGATATATATTTTATGATGAATTTTGATTGACATATATTGCTACTTTTTTTGTCTGTGTGTACTCTCCAGATTTTTCTAAATATGAAATATATGTGTCTTATGTACACTCCCTAAATTCATTCATGTTCATGTATGTGGATTTATAATCAACTATTCACAAGATTATTCTCAGAAATATTCATCCACCTGAAATTTGCCTAATGCTCTCAAATGTCAATCCTATTGGTGACTACATATTTGTTTCTTCCTAAATTATGTATTCAAACTCAACCCTGTTCAAAATGTCTAATCCTATCACTCACTTTATACTTTGCCTTATTTTGTAATGTCTCTATTTATATCTGCTTTACTTCATGGTTTTTCCCAGTTCATCATTGTGACTGACTCTTCACCTGTGCTGACTTTAACAATCACTCTGTAACCGAAACCCTGTAGCTAACGAACTTTTGTTCCAAATCCTATACTCACACTTCTTCCTAAATGTACTATCTTCCTATTTCTATCAACAATCCCTTTTTGACTGGATGTTCTCTTCTACTTTCAATCATTATAGTAAATGTCGGGCGAGCTTCAAAGGAGGAAACCACCAACAGACTATCTCATGCAACAGCAAAGGGTTTATTGAGTGTCCAGCATGCTGGTGCTCAGAGCTCACTTGAATAGAGCAGATAGCCCTGAGAATCGCTTAAGTAGAGCTCATATACTTTACCTGGAGAGGGCAGGGAGGGAAGTTTATTGATGGATCAGGGCGAGTGGGCGATTAGCGTGCAACTGCGTGAGGGAGCACATTCTGCAGTTGGGCAGTTGGGGACAGCACATACTGGGAACAAGATTTGCAAGCATTTCTCAAGATTTCAACAGTGTTTTGTTAAGCATACAGAAAAAGAGGAAGTGACAAGTACCTATTTTATTAACCTTTTATTCCCCACTTCTTCTTCTGGCTACTTTTAATCATAAAAATGATCATCGGGGGGTGTCACATTCTATGTATACTAGTGGGGTATTACCATAAGTTTAACTTGTCCAATTTGAGCCTGGAGAAAAGAAATTACACGGTTGAGAAAACAGGGTTTAATAGTTAGCAATAATATGAGGATTATTATTGGACCGGCCAGGGTTGATAAAAACGTAGTTAACCAGGAAGACTGTGTGAACCAAGACTCAAACCACCTTTTTTGGGCCTCTCTGTCTCTTTGATGCTTTTCAAGGAATCTTTTTAATTTACTCTTAGATTTTATTACAACTCCAGTATGCTCGGCATACAAACAACTTTCTTCTCTCAATGCAGCACAGAGGCCCCTTCTCTCATGACAAGGAGGTCCAACCCTCGAGTGGTCTGAAAAACAACTTCAGAGAGAGAGGTAAAAGACTCAAGCAAAGCTCTGATGGAGGTTTCTAATATCTTAGTTTTGGTCTATTGCTGTCATTTGTTGGGTCATTTGTTGAGTCCCATGGACAAAGGCAGTGGTTCCCGTGGCCAATAGTGCAGCAATTTCTATTCCTAATATGATGGCTAAGTTGAGGGATATATATTTTCAGTGGAACCGGGTTGAATGCCCCCCTATTTGATCTTCAAATGAACCTGCATTGTGATAGAGCACTCTGGGAAACATCTGCACGATTACACAATTAATCACATCTGTTGACCATTTCATGAAAACATTAACAATGTTTAAGTATATAGAATCATGCTGTAGTAGGGACGGACAAGGCAACTCACCTAAGATAGCACTGAAGACAGGGAAACAGTCCTATTTGGTGGCAACCAGATTCAGAGGGCATTGATTCTGTTGTAATCAAGTAATCCTATGAAACCCAAGTTAAGGTAGTTTCAGAATTTTGTACCCAACATGTAATGGAAGGGGCTCAGAAGTTCACAGTCTGCAGAAGTTGAAAAAAGCAGTTTTGTTTCTGTTTTTCCTCGGTTCTGGGCAAGTTAACTTTTCAAGGACACCTGGGAGGGAAAGAGCTTTTTCTTCCCTTTCTTATTTTCCCATTGCCAGCTGTTACCACGGAGCCCAGTTGCTAACTTCGTTAACTTAGAAATGTAGCCATCTCTGTGAAGCCCCATGTCAAGGCCAGAGGCCTTGTTCACATATTTTTGTGAAAAACTAGTAAGGGGGTGTCTTGATTAGGAGTGCTAATTTTTTTAGCCAGTGGGCAAGTAGAACAGGGCAACATGAAAATAGGAAGTTTAACTACATTGAACTTTTTTATAGGGACTCTTTTGCTGAAAGTCCTAAAGTCAGCCATGGTGAAGACTTCTGGAGAAGGTCAGTTAAAGACTTTTCTGTGGGCCTGGTACAGAGGGGAAAGACGGAGAAGGTGGGGCTGAGAGCAGCTCAGAGTATCTGAGAATGAGAAAAGAGAGATGTAAAAAAATAATTGGAAAGTGGTTTGGAATTTTCCTAGCAACAAATATTTGAGCAGTAGAACAGGTAGAGCAAAGAAGAAGATGGTTGTGAGTATCCCAAAACACATGTTAGGGACTTTAAATTCTTAGTAAACTGTTTTCAGTGATGACAAAGCAACTTTAAAGGCCATTTTCATTACATCTTGGATATGGGTCTGAGGGCTCTCCTCAGCTGGTTTGAGCTTTGGGTTAGTTGGTAAGAGGACCTGGTGGGACCCGGTGCGGGCACTGACAGGAGAAGAGAGGAGTGAGTGGGTGGAGGGGTACCTCAGTAGCTGCTACGTCAGCAAGGGGGCAATGGTCTGAGAACCAGCAGAGATTTGGGTTTTTGATCTAATAATTGTAGTGGAGAAATCAGGTTGCTGAGGTGGGAGTGACAGCAGAGACTCTGGAGCAGAAGGCTGAAGGTGAGGATCTATTGGATAAGCATAGTTCAGGATGTGAGCGAAGAAGGGAAAAGGCCTCTACATAGTGGAATCTCCTTTTACCCTTTTGAGCACTAGCAGATGTTAAAAAGGTCACACAGGATTTGAGGATCTAGAGTCCCCTCTGGTTGCCATGAGTTTTTGTTTTCTAATGCGTAATATGGCCAATGCTGTGTACTGAATTTAATGCGGAGTTGGGGTTCCATCAGGCAGCCCCTGTATGCTCACATCCCCATGACTTACAGAAGAAGTCGGCTTTTCCCCCACACAGCCATGGCTGTTTATGGCTTTGACAGTCGGCCGGGTAAACACAGTAATCTATGCTAGCCAACCTGCATCTGGCTCGTGTGTCCCTACATCCATAATGTTTGTTTCCATTATCAATGGTAAGGAAGGGATTTAATGGAATTTTAGTGGGATCCTCTTCATCAGGGATATCCCATTAGGAAAGACCTATAGCCAGCTGACAAATGTCTGGGTGGAGAGATGGTCACCAGGTCCCTAAGTGGGCTGTATGCGAGATAGATTATACTTCTTTTCTAGGAGAATTTGTGATCAGCCAACGCTGCTGAACGGGCTGATGAGGGTTAGGACTACTTGTGGCCGAGGGGAGAGTCTATAGGCTTATCCACATGGTGAATATGCAATTTGAAAGTGTTACCAGTCTTTTCCAGTTTCCAGCCAGAGTGTGGACAGGGCGCAGGCTTGAGATGAGAGGCATGGATCCAGGAAGTGATTCCGTCTACGTTTACCACTGTAGATGTTATAAGTACCACCTGGTATGGTCCTTTCCAGTGGGGTTCCAGGGATGACACCTGATATCATCTTACGTAGATGAATCTCTTACTTGATATCGATGTGGAGTCCCCTCGTCCCCAGTTTGGTAGGCAGTGGCCAGCTTTTTCCACAGGTATCACTGAGATCTTTCAAGAGCTTTAAGTCTGTCAAGCAAGGGGGTGTGAAAGGGATCGTTAGGTCTTAGAGTTGGGCTTTGGTCCATTACTGGAGGAGAGGCACCCTAGATATTCACAGGGGGTGTGGTTACTCAAAGAAACAGAGGGCGTATTTCTTGCACGAAACATTGTATAAGGCATGAGCATAGTCCAATCATTTATGCTGGTCTCTAAGCTTAATTTTGTTGAGGTCTCTTTAATGGTTCTATTCATTCTTTCTACCTGTCCTGAACTCTAGGGTCTGTAAGCACAATAAAACTTCCAATGAATCCCCAGGTTCCTGGCTAACCCCTGAATTACTTGGGCCACGAACGCCGGTGCATTATCAGACCGTATTACCTTTGGCAGGCCGTATCTTTGAAAAATGTCTTTCAGGATCTGCTTGACCACCATTTGCACTGTTTCTTTTTTTTTTTCTTTTAGTGGGGAAGGCTTCAATCCATACTAAAAATGTATCTACAAAGACTAGAAGATATTTATGTCCATACATTGCTGGCTTAATTTCAGTAAAGTCAACTGCCCAGAATTGTCCTGGTCTGGTTCCTCGTAGGTGCTTTCCTGCAGGAAGCTTGGAAGGGTAAGCATTTACCAATTGATGGACTCGACAGGCTTTTTTTACCCATTTAGTTATTTCTTTTTGCTGTGAGTCAGTTAGTGGAAAACTCTGTTCTTGATACTTCAGAAATACCTGCAGTTTCCTTGAACCAAGGTGAGTGAGTTGATGTGCATTTTCTACTGACATATTTAGAGCTGTGACTATAGGAGTTTTTAGTGAAGGATTTAGAAATTCCACTTGGGGGCCTTCAGGGTTAAAAGTTATTTTGGCCTGGTACTTGGTGAGCAGATCTCTGCCCATCAATGGGGCTAGGAATTCTGGGATTACTACGAAGGAGTGATGGATTTTTCCTTTCCCCAGGTCCATGATCCTCTTAGTTGTCCAAGCCCGATATTTACTGTCATTAGCCCCTTGAACTAGAGACCTTTTATTTGATAGAGGGCCCAATGTGACACTAGGGATGAGTATATTGCCCCTTTATCCACTTCAAAGATTACTGGGGTCCCCTCCACTTCAAAAGTTACCCTGAACTCCGGGAGGAGATCTGAGCCCCGACTTTCATAGTCATCCTCCAGAGTCAGAATGGCTGACTGGCGTGGCTGTCCCTCTCTAGTGCACTCTTTGGCCCAGTGTCTTTTTTTTTGTACAGTAGGTACATTGATCTGAGGCCAGGGGTGGCCTCTGGCATGGGACCAGGTATCCCTTCCTGTCTCCCTGTTTCTTAATTTCTGGCCCTTTTGTTGTTGTGACCAGGACCTTAGTCAACGCCTTATTCTGTCTTTTGTTTCTTTTATCCTCACTTTGCTTCATTCTCTTCCTCAGTTTCTCTCTTAAGGTATATTTTCTTGGCTTCTCTGACTAAATCTCTCAAAGTCATATCTTGTAATCCATCTAAGCATTGTAACTTTCTTTTAATATCCAGGGCAGCTTGCCCAATAAAGGCCATCATGACAGATGCCTTTTGATCCTCTGCCTGAGGATCGAAAGGAGTATATCTCCTACTTGCCTCCATAATTCTCTCTAGAAACATAGAGGGAGATTCATCAGGCCTTTGAATAATCTCTATTACCTTGGGCAAATTAGTTGGTGGCCTAGTGGCCACTCGGATGCCCAGTATTAGAACCTGGCGATAAGTGGACAGATGCTTTCTAACTTCAATGGTGTTGGTGTCCCAGTTAGGTTGTTTCAAAGGAAAACCAGCTTTGATTAAGTTGGGAAGATGTATCACTCTCCAATCTGGTCGGAGGACATTTTTTTATAGCTTCCAGGAAGATTCTCTTTTGTTCCTCTGTCGTGAAGAGAGTCCCTAGGAATTGTTGACAGTCATCCCAAGTAGGCAAATGTGAAAATATCAATGACTCAACCAGACCTGTGAGCCCTGTGGGGTCCTCGGAAAAAGGGGGATTGTTATATTTCCAGTTATATAGGTCGGAAGAGGAGAAAGGCCAATATTTGTAGGCTTGCATTTTCCCCCCATGGCCTTCGTCAATCAATGGTCTGTAGAGACATAGTGGGAGCATCACAGGAGTTCCAGGGTTTTCAATCATTCACCACCATCAAGTTTCCTTAGCTGGGCTAGCTTCCTCCTGCGGAGGAGGGGCTGTGTGTGCTGCGGGGGAGTTATCTGGAGGGCGCTGGGCCAGCTTAGATTCCTCCAGTGGTAGAGAGGCTGAGTCAGCTGCAGGGGAATCAGTTAGAGGGTGTTGGTGGTTGGGGGACGAAGGCAGGGTATAATAAGGGGGAAGAGAGTCCAGAAGAGTCAAATCTTTTGACTCAGGGATTACAAAGGGTGGAGGAGGAGGAGGAGCAGAGGGTTTGAGAGATCATGGGGGAAGTAGTAGGAGCAGGGGAAGGGACAAAGAAAGGCTTCACCCATTGAGGAGGAGATTTGCAGAGGTCCAGCAAAGTTAAGATATATGGCTGTTGATCCGGATGGCTATGTGTGCCCGGGTGAAAGACAATATCTCTGACTTCTTAAATTAGTGGGAAGTAGAAAGATCCTTCTAGGGGCCATCCAAATTCAAAGGTGGGCCATTCTGAGCCACAGAGATTCTGAAAGGTCCAGCGTTTAACTAAAAAAGAAAGATTCTGAGCCCTTAAGCGGACTTTGGTCCAGTGATCAAGGGTCAGGGAAAGGGGCATTGAAGTGCTGTGTCCCATAATGAAAGATACACAAAGAGTGAATGCAAGACACACGACACAGACAAGACAAGACAATAAAGACATTCAATGGACATCCAAAACTGAGACCAGGACTGAGTAGCCAGCAAAACCCAATGGGCTGGCAATTCCGAATCAGATACAAAATATTACTGAGTCGAGGAGACTATTGTTCCTCGATTTCCCGAGTCTTTGGGAAGTTCCCGAGGGACGTGGCCTGTGGCTCTGTGACACGTCTGTCAGCCACCATCGGAGAGAACTCACGCTTTTCATCGACAGCCATTTTGCCCAGCACTAACCTTAACACTGAAACAAGAAAGAGGCACCTTACTTAACCCAAGAGGAACCGGTTAGGGTCTTTTGTCCGCCTCTGCCAAAACTTGGTGGAATCTCCATATGTAAAGGTCGGGTGAGCATGGAAGGAAGAGACCACTAACAGACTGTCTTATCCAACAGCAAAGGGTTTATTCTGGGTCCAGCACGCTGGGGCTCGGAGCTCACTTGAACAGAGCAGAGAGCCCTGAGAACAGTTTAAGCAGAACATATATATTTTCCTTGGAGAGGGCAGGGAGGGAAGTATACTGATGGGTCAGGGCGAGTGGTCGGTTTGCATGCAACCGGGTGAGGGAGTACATTCTACACTTTGGCAGTTGGGGACAGCACATTCTGGGAACAAGATTAGCAAACAGTTCTCAAGATTTCAACAGTGTTTTGTTAAGCATACAGAAAAACAGGAAGTGACAAGTACCTATTTTATTAACCTTTCACTACCGACTATCCTTTTTGACTGGATGTTCTCTTCTACATTCTATGATCCAAAGTTCAAGCTCCTATGCCATTGTATATCAATTTTTTCAAAGCTAAGTATCCCAATCAAGGGCCCAGTGCCCTTCTGGGCTTCAAATGTTACTTAGATTTCTGTTTTTATACATATATTTCACCTATATATTTTTATACATATTGCAGGTTCCCAATACCATTATTTATTCAGCATAATGATTCCTAACCCAAATCAAACATGTTATTAACCCTAACCATACATGGTTCCCTCAATCTAACGGTACAGAAGAGCAGTGACAGAGTTGGTGTTACAATACAGGAATATAGGGAATCTTCCACCTGCTGATAACCTCAAAGGTCCATGCAGATATAATCTCTGGAGAAGATGTAGGCAACTCTGAAGGACCTGAGAGTGCAAAAGTCATCTTCCATGGAAAACAACCTGGTCAGGGTGAAGGGTTCTGTCTGAATCAGCCTCTCCATTCTTAATGTAGAGAAGATGGACCAAATGATACCTGTGTGGAGAGCTGCTCCTGGGTGCCTATGGGTGATATACCATTCTAACTTGTGAAAGGGTCACAGGAAGCAGGAGCAGCCTCCAACTCATCTTCCAAGAGTTGCTTGGAAGCAACTCTTAAGACAGATTGGTTGCCAAGGCAGTGAACTCATTCAGTTCCTGACGGAAGTGACCTCACCTCACTTCCTTGGTGATGGAACTCTGTGAACTTGCGATCCAGGAAGCCAGTCAAACATTGACAGCCCCAGTCCCAGTCTCAGTGGTTTTACTTTTTGAATTTCCCAAGGACAGAGTCAGTCTTTCTTGGTACCTATTGATGTTAGGATGGCCAAATGGCAGGAAAACTCTGAAGAGGGGCCTTTCCTGAGAAAACAGGTAGTGGCTCACTGCTGGCTCCTGACAACTTCAGAGACTTGGCAAAGGACACAAAATCTGAGACAGGACAGGCCATTTTGGGGGAACCTAGAATGGCCCACAGTCATAGGACACTCCAAATAGTCACAACCTACTTGGAGGAAGGAGGTGCCTTTGTGGGTGTGGGTGTGGGTTTGTGGTTTTGGCTCATGTTCTGAGAAGAGGTAGGAAATGAGGTTTGTTTGGTTTGGGGGGAATTGTTTCTAGTAAGTCATTTGACAATGCGAGTGTTTCTGTGTCGCTGTATCCCACTGTGTCCGTGATTGTAGATATTAGAAAAGAGAAAGCATCAATGGATGTGTCCTGTCTTTTAGAAAGCTTACCAGCATTCATGCTGCCCAATTTATAAATAGAATGCGGCTTGCCATAATGATGGGCAACACCTACGATCTTCCTAAGTTCCTGTTTTCTTCCTGAAATCTGGTCACTCTCCATAATAGGCTTATGGTTTTGTATCCAAGATATGTACCACCTCCATGCTCTGTGACATGGCCATGTACTGAATAACTGAAGTGAATGGCGAGCATCTCAGAAAACTCACATACCAGTGTGACCTGTAAAGTCTCATTGGAGAAACCCTGCTTTGGGCCTTTTGCTTACCTATTGTTCTGTTTCCCTGAATGTCAGGAAGGTCTTTGCCTAAGGAAAACGCTTTGTGAAGTCTGAAGAAAACCTTTTTCAAATAAAAAAGAATGGGCATCAGCTGTGGCTCTTTGCTTAATTGCTTTGCAAAGAGATGTGTCTGAATCAGCGTCTTGGCCCTGTGTTAGGCTGTAGCTTAGATTCTCAGCAACTGATGGATCTAAAGAAAGATCCCATGTGTGCATCCAAAACCAAAATAGCAAAAGAGCAGTCATTGTGGATGAAGTCTTTCGCCTTCCTCTGTAAGGTTTCTGACATCAATCAAGTGAGAATAGGGATCCTTTAGGTCAAATGAGTTCTTCAATTCCCTGCAGAGGCTAGCACATAGGTGGTTGGGTTTTCTCATGACTCCAATTCACATAAAGAATCTAAACCCCACAGTCAGTAGGTCTCAAATTTGAGAAGTGGATCAGTATTAACGGCAGGCCTATTTGATCACTCCTGGTTCACAGGAAGGGTGTCCAGGTCACTCAGAATTTAGGTAAATGAGGGGCAAGAAAGCGTATTTTGGACACTGTCTTGGGCTGCATTCCTCATGGAAATCTACAGTCAGAGGTTATGATGAGTGTCTATATGGAAGAAGGTGAGGGCCATGTGGGAGTGTTTTGGTATTAATTGTGGTTATTTTTGTGGCAGTTGAAAGGGATGACTGAGTCCACCTGAGTTTGAACTCTGGTGTGATTCCCTTAGAGACTGAGTACAGGAACTAAACTTAGAGAAGTATTGCCATGAATTGTGTTGGGATTTTAGAAGGCCAAGCATGAGAGTCACCCTTGGAAACTGAGATCTAGGCCCAGGGTGGCTTTCCAGAGACCACTGGGAATCTCAGGCTTGATATCACATGATTTTATTCTTAACGACTTGGCAGTCTTAGTTGAGAGTCAAAACACACATGGACGTTACATTGTAGACCTCAATGGGCCTGGATTTATGTGACCCTTTGGTCAATCTTTGGGAAACCTTGCCTGTGAGAGTTCTCCAGAACTTCATTTGAAATGAACTTCCACAACATTTAATGGTCCCTGAATGAATTGAAACCCACATGCTGCCAACTTCATCCTTGAAAAATTGCTAGATAAATACCATGAAATTTTTGAAATTCCCATGACCAGATGGCACTGGAGAAACTTTGGTTGTCCTGTTGCTGAACATGATTATGCAGGACAGTGACTTGATTGACTGAGTTTCATGAAAATGGTGTATAACAGAGATTCCAGGAAGTTGGAACCTGCTGAGTAGTGGGCCTAGTGCAGTGATGAGCAGGTGTGTGATAAAAAAACATCTGTGGTGGGGCCATGTGGATCTGCCATTGGCTTCCAATTTGCTTGTGACTGACATGATGCATCCAGCAGACCCTTCTATGTAAAGGCATCTTGTTATATGGAGAGGTTTCAGGCCAATGTTCAGAATCCGGTTGCTATGGTCAAGGAGGCAAGCCATGTGGAATAGAAGCCAGGTTGGTACATTCTTCTGTAGACCCTGACTCACCACAGGTGACAGAACTCCCTCCAGCACTTTGTCCCAGGTGAATTCCTTGTAATTCGTGAAGCAAATACGAAACTCCCAGTGCAGCAGCAAGCAACACCAGGAAAACTGGAGGATGACCAAATGGCTTCAGAGTCCACAAGAGTAGACAATTAGCCCCCAGTGGCCACAGTTTACCTACAAACAGAAAATTAAATACAGCTTCCTCATGTTTATTGGAAAATAAGAAATCATGTATTCCAGGTCACATAGAAGCATACCCAGATTTGATGGTCTCACTACAAAGGAAGCTGAATCTCCTGACTACAACATATATTTCAAGTG
Source organism: Callospermophilus lateralis (assembly GCF_048772815.1). Taxonomy (NCBI): domain Eukaryota; kingdom Metazoa; phylum Chordata; class Mammalia; order Rodentia; family Sciuridae; genus Callospermophilus; species Callospermophilus lateralis. Next base: position 376,561 of record NW_027514468.1, on the reverse strand, counting down.
CCCAACCTCAGAGGCAGTTCCTCAAGAAGTCTTTAGTCCAGCAGAGATCCATGTTTGTGGAGTGTTTACCCTGTCCCTTACTTTTGGAATCTCCTCTACCACCTCCAAGTTTGTGAACTCGTTAGCATATTTGATTCCAGATATGTATTCACAGATTTTCTAACTCTTCTCCTCTAATTGTGTCTAACTTGGGGTCAAGGTAATCTCAAGGCATTGTTATGGATGAGAGTGGGAAGATACTTTTGTAGCATATATTTGCATAAACATTGGAATCATTTTCCAAATTTTCATTCAAAATACTGAATCCCTGACACAAACCCATGCCAACTAGACTCTGACTACTAATTCTAATATGATGGAGAAAATTAACCCAAACAGAATAGAAATACAAGCAGTTCAGAGGAGGAATGGTGTATCATTGGAATTGCCTTTTGCATTATATAGGGTAGGAGTTATAAATCTAGTCAATTTTTTGTTGAAATGGTTCTCCATGTGTTTTTAAAGTTAACAAATATGTGAATTCCTGTCTACCTTTCTCTGTATCCTATTCAGCACATGTATTTTTATATGCACATATAGAATCCTACCTGGTACCACACGTACATTCTTGTGAGGTGGCTGACTTGGCAGACACAAATTGTGAGAAGAGATCACTCCTCCTAAACGCTGTTGAAACTGAAAATTCAAACTATGGATGAGCTTCCTAGTACAATAAAATTATACATGAATCCATGTTCAGTAAAACAAATTTATTTGGATCTGTGGATGACATATATTTCGTGGTGAATTTCAATTGGCATATATTGCTACTTTTTAATGTCTGTTTGTGTGCGTGCGTGTGTGTGTGTGTGTGTGTGTATGTTTATATATACATACACACACACTTTACAGATTTTTCAAAATATGAAATATATGTGTCTTATTATACACTCCGTAAATTCATTCATATTTATGTATGTGGATTAATAATCTACTTTTCACAAGATTATTCTGAGAAATATTCATCCACCTGAACTACATATTTGATTCCTATTACTGAAAACTAACAGTAAATGGTGCATACAAATCCTAATATTTCTGCAGTAACTGACCCAGTTTTATATCAATGCAAGTAGATTCCTATGGGACGTGATGTGTATTTTGTCATTCATTTTTATTCAATTCTGGTACATTTCTTTTTCTTCAGTTAATGCACATGATAGGATATATATTTAATCCACTAGTTCAGAAATTTATAGGCATTTTCTTTTACTTTTCATCACTTCCTAATTCAGAAAACATGTTTTCCACAGGGTTTCATGACTGGTCTTTTCATGAGACTTCTTTCACAAAATGCAAAGGTCACACTTATGTTTGTACCGAAGTCTAAATGGAAAGTGAGTATGGATTACTAAAAACATCTATGTCCAGGTTGCCTAATGCTATCAAATGTCAATTTTATTGGTGACTACATATTTGTTTCTTCCTAAGATTATATATTCAACCTCAACACTGTTGAAAATGCCTGATCCTATCACGTACTTTATACTTTGCCTGATTTCCTAATGTCTCTATTGATATATGGTTTCCTACATACTTTCCAGAGTTCATCAATGTGACTGGCTCTTCACATGTGTTGATATTTACATTCATTCTCTACCCGAAACCCTACTGTTATAGAACGTTTGGTTCAAATCCTATACTCACTCTGCTTTCTAAACCTATGAATATCTTCCTAATCCTACTGACTATCCTTCTGACTGGATGTTCTTTTTGACATTCAATCATCCAAGGTACAAGGTCCTATGCCATTGTATATCAATTTATCTGAGACATCTGTGCAGAATATAATTCAAAGCTGAGTATTTCAATCAAGGGCCCAATGCACTTCTGGGCGTCAAATCTTACCTAGATTTCTGTGTTCATACTTATATTTCACCTATATATTCTTGTAAATATCGCAGGTTCCCAAAACCATTATTCATTGCACAGAATGATTCCTAAGCCAAATAAAACTTGTTATTAACCCTAAGCATACACTGTTCCATCAATCTATCTTTACAGTAGAGCAGGGACAGAGTTGGTCTTACAATACAGGTATGTAGGGGATCTTCCACCTGCTGAAATCCTCAAAGGTCCATGCAGAAATGATCCCTGGAGAAGACTTAGGCAGCTATGAAGGACCTGAGAGCACAAAATCATCTTCCATGGCAAAAAACCGGTCAGGATGAAGTATTGTGTCTGAATCAGTCGCTCTGTTCTTAATGTAGAGAAGATGGACAAAACCAGGCCTGTGTGGAGAGCTGCTCCATGGTGCCTGTGGTTGATATACCATTCTAACTTATGACTGAGTCAGAGAAAGTAGGGGCAGCCTCCATCTCATGGGACCCTTGTAAACAACTGTTAGGACAAAGTGGTTGCCAAGGTATTGACCTCATTCAGTTCCTGAAGGAAGTGACCTACCTCACTTCCTTGGTGATGGAACTCTCTGAACTTGGGATTCAGGAAGCCAGCCACCCAGAGCCAGTGCCAGTCCCATTCCCAGTGGGCACACTTGTTTGAATTTTCCAAGGACAGAGTCAGTCTTTCTTGGTACCTCCTGATGTGAGGATGACCAAATGCTAGGAGAACTCTGAAGAGGGGCCTTTCCTGAGGAAGCAGGTAGTGGCTCATTGCTGGCTCCTGACAACTTAACAGAGTTGGCAAAAGGGAGCTGATCTGATAAAGGACAGGCCATTTTGGGGGAACATAGTATGGTCCACCAGTCAGAGGACACTCCGGATAGTCACAGTCCTTGTTGTGGGAATGAGGTGCCTTAGTGGGTGTGGGTGTGAGTTCGTGGTTTTGTCTCATGTTCTGAGAATAGGTAGCAAAGGTAGTTTGTTTGGTTTGGAGTCTACTGTTTCTAGTAAGTCGTTTGAGAAGGCGAGTTTTTCTATGTCTGTGTATCCACTGTGTCCGTGGTTGTAGTTATTAGAAAAGCGAATACATCAATGGAGGTGTCCTGACTAGTAGGAAGCTTCCAGGCATTTATTCTGCCCTTTTTATGAATGGACTGTGGCTTGCCTTATGGATAGACAACACCTACTATCTTCCTAAGTTCCTGTTCACCTCCTGATTTCTGGCCTCTCTCCAGAATAGGCTCATGGTTTTGTGTCCAAGATATGTACCACCTCCAAACTCTGTGACATAGCCATGTACTGGATAGCTGAAGGGAATGGGAACATCTCAGAAACCTCAGAGATCAGTGTAACCAGAAAAGTCTCAGTGGAGAAACCCTGCTTTGGGCAATTTGCTTACCTATGGTTCCCTTGCCCTGAATGTTAGGAATGTCTTTGCCTCAGGACACCCGTTTGTGGAGCCTGAAGAAAACAGTTTTCAAATTGAAATGAATGGGCATCACCTGTGGCTCTTTGCTTAATTACTTTGGAAAGGGATATGCCTGAATCAGCCTCTTGGCCCTGTGTGAGGTTGTGGCTTTGATTCTCAGAACCTGATAGATCTAAAGAAAAATCCCATGTGTGCATCCAAAACCAAAATTGCCAAAAGAGCAGTCATTGCTGATGAAGTCTTTCGCCTCCCTCTGTAAGTTTCCTGACCTCTATCAAGTGAGAATAGGGAAGATACACCAAGTCAATTGATGGCTCCTTTTGGAAAAATTCTATCACTGATGACAGCATCAGCATAAGTACCCCAACACTGCCACAATTCGCTGCACCAGCAGATAGTTCACAATGCATACAAGTGAGTTCACAATGTATACAAGTGATACATAATCCAGGCAAGTTCTACAAGCAGTTCAGTGATGGCTATTGCAGAATCTGTAGATTGATTTTATCTTTGTCTTCACCGGCACTGGGATGAAGATAGGAATTCTGGCAATAATGGCTAAAGAAAAAATTCTGTAACATTCCTGAAGGCACTAAAAGAAAACAATTTTCTTAACAATTTACGTTATCTTGAAGAGAATAATTAAATATAATGAAAAGGAAAAGTGAAAGTAAACAAACACGTCTGTTAACCTCCTATTTTTTCACATATTAAAACAATCCTGAACAGTTGTTTACCCAATTTAAATTAAACAATTTAATTCACGTGAATAAAAAAAATGGATATATTATTTCATTAGCACTCATCATATGTGATATATGGACATACGCACATTCAAATATATAACACAAAACACAAGTGTGCACACATAATAAATACATACAACACATAATATAATAGTAAAGGCCTTATAACATTTTACATGTGAAATCATCATTGCAATGTTTAAAAACTCTACAGTCAAAAAACAGAACTGATAAGCAAAACATTAACCTAGGTCTGTATGAGCTCAAAAAAACAAAAGAGAACTTCATGATTTGAGAAAGGGCAATAATAAAATAGATATTGAAAAAAGCATCCCTGTTCTGTCGCAGATGTAAGGATAGCCAAACTGGAGTTTTGGATATCAGCTGTTATGGATTTGAGCCAAATCATCTTATTTTGGTCTATCGAAATCGCTTCAGTTAATCTCTCTGGAATCCAAATCGGCTGCTGTTCTCCCTGTGGAAACACATAAACAGACCCCCGACTCCAGGCAATCACTGGGTCGGGATCTTAGTTAATCTCTCTGGAATCCAAATCGGCTGCTGTTCTTCCTGTGGAAACCCACAAACAGACCTCCAACTCCAGAAAATTAATGGGTCAGGACCTTTCCATTGTCCTGTTAGAATATCCTTCCAAAGTACCTCGGGCTTATACACATTTTTTAGACACTTATGCCTTTCTGCAGCACTAAGTCCTGAAAATCCAAATTTAAAAAATTTAGAGTAAAAAGGGTTATTTTAAGTTTATCTTTGGGGAATTTATATCCCTTCCCAATTCTGTCTTCTTACTTTAATGAGTACATTTTAATAGTGTGATGTGCTCTTTCAACTATGGCTTGTCCCTGTGGATTGTATGGGTTTCCTGATATATGAGTAATGCCAAATGATGAGCAAAATGATTTAAAAGAGGTAGAAGTATAACCGGGGGCATTATCAGTTTTTAACTGCTTTGGAATGACCACAGTGGCAAAATTTTGTAAGCAATGAGCTATAACATCTTTAGTTTTTTTCCCCCATGAAGGGAGCCCATCAAAAATCCAGAAGAAGTATCAACTGTAACATGCAAATATTTTAATTTTCCAAATTCTGGCAAGTGTGTGACATCCATCTGCCATATATGGTAAGGTATCAATCCTCTACGATTGACTCTAAGATTAAAATGTGGTAAAATGGTCACACAATTTTGACATTGTTTTATTATTTGTCTAGCTTGTTCCTTAGTTATTTTAAAATGCTTTTGTAAAGTATTAGCATTGATAATGAACTTTTTATGAAAATTTATAGCTTCTTCTAGTGTACAGAAAATATGTATGTATGTCATGTGTAGTTTTACCTGCTAAATCATTGCCCAAACTAAGGGCTCCAGGCAATCCTGTATGTGCCCAGATATGTCCTATTAAGAATGGATATTTTCTGTCCCAGATTAGACTTTGTATACTGGAAAGGAAAGAGAAAACAGTAGAGGAAGGGGAAATCCTACCAGCATCTTCAAGAGATACTATAGCATTAAATATATACTGACTATTGCAAAATAAATTAAACACAGAATCTTTAAACATCACAAAAGCTTATAATACTGCATTAAGCTCTACCTTTTGAGCTGATTGTTGGGGTGCTAAAAATGTAAAAATTTGATCAGGTGTAACTATTGCTGCTGTACCATTATTTGACCCATCAGTGAATATATTTGGAGCATTCATGATAGGAGATTTCTTGTAATTTTTGGAAAAATTACAGGATGCAATGACCCAAAAGACAATAAAAGATTAGATGGTAAGTGGTTATCAAATAAAACATTAGATTTACACATGATTATTGCCCAAGTATTTAACTCATTAGCTAATTCATCAATTTGATTCATAGTGTATAGAGTAATAATTTTATTGGGAGAAATTCCAAACACTCCCTTTGCTGCTTTTATTCCTATGAGTATTAATTGTCCCTCAGCCTCAGGATACCTAGTAATAATAGTGTTAGAAGAATAAGATAAATGTATCCATAATAATGGACCTTCTTGCCAAAATACTCCTGTAGGAATATTGTTTGTTGGTAGCACAATAAATAATAAAGGCATTATTTTATCAAATCTATCCAAATGCATATTTCCCATATATGTTTCAATGATTTTTAATGCCTTTATTGCTTCAGGCGTTAACATTCTGGGTAAATTTGGATCAGATGGACCTTTTAGGATATCAAATATAGGTCCCAACTCTCCTGTTGGTATACCTAGATAAGGCCTTATCCAATTAATGTCTCCTAATAACTTCTGAAAGTCATTAATTGATTTGAGTTGATCTACTCGTATTTGAATTTTTGGTGGACTGACCATGGTTGAGGATAATAGAACTCCTAAATAATTAATTGGAAAATTTAATTGTACTTTATCAATTGATATCCCTAGATTATAATTTTTTAATAAGTTTGTAAGTGTGGCATAACATTCTAGCAATGGGTTTTTAACTTGTGTGCTAATAACTCATCATCCATATTGTGAAATATTTGTAGTTCAGGATTTTGATTTCTAAGTGGCTGGATTACTTTGTTAACATAAATATGACAAATAGTTGGGCTGTTAGCCATCCCTTGAGGGTGTACTTTCCACTCATACCTCTGATCAGGACCTTCATGATTCAGTGCAGGGATAGTAAATGCAAAACTTGGACTATCCTCAAGAAGAATTGGAAATGAAAAACAAAAAACAATCTTTAATATGTATAACTAAAACATACCAAGTTTTTGGAAAAGCAGACAATTGAGGAATCCTTGATTGAGCAGGTCACAAAATAACCATCTTATTATTAATGGCTCTTAAATCTTGCAATAATCTCCATTTACCAGATTTCTTTTTAATGACAGAAATGAAAGTATAATGGGGAGATACAGAAGGTTGTATATGTTCTTCCGCTAATTGTTGTTTGACCAGGAACTGGGCTGCTTGTATCTTTTCTTTAGTCAGGGTCCACTGAAGAAGCCATACTGGTCTTTCTGATTTCCAAGTAATTTTTATTGTCTCAGTGGCCCTTTCTGAATTTCCAACCCATGTCTGTCTGTTGCTTGGTCTATTTGTATTGGCGCTGCTATACCTTGTTCTTGTTTTTCTCATCTTTTTCCTTTCCTAAAACCTTCTCTAGCCATAATATTGGGTACATTTTGATTGATGTTATTTGTTAATGTCAAACCTAATTGATCTAGGACATCTCATCCCCATAAATTTACGGGAAGATTATCCAATACATATGGCTGTATAGTTCCTTCACATTCTTCAGGATCCTTCCAATCCAATACCATTGCACTTCTATGGGGATTAGTTGCCACTCCTAGGTCTCAAAGTGTTTGAGTGTATTGTTGTAATGGCCAATGTTTTGGCCATTCTTGATGAGAGACAATGCTAACATCTGCACCTGTATCAAGTAGCCCATTAAATTCATGTCCTTGAATATTTAGTTTTAGCCTGGGGCGAGAATCTAAATTTAAGGAAAGCATAACCAAATCTACACCTGTGGAGCCTAATCCCTTGGAACCTCTTTCTACAGCACGACTGGAAAATTTATCATGCAGACTGAGTATTATTAGTAACTGTGCTATTCTATCTCCTGGTGAAATTACTGATATGTCCTTTGGAGAACTGGCTATAAATTTTATTTCACCTTCATAATCGGGATCAATTACCCAAGGACTTATCATAAGTCCTTTTAGATTAGAAGAGCTGCGTCCCAATAATAAGCCTACTGTTCCTTTGAGAAGAGGTCCTTTCACCATGTGTGAATGATTTGAACCCCCATCTCTACAGTTAGTACTGATCTGACGGAGGTGCAGATGTCTAACCCTGCGCTCCCTCTGATTTGTCTGATGAGGCCTCTGATGCACAATGTGTCCTGGGCACTACACTGATGGGGTTGCTGGGTTCCTCCAGTGCTCCGTATATTTGTGGTTTTGGGCCCCAGAGCATTGGGCTCCCCTGTCCATTTTTTGGCAATGGAGCCCGGTGCCTTTCTCCATGATATCGTGGATAAACAGATAGTCCTTGTTCGTTTTTGATAATGAAGTACCCTCTATGGTGGTTTGAGAACGGCATTCATTAGCCCAATGTCTCCATCTACGGCATCGTGGGCAAATACCCAGTATTCTACTCCTTTGGTACCTATTTTTGTTAAACCCTCTTCCTATGGAGCAATTCCTTTTAAAATGTCCTGTTTGTTCACAATTGTAGCATGTTCCTGGCCTTGCATCTAAAGCCTGTTTAATGCAGCTGCCACAAATTGCCCTTGTTCATTGATGTCTCTGGCATCTAAAGCCTGTTTTACTGCAGCTGCCATGACTTCCTCTTATTCATTAATGTCTTTACATAATTTAATATATGTGTTTAAATCTTCATGTTTCCATGGTCTAGTGATATCTCTGCACCTATGATTCGCTTGGTCATAAGCCAGTTTTTTATTAATGGCATTGCTTTTTCTGTATTCCCCAAAACTCTGGAAGCTGTTTGAATAAGCCTATCTACAAATTCAGTGTAAGATTCATTAGCTCCTTGTATTACCTTAGATAATTGACCTTGTAAACCTCCATGTCCTTGTAAAGTCTTCCATGCCCTAACCGCCTCTGCAGCAATTTGTGCGTATACGCCAGGATCATATGCAATTTGTTGCTGCTGGTCCTCATGAGGTCCCTTTCCTAACAACATATCTAGATTTCTCTGAGGATAACCAGCTTCTGCATTTCACCTAGCCGTCTCCTTGCAAAATTCCTCATTGGCAACCTTCCATAAAAGGTATTGACCTCCATTTAGCACAGCTTTACACATATTAGCCCAATCTACTGGCATCATATTCAAGTTGTTAATGGATTCGACCAAGCTTACAATGAAGGGTACTTGAGGACCATAGGTTGTTACAGCCCCTTTTAGCTGCTTCACTATTTTGAAATTTAAAGCATGGTGAATTCGCTGCCCTCCTACCTCAAATACAGGGCATGTTAATACTTGAGATCCTGTCTCAGGAACCGAACTATCAACTGCGGGGTTTGGGGGCCTCCCAGCATATGGAGGTGGCCTTGTTATTTGGACATTTACATACTCTGGTGATAGAAAGGTGTTAGTAACAGTCTCCTGTAGAGGAGGCGCTGTTGGTTGGACACTTACGCCCTCTAGTTATTGAAAGTTGTTAGTAGCAGTCTCCTTTTGTAACTTTGCCCCTGATGGCTTTTTCTGACCTAAGCTTTGTTCCTCTATCTTTGTCTGATCTGAAGTCTTTGGACTAAGCAAACCAGATATAAACGTCCTCAATGGCAATGTGCCAACTGTCAGAGTCCCTGGGCTGTTCTTTTCCCCCCTTTTAAATCTTCACCATGATGGTTCCATTATGGTATATTTAAGAACTCCTTAAAAATCCATGGGCTACATTTTTGTATTGTATAAACGTATGCCCTGACTGTTCTTGACTTTACTGAGGTGCCTCCTTCCTCTAACAAATTACTTAACACTCTTTCAGTTTGTTTTTTTACTAATTTCTGATCCTGTATTTCTACTATAATACAACCCAACAAGACGATGCCAAACAAAACCGAGACAGAATAAAATAAAAAGGGAACAACAAAAAGTCATTATAGCCTTTATATCCTACTGACATGTGCATCCGTCCTTTCTCCCTATCTGTTCCTCAGAAGTAAATAATTTTTTTCTCAGATGTGAGCGGTTTTTCATCCATCTCACTCATCTCCATGGACAGGCAACAAAAGTGAAGCAAAACAAAAGAGGAATCTTAAAATGGCTACCGATCCTCTCGCCCTTCCCTCAGGGGCTAGCAGTTTACCTTATCACTTACCCTCAGTGGCTCCCCGTGCGAGCCACCAAATGCTGCAGTCTGGCTGGGCACGATTCAAGAGCGACTTTTCAAAAGAAACAAAGTTTATTTTTAGAACCACACACGCCAAGCAAAACAGCTCCTTAGGAAAAACCCTCAGAGCCCAACTGCCACCACTGGCTTCCTTGCAAAGTTTCTGTCACACCCACAAGCCTCTCCACCTCCCACAATCCTCCTGCTCTTGAGGCCATATGGCTGGGTCAGGTGGGTGGAGCCAAAAAAGTCCCACAATGAGCAGCTCTGTGGTCTGAAAGGGCAGGGAAACTGCCCAATGTGCATCATCGCAGAGGAGCCAATCAGCTTGATGTTGCTGGGGCTGCTGTGAGCCAATCATCAGCTGGCAGTCGGAAAGAGCGGGGAAAAAGCTCAATGAGCATCTCCATTGTGCATCACCACAGAGGAGCCAATCAGCTAGATGTTGCTGGGGCCACTGTGAGCCAATAATCATCTCGCAGGGGAATGTTGCTGGTAACTGGAAGTTTGATGGGGCCCCTTAAGCTGTGGCTCTCAACAAATTGGTGTCTCCTTTCTCTGTAGACTATTCAGCACATGTATTTTTATATGCACATATAGAATCCTACCTGTTATCAAACGTACATTTTTGTGAGGTTGCTGACTAGGCATATACAAGTTATGAGAAGAGATCACTCCTCTTAAACACTGTTGGAATTGAGAATTCAACCTATGGGTGAGCTTGTTATTAGAACAACATTATATATAGATCCATTTTCAGTGAAATCAATATTTTTGCACCTGTGGATGTTACATATTTCATGATGAATTTCAATTGGCAAATATATTGCTAGTTTAAATGTCTGTCTCTGTGTGTGTGTGTGTGTGTGTGTGCATATATATATATTTATATATATATATATATATATATATATATATATATATATATATACTCTCCAAATTTTTCAAAATATGAAATATATGAATCTTATTATACACTCCTTAAAATCATTCATATTTATGTATGTGGATTTATGATCAACTTTTCACAAGATTATTCTCAGAAATATTCATCCACCTTAAATACAGATTTGTTTCCTAGTACTGAAGACTAACTTCAGTGAATGGTGCACACAAATCCTAATATTTCTACAGTAAAACCAAGTTCAACATCAATGCAAGCATTTTCCTATGGGACATGATGTGTATTTTGGGTTTCATTTTTCAGTTCATTTTTTAAACTATTTCTTCAGTTTATGCACATCATATGATATATCTTTCATCCACAAGTTCACAAATTTATAGGCATTTGTTTCAATTTCAATCACCTCCTGCTTCAGAACACATATATTCCTCCAGTGTTCTTGACTGGTCTTGTCATGAGACTTCTTTCCAAACACATTATTTTTGATTTTCATAATCATATTTGAAGCAAAACTCACACACTCTTCATGATAAACCATAACCCTAATATTACCGTTAGATGTATACCTGGTTGTAGTGAATGTATGAATATCAGTTTAAGATTTCCAGTATATTTTCAGATATCAAATCAATCCACTATTTAAAGTTGGAACCAGTTATATTATTTATTCACAGTATCGTCTATTCATACATTATTTCTGTATCCATTGACACAGGGTACTCCACTTTGTTCCCCCAATATTTATACGTCTTCAAAATATTGCTCCCAGTAATGGTGGAAGAAATGCTCATGTCACCTGATCTACATATAAATTTTAACACAGTAATATTCTGGACACAGAAAGCAAAAGTCACTCTTATGATTGTAGCAAAGCCTAAAAGGAAAGTGAGCATGGATTACTAAAAATATCCATGTCCCGGTTGCTTAATGCTCTAAAATGTAAATCTTATTGATAAATCCTATGTATTTGTTTCTTTCTAAGATTATATATTCAAACTCAACCCTGTTGAAAATGTCTAATCCTATCCCTCACTTTATACATTGCCTGATTTGTTAATGTCTCTATTGATATCTGCTTTCCTACATATTTTCCCCATTTTATCATTGTGTCTGACTCTTCACATGTGCTGATATTTACATTCACTCTCTTATTGAAAACCAATTGCTAAAGAACGTTTGGTCCAAATCCTATACTCATTGTTGTTTCTAAACCTAGAGACTATCGTCCTAAACCTACGGACTTTCCCTTTGTGACTGGATGTTCTCTTCAACTTTCAATCATCCAAGGTACAAGGTCCTATGTCATTGTATATCTATTTATCTGAGACATCTGTGCAGAACATAATTCAAAGCTAAGTAACCCACTCAAGGGCCCAATGCCCATCTGAGCTTCAAATCTTGCCTAGATTTCTGTTTTCATACTTTTATTTTACCTATATATTCTTGTAATTATTGCAGATTCCCAGTACGAATATTCATCCTGCAGAATGATTCCTAACCCAAATCCAACGTGTTATTAACCCTAACCATACACTGTTCCCTCAATCTAACTTTACAGAAGAGCAGGGACAGTGTGACCAGGAAAGTCTCAGTGCAGAAACCCTGCTTTGGGCCTTTTGCTTACCTATTTTTCTGTTGCCCTGAATGTCAGGAAGTTCTTTACCTCAGGCTAACCCTTTGTAAAGCCTGAAGAAAACAGTTTTCAAATGGAAATGAATGGGCATCACCTATGGCTCTTTGCTAAATTTCTTTGGAAAGGGATGTGTCTGAATCAGCCTCTTGGCCCTGTGTGAGGCTGTGACTTAGATTCTCAGCATCTGATGGATCTAAAGAAAGATCCCATGTGTGCATCCAAAACCAAAATGGCAAAAAGTTCAGTCATTTTGGATGAAGTATCTTCCCTTCCTCTGTTAGATTCCTGACCTCCATCAATTGAGAATAGGGACCCTTTGGGTCATATGAGTTCTTGAATCCCTGAAGAGGTGCTTGGGTTTCTCATGATTCCAATTCACATAAAGAATCTGTACCTATCAATCAGAAGTAGTCAGTCAATATTGCTCCCAGAAATGGTGGAAGAAATACTCATGTCACCTGATCTACATATACATTTATTCACAGAAATATTCTGGACACTAAATTTAAAGTTCATATTTATGATTGTACCAAAGCCAAAATGGAAAATTAACATGGATTACTAAAATCATCCATGTCCAAGATTACTAATGCTCTCAAATGTCAATCCTATTGATGACTACATATTTGTTTCTTCCTAAGATTGCATATTCAAACTCAACCCTGATTTCATAATGTCTCTATTGATATCTGCTTACCTACATATTTTTCCCACTTCATCATTGTGACAGACTCTTCACATGTGCTGACATTTAAATTCATTTTCTATCCGAAACCCTGTTGCTAAAGAAATTTTGTTCCAAATCATACACTCACCCTTCTTCCTATACCTACCTACTATCTTCCTATTCCTACTGACTATCCCTTTTTGACTGGATGTTCGCTTCTACATTCAATCATCCAAGGTACAATGTCCTATGCCATTGTATATCAATTTATCTGAGACATCTGTGCAGAATGTAATTCAATGCTCAGTATCACAATCAAGGGCCCAATGCACTTCTGGGCTTCCAATCTTACTTGGATTTCTATTTTCATACACACAGTTCACCTCTATATTCTTATAAATTTTGCAGGTTGCCAATACCATTATTCATCCAGAAAATGATTCCTAATCCAAATTGAACCTGTTATTAACCCTAAACATACAGTGTTCCCTCAATCTTACTTTACAGAAGAGCAGGGACAGAGGTGGTCTTATAATACTGAAATGTAGGGATCCTCTACCTGCTGAGAACTTCAAAGGTCCATGCTGAAAGTATCCCTGGAGAATATGTTGGCAGCTATGAAGGACCTGAGAGACCACAAGTCATCTTACATGGCAAACAACCTGGTCAGGATGTAGGGTTGTGTCTTAATCAGCTTCTCTCTTCTAAATATAGAGAAGATGGACCAAATCAGGCCTGTATGGAGAGCTGTTCCCGGGTGCCAATGGTTGATATACCATTTAAACTTGTGAAATTGTCACATTAAGTAGGGGAAGCCTCCATCTCATGGGACCCTTGGAAGCAACTGTTAGGACAAAGTGGTTGCCAAGGCAGTGACCTCATTCAGATCCTGAAGGAAGTGACCTCACCTCACTTCCTTGGTGATGGAAATTGGCATCCAGGAAGCCAGGCACACAGAGCCAGTCCCAGTCCCACTCCCAGTGGTGTCACTAGTTTTGAATTACCAAGGACAGAGTCAGCCTATCTTGGTACCTACAGATGTTAGAATGGCCATATGCCAGGAAAGCTCTGAAGAGGGGGCTTCTATGAGAAAACAGATAGTGGCTCACCACTGGCTTCTGACAAGTCTCAGTGAAGAAACCCTGCTTTGGTACTTTTAATTACCTATTGTTCTGTTGCTCTGAATGTCAGGAAGTTTTTTGCCTCAGGCCACCCCTTTGGGAAGCCTGAAGAAAAGAGTTTTCAAATGGAAATGAATGGGCATCATCTGTGGCTCCTTGCTTAATTGCTTTGAAAAGGGATGTGTCTGAATCAGCCTCTTGGCCCTGTGTGAGGCTATGGCTTAGATTCTTAGCACCTGATGGATCTAAAGAAGCATCCCACGTTTGCATCCAAAACCAAAAGAGCCAAAAGAGCAGTCATTGTGGATGAAGTCTCTCACCTTCCTCTGTAAGGTTCCTGACGTCCATCTATGAGAATAGGGATCCTTTGGGTCAAATGAGTTCTTCAAAGCCCTTCAGAGACTAGATCATACGTTCATAGGTTTCTCATGACTCCAATTAACATAAAGAATCTAAACCCCACATTCATTAGGCCTCAAAATGGAGAATCAGAGCAGTATTAAGGGCAGGCCTCTTTGATCACTCCTGGTTCACTAGAAGGGTTTCCCAGCCACATTGACTTTAGGCAAATGTGGGCAAGGGACCTTATTTTGGATACTGTCCTTGGCTGTGCCCCTCATGAAAAACTACAGCCTGAGTTTATGATGAGTGTCGATATGAAAGAAGATGAGGGCCATGTGGAAGTGTTTTGGTTTTAATTGTGGTCATTTTTGTGACTGTTGGAAAAGATGATGGGTCCACCTGGTCTTGAACACTGGTGTGATTCCCCTTAGAGACTGAGTTTTGGAATGGACCTCAAAGAAGTATTGCCATGTATTGTGTTGGGATTTTAGGATGCCACACATGAGAGTTGCCCTTGGAAACTGAGATCTAGGCCCAGGGTGGCTTTCCACAGAGCACTGGGAATCTCAGGAAGAATATCACATAATTTTATTCTTAAAGAATTGGCAGCCATAGTTGCAAGTCAAAACACACATGGACCACACATTGTAGACCTCAAACGCCTGGCTTTATGTGACCTTTTTGCCTGTCTTTGGGAAGCCTTGCCTGTTAGAGTTCTCCAGAATTTTCAATGAAATGAGCTTCCTCTCCATTTAATGGTTCCTGAATGAATTGAAACCCACAGTGCCTCCAACTTCATCCTTGAAAATTGTCTGATAATTACCATGAAATTTTTGAAATTCCCATGACCACTTCGCACTGTAGAATCTTTGGATGTTCTATTGATGATCACGAGTATACCAGACAGTGCCTGTTTGATTGGGTTTCATGAAAATGGTGTAGAACAGAGATGGCAGTAATTTGGACCCTGCTGAGTAGTCGGCCTAGAGAAGTGGTGTGAAGGTGTGTGTTAAAACATTTGTGGTTGGGTGATGTGGATCTGCCATTGGCTTTCAAATGGTTTGTGACTGACATGGTGCAGCCCCCAGACCCTTGTATGTAAAGGTATGTTGTTATATGGAGAGGTTTCAGTGCAATGTTTAGAATCAGATTGCTATGGTGAAGGGGGCAAGCTATGTGGGATAGAAGCCTGGTTGGTGCATTCTCCCGCAGACCCTTACCCATCACATGTGACAGAACTCCCTCCAGTACTGTGTCCCAGTTGAACTCTTCGTATTTCATGAAGCAAATACCAAACTCCCAGTGCAGCTGCAAGAAACACAACAAAAAGTGGAGGATGAGCAAATGGCTTCCAAACTGGAAGACACTTAGCACTCAGTGACAACAGTTTACCTACAAAGAGAGAATTCAGCACTGCTGCCTCATGTCCTTTGGAAAATAAGAAACCATGTCCTCCAGGTCACGTACGTGCAGACCCAGCTTGATGGTCTCACTACAAAGGGAGCTAAAGCTCCTGACAACAACATATATTTCAAGTGCCCAACCTCAGAGGCAGTTTCTCAAAAAGTCTTTAGTCTAGCAGAGCTCCATGTTTGTGGAGTTTTACCCTCTCCCTTCATTTGGAAACTCCTCTACCACCTCCAAGGTTGTGAACTCCTGAGCATTTTCCATTCTTGATGTGTATTCACAGATTTTCTAACTCTTCTCCTCTAATTGTGTCTTACTTGGGGTGAAGGTAATGTCAAGGCATTGTTCTAGATGAGAGTGGGAAGATTTTTGGGTAGCACATATTTGCATACACATTGGATTCTTTCTCCAATTTTCCATTTGAAATACTGAATCCCTGACTGTAAGGGGTAGAAGGAATTCTCCTTCAAAGAATAGCCTGACACTTACAAGAAACAGCCCCCAGGGAGACATCCTGTCTGGGAGACATCCTGTAGTCATCTGTGTTCCTGAGACATCCTGTGGCCATCTGTCTTCCTGAAATATCCTGAGGTTATCTCACCTTGTGAAGACATCCAGGAACTGCTGATAAGAGAGCTTTCAAATCTCCAGCATATAAATTCCTCTGTGTGAACAATAAAAGTTTGCAGCTTGATCAGAACTTTTGTCTTGCTGTCATCTCTCGTGTCTCTTGTCCCTTCATTCCTCCCCATCTAGGTTTGCTACCCACGTTGATGTGTCCTGCAGGCCAGGACAACTGGAGCCCAACCACTGGGGCTCGAGCCTTTGACTGAGGGGGAACCCTGTCCTCCTGGAAGATTTGGACAAGTGGAGCTCGCGATTGCCTCAGCAGACACCACTGAGAGACAGATCCAGGAGGAGAGTGGGGATGACGCACAGTGAGTGACCCACCATGGGACAAGCAGTTTCGTCACATGATTTGTTTTTGTCAGGCCACAAGGAATCCTTAAATACATGGGGGCACGTGTTAAGAAAAATGACTTAATATTTTTCTTTTCATACATCGAAGAATTTTTTCCATGGTTTCCCCTTGAAGGTACCATTGATGGTAAAAGATGGCTTAGAGTAGGAGACATTTTAAAAGATTATTATGAATCCTTTGGCCCAGAAAAAGTGCCTGTTCCTACCTTTTCTTTCTGGAAATAAATTAGTGAAATTCTTAAAAGTTCTCCCTTTGACAATGGTACCTTAATACTTGTCAGGATTGGGGAAGAGACTATGCAAAAGACCTCTCGTCCCTTCTCGGCATGCCCATCAGTTAGTATAGACATAGACCCTTCTTAGTCTCCCCAGGACCCTGGGACCTTCCTGATCTTCCTCAAAATCCCACCCTAATGAATAAGGCTCCAATGGTTTCCAACTGCCTTTATGCAGTTTTAAATCCCGGAGAAACATTGACCCCTGGGGAGGAGGCTACCTTGGAGAAGGAAGCAGCTCGCTACCATTCAGAAGAATCTCCACCTCTCAGGACCCTGCCACAGACTATAGGACTTACACATTCCCCTCCCTCCTATATCCCTCCTGCCTTTTGTGCTCTGGCCCTTCAGGGGCCAAATGTCCCCCCAGATATTTTTTCCCCACTTCCCTTGCCTAACCTGGCTCCCTTGAGAGAGTCTCTCCAACATGGACGGGAAAAGATCCAATTTTTAAAAGAATAAAGATCCCTTGACTCTGAGCTCTCTTCATTAGCCTTAGGAATGGAGTCAACACAAGCTGGCCCACAGTGGTCTAATACAAAGGCGAAGCCGCTCCATCGGCCTGTGCTCGCCTTCCAGTCACCACCAGTCAGATAGACAAGCCTGCCCAGGCTGAGGTCAAAGACTTAGAAGAGGAAAAAGAGGAGGAAGTGGGGGAAATGGATCAAGGAGATCAGGACTTAGAGGATGAGTAGTTCACCCCTAGGCAGGAAGGAACCCAGAGTGTCTACAAAAAATTTAGCCTCCATTTTCTTGAAAAACTTAAAAAGGCTTGTGCTCACTATGGCCCCACTGTGCCCTATACGTTGGCTTTATTAGAAAGCTGCAGCACACAATTTCTTACTCCCAATGATTGGAAATTTTTAGACCTAGCTGCCCTCAGTGCCGGAGACTTCCTGCTATGGAATGCAGATTTCAAAGAGCCCTGTCAGAAACTACTCAAAAAAAATTAACAAAGGCCTCCTCTAAATCCTGGACTTATGTTAAGCTAGTGGGCAATGCAACTTTTGACACTAAAACTAAACGGGCACGTTTCCCTGCTGGACTTTTTGCGCAGATTTAGATGGCTGGCTTAGTTGCTTGGAGACTCCTCCCTGAAAGGGCCTCGGCTATCACTTCCCTGGCAAGAACTCGACAAGGGCCCGACGAGCCTTATAGCGACTTTGTTCCCCGGCTTTACCTAGCTGTGGAATGCTTGCTTGGACCAAGCGAAAGCGAAAGCACCTTTGTAAAACATCTTGCCTTTGAAAATGTCAACCCGGCATGTCAGGATGTTCTTCGACATCATAAGGATAAAGGGAAACTTTCTGACTTTATTAGAATCTGTGCAGGCGTGGGTGCAGCCCATGCCATGGGTCTCAAATTAGTGCCGCATTTACCAAGGCCTTTTACAATACTGGCTCAAGTACTTGCTTTACTTGTAAACAACCAGGCCATTTTGCATGCAGGTGTCTGACAGGCAAACAAAGAGTAAGAATAGTGTCTCCTCAAACTGGAGCTAAACCGACCCCAGCTACACTTTGTCCTTGATATGGTAAAGGTCATCACTGGGCCAGTGAGTGTAGATCAATGACAAATGCCCTCAGACAGCCTATTTCTTCCTACTTCTCAGGAAACTCCCTGGGGCAATGAGGTTTGTTCCCTCCCAAACTCCCAACCTACCTCAAAATCCTTCTCCACAATTGGCTCCCTCCAACTACCCACTCCAGGCAGTGCAGGATTGGACCTCTGTGCCACCACTGATACAATATTAGACTCAATGAAAGGGCCCCAGATAATACCAACTGGAATTATGGGTGCCCCTCCATCTCATACGTGTGCCCTTATTCTTGGAAGTGCCTCTACTACCTTACAAGGTGTTCAGGTCTTCCCTGGCATTAATGATAATGATTTCACTGGAGAAATAAAAATACTGGCCACAGTTATTAATAGAGTTGCGGCCATCCCAGGAGGAAAAAGTCTTGCACAATTAATACTTCTTCCCTTAAATTAAGGGGCATTTCCACCTCCCAAACCTACTGTGGGGGACTGCCTCCTTGGGCTCCTCTGAGGTATATTGGGTTCATCCCATTTTTCATATTAGACACACCCTTACCTTACTTATTGAAGGAAAGGAATACCAAGCAATTGTAGTTACTGGAGCTGATGCGACAATTATTTCTCAAAAATACTGGCGATCAGGTTGGCCCCTCACCCCATCCTTGACTGACCTTAAAGGGATAGGAAAGTCAAAAAATCCTCTGGTCAGCTCTACTGCTCTTAGCTGGACTGATAAAGAGGGTAATAAGGGAACTGTCACTTCTTTCGTTGTTCCTGACCTCCCTGTTTACCTATGGGTTGGAGATATTTTGAGTCAAATAGAAGTTATTCTTGCCAGTCCCAATTCCATGGTGACTCATCTAATGCTCCGTATGAATTTTGTTCCTGGTACAGGCCTTAGGAGGCTGAGACAAGGACTGGTGGAGCCTATACAACCCATAAAAAAAAATACATATGGACTTGGATATTTGGATTTTTAGTGTCGGTTCCTGACCCTCCTGTTCCCATGGAGATAAAATTATTTGGGAGACTCAGACTCTTGTGTGGGTGGATCAGTGGCCCCTTACCCAAGAAAATTTGGAGGCTGCCTCCATGTTAGTGAAGGAACAGCTGGCAGCCCGCCATGTAGAGCCCTCAACCTCACCATCGTACACTCCTATTTTTGTTATCAAGAAAAAATCAGGCAAGTGGCGCCTTTTACAAGATTTGTGTGCCATTAATAAAGTTATACTCCCGATGGGAGCACTACAGCCAGACATTCCCACACCAGTGGCTATTTCCAAAAACTATTGTAAAATGGTTATGGACTTAAAAGATTGCTTTTTTACCATTCCTTTGCATCCTGTGGATAGACCCTATTTTGCCTTTAGTCTTTCTTGCATTAATATTCAGGGCCCTATGCAGAGACTTCAATGGAAGGTTCTTCCCCAAGGTATGGCCAACATCCCTACCCTTTGCCAAAAATACGTTGCTCAAGAAGTAGACCCTGTGAGAGAGCAAGGGCCACAAATTTATATTTTACATTATATGGATGATTTGTTAATTGCTGCACCTAATACCCATGATCTTAATAATTGTTACTTGGACTTTTACAAAATCCTCACTACCTTGGGACTACAGATAGCTCCTAATAAGGTTCAAACACAGGACTCTTATAAAAGTTTGGGCCTTAAAATTCTACAGAAATCAGATCCAAATTTCTAAAATACAACTACGTGTGGACCATCTTCACACCCTTAAAGATTTTCAGAAATTACTGAGGCATATTCAATGGCTAATAACATATTTAAAATTATGCACTTGTGTACTTTTGACCCTTAATGATATTTTGAGAGGTAATTCCCACCCCTCCTCCCCTCAAAATCTTACTCCCAAGGCATGACAGGCATTAAACCAAGTCACAGAAGCCATTGCCCAACAATTTGTTACGCAAATTTCTTATAACCTTCCTCTGGTTCTGGTTATTTTACACACTCCTCATACACCCACAGGAATATTTTGGCAGCGAGATCCACATTTTAAAAATAAAGACTGCCCCTTGTTTTGGGTCCATTTACCCACCACATCCTCGAAGGTTATTACTGTTTATCTTGCTCAGGTAGCTTCTATTATTTTTAAAGGTCATTTGATTTCTCTACAACATTTTGGCAAAGACCCTGATAATATTTTTATTCCATATACTAAGGACCAAACCAAATTTTTACTAGAGACAAGGGATGAATGAGGTATTTCCCTATCAGGCTTTTGGGAACAATTGATCACCACCTCCCCAATGACCCCCCTTTACATTTTGTCCAGTTACATCCATTTACTTTTCCTGAAATTACTCAAAATTCTCCCATTCCTCAAGCCCTTACTGTCTTTACACACGGTTCCTGTAATGGCCGAGCGGTCTTTGTTGTCAATAACCAGCCTACCACCTTTGATACTGTCTATCAGTCACCACAGTTTGTGGAATTGTTTGACATAACACAAGTTTTTATAACATTTTTTATAATCCTGTTAATATTTATAAAGACAGTGGCTACATTGCTCATTCTGTGCACCTGCTGGTGATTTCACCCCCCATTAAGGCTTCTAACAATGCGGCCTTTCTGTTTCACCAGCTTCAGCAGCTAATTCAGGTCAGACAACACCCATTTTTCTTAGGACACATAAGGGCACACTCTGATCTTTCCAGCCCTCTAATTCAAGGTAATGCCCAAGCTGATGCAGCAACTCGTTCCATCTTTCCAATTTTTGTTGGCTCCATTCAAAAGGTGACGGAGTTACACAATCTACACCATTTAAATTTCCAGAGCCTTTGATTACCAGGCAACAGGCATGAGAAATAGTAAAAGCATGCCCTAGTTGTGCTGTCTCCCTCCCCATTCAACACTTGGGAGTTAACCCCCGAGGATTACTGCCCGATCAGTTTTGGCAAATGGATGTTACTCATTTTCTTGAATTTGTAATAGCCAAATATATATACACATTTCTGTAGATACCTTCAGTGGCTTTATTTTTGCATCACCACATTCTGGAGAGGCTACCAAAGATGTCCTTTCTCATCTTGTTTCAGCCTTTTCTGTTATGGGTAAACCAATACATATTAAAACAGATATTTATCCTACATATACCATTGCCAAGTTTAAACAGTTTTGTGCTACCTTGCAAATTTGTCATACTCCTGGAATTCCATACAACCCTCAGGGCCAAGGCATTGTGGAACTTGCCCACCTTACCTTAAAAACTTGGCTATCCCTCCTTAAGGCTTCCTCCCTTGTATTTACCACACCCAGGCATCGCCTTAACAATGCATTATTTGCCCTTATTTTTCTTACCCTAGACAATGAAGGCCATTCGGCAGCAGACAGACACTGCCATCCCTCATCCAATTCTGTTCGCCCACCTGTTATGTGACACAATCCCCATACAAATAAATAAAAAGGCCCAGATCCTGTCCTCATCTGGGGAGGAGGCTCAGCTTATGTTTTGGACCAAGATCAAACAGCCCCAAGATGGTTACCAGAACTCCTGGTTAAACAGGTTAATGACTTACCTCAAAACAGGGACAGAGGGACTCCTCATGAGGACAAAATTTCTTCTTTTTCAGATGCAGCCAACAATCTGCCAGCCTTGGAATAACAGTTCCTGTGGGCACAGGTACACTGGCTTAGGCACGTCTATTCACTCTTACCATCGCCTGTCTCAACAAATTATAAACTCTATCAGTAACAACTGATAAAAACTCTATCATGAACCATTAAAGATTTGCAGGACAAAATAGACTCCCTGGCAGAAGTGTTCCTTCAAAAAAGACGAGGCTTAAATTTGCTGACAGCTAACCAGGTAGGTATTTGCTTGGCCTTAGGGGAACGATGCTGCATTTATGCCAATAATTCTGGCATAGTATGCACTAAAATTAAGCAGCTTCAAGAAGATCTAGAAAAGAGATGAAGGGAAATATTTGAAAATCCCCTCTGGACTGGGCTTAATGGATTTCTGCCCTATCTTCTTCCCCTATTAGGCCCTTTGTTGGGTTTACTTTTAATGGTGTCCCTAGGACCCTGCATTATAAACAGGCTGTTACAATTTATTAAAGAACAGATTAATATTTTGGCCTCTAAGCCCCTACAGGTCCACTATCATCGCCTGGATATGGAAGACCGTGCTGCAAACATTTAAAAGGATGTTCTACCCTCCTCACAAGCTTATTTCTTAAGGTTACATACACACAGATCTCGCTTTCTTATATAAAACTCTAAGTAACAGCTATGACCAACCATCTTCTGCCCTTGCCATAAGGGTTCGTCCTCCATGGGCCCCTCTGTTTGGGGGAGGACGCACCCATGGAGTGAGGACGTTAGGCCATAATAACAGAGGGTGCAGGAAGGACTGCAGGAGGATGGATCCATGGTTCCCAAAACCCAAGTCTTCTGAGTGACACGCTCTGGTGAATGGCAGTTGGCATGCTTCCCCCTCAAAGCCGTCTCCTTAAAAAACATGCGTAGGCCACCACGAAATCTCCTAGTAAACATGCTCGATCAGATCAGGAGATATTCTAAGGCCTGTTAGAGAAAGAGAGCCTCTATAACCCCCTAAAACATTGGCCTGTAAGGTATGGTCAAATATTTTATATAAGAAAGGGGGAAGATGTCAGGGGCTAGAAGGAAGTTCTCCTTCAAAGAATAGCCTGACACTTACAAGAAATAGACCCCTGGGAGATTTCCTGCCTGGGAGACATCCCGCAGCCATCTATCACCCTGAGACATCCTGCGGCTATCCGTCTTCCTAAAATATCCTGAGGTTATCTCACCCTGTGAAGACATCCAGCAACTGCCGATAAGAGAGCTTTCTCATCCGCAGCATATAAATACACTGTGAGAACTATAAAAGTTTTCAGCATGATCAGAACTGTTGTCTTGCTGTCTTCTCTCATCACTCTTGTCCCTTCATTCCTCCCCAACAAGGTTCAACGCCCACGTTGAAGTGTCCAGCCGGCCCGGACACCTGACACTAAACCATAACCTACTAGACTCTGACTACTAATCCTAATATGATGGAGAAAAATAATCCAAACAGAATGGAAATACAAGCAGTACAGAGGAGGCATGGTGTATAGTTGGACTTGCCTTTTGAATGATATAGGGTAGGTGTTATAAATCTAGCTAATTTTTAACTGAAATAGTTCTCCACATGTTTTTAAAGTTAACAAATATGTGAATACCTGTCTCCCTTTCTCTGTAGCCAATTAAGTACATGTATTTTTATATGCACATATAGAATCTTACCTGGTATCACACGTATATTCTTCTGAGGTATCTGACTTGGCAAATACAAATTGTGAGAAGAGATCACTCCTCCTAAACTCTGTTGGAACTGAAAATTCAACCTATGGGTGAGCCTCCTAGTAGAACAACATTATACATAAATCGATGTTCGGTAAAATAAATATTTTTGCATCTGTGGCTGATGTACATTTCATGAAGAATTTCGATTAGCATACATATTGCTACATTTTATTGTCTGTGTGTGTTTTTAATATATATATATATATATATATATATATATATATATATATATACTCTCCAAATTTTTCCAAATATAAAATATATGTGTCTTATATACAGTACCTAAATTCATTCATGTTCATAAATATATGTGTCTTATATACACTACCTAAATTCATTCATGTTCATGTATGTGGATTTATAATCAACATTTCACAAGATTATTCTCAGAAATATTCATCCACCTGAAATACATATTTGTTTCCTATTACTGAAAACTAACTTCAGTGAATGGTGCATACAATCCTAATATTTCTACATTAACTGACCCTGTTTAACATCAATGCAAGTAGATTCCTATGGGACATGATGTTTATTTTGAAGTTCATTTTATTCAACACTGGTACAATAGAATTTCTACAGTTTACGAACATCATAGGGAATATATTTCATCCATAAGTTCACAAATTTATAGGCATTTGATTCACTTTGAATCATTTACTGATTCAGAACACATGTATTCCTCCAGGTTTCTTGACTGGTCTTTTCATGAGACTTCATTTCAAACACATTATTTTTGATTTCCATAATCATTTTGAAGCAAAACTCACACACTCTTCATGATAAAACATAACCCTAATATTACCATTAGATGTATTACTGGTTGGAATGAATAATTGTATATCAATATAAGATTTTCTTTATATATTCAGATATCAATTCAATCCTTTATTTAAAGTTGGAACCAATTATATTATTTATTCACAGTATGGTCTATTCATGCATTATCTCTACATTCGTAGACACAGGGTACATCTATTTGTAACCCCAATACTAATTTATTCGTCTTCAAAATGTTGCTCCCAGAAATGGTGGAAGAAATACTCATGTCACCTTATCTATGTATGCATTTATCACAGTAATATTCTGGACACAAAAAGCAGAGGTCACACTTATGATTGTACCAAAGCCTAAATGGAAAGTGAGCATGGATTACTAAAAACATTCATGTGCAGGTTGCCTAATGCTCTCAAATGTCAATCCTATTTATGACAACATATTTGTTTCTTCCTAAGACTATATATTCAACCTCAGCCCTGTTGCAAATGTCTAATCCTATCACTCACTTTATACTTTCCCTGATTTCCTAATGTCTCTATTGATGTCTGCTTTCCTAAATATTTTCACCAGTTCACAATTTTGACTAACACTTCACATGTGCTGACATTTACATTCACTGTCTTTGTGATACCCTATTGCTAAAGAACTTTTGTTACAATTCCTGTACTCACTCTTCTTCTGAAACCTACAGAATATCTTCCTAATCCTACCGACTATCCCAGTTTGAGTGGATACTCACTTCTACATTCAATCATCCAAGGTACAAGGTCCTATGCCATTGATTATTGATTTATCTGAAACATCTATGCAGAACATGTATCAAAGCTAAGTATCCCAATCAAGAGCGCAATGCCCTTGTGGGATTCCAATCTTACCTAGATTTCTGTTTTCATACTTATATTTCACCTATATATTCTTATAAATATCACAGGTTCCCAATACCATTATTCATCAAGCAGAATGATTCCTAACCCAAATCAAACCTGTTATTAAGCGAAACGATACACTGTTCCCTCAATCTAACTTTACAGAAGAGCAGGGACAGTGTTGGTCCTAAAATAGAGGAATGTAGGGAATCTTCCACCTGTTGAAAAACTCAAAGTTTCATGCAGAAGTGATCCCTGGAGAAGATATAGGCACCACTGAAGGACCTGAGAGAGCAAAAGTCAACTTCCATGGCAAACAACGTGGTCAGGATGAAAGGTTGATACTGAATGAGCCTCTCTGTTCTTTTTTTTATTATTGGTTGTTCAAAACCTTACAAATCTTTTGACATAACATATTCATACATTAGCATACATTAGCTTCAAGTGATTTATGAACTCCCATTTTTACCCCAGATACAGACTGAAGAATCACATCGGTTACACATCCACATTTTTAAATAATTCCATACTAGTAATTGTTGTATTCTGCTACCGTTCCTATCCTCTACTATCCCCCCTCCCCTCCCCTCCCATCTTCTCTGTCCACCCCATCTACTGTAATTCATTTCTTACCTTGTTTATTTTCCCATTCCATTCACAACCTCTAATATGTAATTTAGTAAAACAATGAGGGTCTCCCTCCATTTCCATGCAATTCTCCTTTTCTCTCTCTTTCCCTCCCACCTCATGTCTCTGTTTAATGTTAATCTTTTCTTCCTGCTCTTCCTCCCTGCTCTATTCTTAGTTGCTCTCATTATATCAAAGAAGACATTTGGTATTTGTTTTTTAGGGATTGGCTAGATTCACTAAGCATAATCTGCTCTAGTGCCACCCATTAGAATATGGACTCAAACAGTCCTGTTTGGAGAGCTGGTCCCGGGTGCCTATGGTTGATATACATTCTAACTTGTGAAAGTGTCACAGGACGTAGGGGCAGCCTCCATCTCATGGGACCCTTGGAAGCAACTGTTAAAACAAAGTTGTTGCTAAGGCAGTGACCTCATTCAGTTCCTGAAGGAAGTGACCTCACCTCACTTCCTTGGTGATGGAACTCTAAGAACTTGGGATGCAGGAAGACAGGCACCTAGAGCCTGTCCCAGTCCCAGTCCCAGTGGGCTCACTTGTTTGGATATACCAAGGACAGAGTCAGTCTTTCTTGGTACCTACTGATATGAGAATGGCCAAAAGCCAGAAAAGCTCTAAAGAGGGACCTTTCCTGAGAAAGCAGATAGTGGTTCACCAGTGGCTCCTGACATCTTCACAGCGTTGGTTAAAGAGACCAGATCTGAGACAGGACAGGCCATTTCGGGGGAACATACTATGGCCCACCAGTCAGAGGACACTCTGGATAGTCACAGACCTACTTTGGGAAAGGAGGTGCCTCTGTGGGTGTCGCTGTGTGTTTGTGGATTTGCCTCATGTTCTGAGAATAGATAGAAAAGGCGGTTTGTTTGGTTTTGAGTGAACTGTTTCTAGTAAGTCATTTGACAAGGTAAGTGTTTCTATGTCTGTGTATCCCACTGTGTCCATGGTTATAGACATTAGAAAAGATAATGCATCAATTGATGTGTCCTGTCTAGTAGAAAGCTTCCCATCATTTATTCTGCCAAATTGATGAATGGATTTTGGCTTGCCTTATCGATGGGCAACACGCGCTATCTTCCAAAGTTCGTGCGTTCTTCCTGAATTCTGGCCACTCTACAGAATAGGCTCATGGTTTTGTGTCCAATATATGTACCACTTCAAAACCCTGTTACATGGCCATGTACTGGATAGCTGAAGGGAATGGCGAGCATCTCAGAAAACTCAGATATCAGTGTGACCAATAAAGTCTCAGTGGAGAAACCCTGCTTTGCTTACCTATTGTTCTGTTGCCCTGAATGTCAGGAAGGTCTTTGTTTCAGGCCACCCCTTTGTGAAGCCTGAAGAAAACAGGTTTCAAATGGAAATGAATGGGCATCACCTGTGGCTCTTTGCTTAATTGCTTTGAAAAGGGATGTGTCTGAATCAGCCTCTTGGCCCTGTTTGAGGCAATGGCTTAGATTCTCACCACCTGATATATCTTAAGAATGATCCCATGTGTGCATTCAAAACCAAAATGGCCAAAAGAGCAGTCATTGTGGATGAAGTCTCTCCCCTTCCTCTTTTAGGTTCCTGACCTCCATCAAGTGAGAATAGGGATCCTTTGGGTCAATTGATTTCTTCAAAGCCCTGCAGAAGCTAGCCGATATGTGCTTGGGTTTTATAATGACTCCAATTCACATAAAAAAATAAACACCACAGTCAGTAGGCCTCAAATTGGAGAAGCAGAGAAGTACTAACAGCAGGCCTATTTGATCACTCCTAGTTCACAGGAAGTGTGTTCAGGCAACCCTGATTTTAGGCCATTAAGGGGCAAGGGAGATTATTTTGGAGACTGTCTTGGGTTTCGCCCCTCATGGAAACATCAAGCCAGAGGTTATGATGAGTGTCTATATGAAAGATCATGAGGGCCATGTGGGAGTGTTTTGGTTTTAATTGTGGCCATTTGTTTGGTGTTTGGAAGAGATGACTGGGTCCACCTTTACATGAACTCTGGTGTGATTCCCCTTAGAGACTGAGTTCTGGAACTGAACTCAGAGAATTATTGCCATGAATTGTGTTGGGATTTTCGGAGGCCATGCATGAGAGTCCCCCTTGAAAACTGAGATCTATGTGCAGGGTGGCTTTCAACAGAGCACTGGGAATCACAGCCAAGATATCACGTGATTTTATTCTGAAAGACTTGTCAGCCATATTTGAGAGTCGAAACACACATGGACCTCATTGTAGACCTCAATGGGACTGGCTTCATGTGACCATTTGGCCACTTTTTGAGAAGCCTTGCCTGTGAGAATTCTCCAAAGCTTTCATTGAAATGTGCTTCCTCTACATTTAATGGTTCTGGAGTAAATTTTAACCCACAGTGCCTCCAACATCATCATTGAAAAATGGCTACAAAAATACCATAAAATTTTTGAAATTCCCATGACCAGGTGGCAATGGAGGACCTTTGGATGTCCTGTTGCTGATCATGAGTATACCAGACAGTGCTTTGATTGACTCGGTTTCATGAAAATCGTGTAGAACAGAGATGCCAATAAGTTGGAGCCTGCTGAGTAGTGGGCCTAGAGCCGTGGTGGTCAGGTGTGTGATAAAACATCTGTGGTGGGGCCTGTGGATCTTCCATTGGCTTCCAAATGGCTTGTGACTTACATGGTGCAGCAAGCAGTCCCTTCTATATAAAGGCATCTTGTAATACTGAGAGATTTCAGGGCAATGTTCAGAATCAAGTAGCTATGGTCAATGGGGCAATATATGTGGGCTAGAAGTATGTTTGGTGCATTCTCCTGCAGAAACTGACCCACCACATGTGACAGAACTCCCTCCACCACTGTGACCCACTAGAACTCCTTGCATTTTTGAATCAAATAGCAAACTCCCAGTGCAGCAGCAAGAAACACCATGAAATTTGGAGGATGACCAAATGGCTTCACAGTCCACATGGGGAGACACTTAGTCCCCAGTGGTCACAGTTTACCTACAAAGAGCAAATTCAGCACTGCTGCCTCATCTTCACTGGAAAATAAGAAACCATGTCCTCCAGGTCACATTGATGTAGACCCAGCTTTGATGGTCTCACTTCAAATGAAGCTAAAGCTCCAGAAAACAACATATTTTTCAAGTGCCCAACCTCAGAGGCAGTTCTTCAAGAAGTCTTTAGGCCAGCAGAGCTCCATGATTGTGGAGTGTTTACCCTATCCCTTACTTTTGGGAACTCCTCTACCACCTCCATTGTTGTGAACTACTGAGCATATTCCATTCCAGATATGTATTCACAGATTTTCTAACACTTCTCCTCTAATTGTGTCTTACTTGGGGCAAAAGTAATGTCAAGCCATAGTTCTTGATGAGAGTGGGAATATTTTTGTGTAGCACATATTTGCATACACATTGGATTCATTTTCCAATTTTCCATTTGAAATACTGAATCCCTGACACTAACCCCTACCCTACTAGACTCTGACTACTAATCGTAATATCATGGAAAATAATAACCCAATCAGAATAGAAATACAAGCAGTTAAGAGGAGGCATGTTTGGTGTTCTTGGACTTGCCTTTTGCATTATATAGGGTAGGAGTTATAAATCTAGTCAATTTTTTTGTTGAAATAGTTCTCCATGTGTTTTTAAAGTTAACAAACATGTGAATTTATGTCTCCCTTTCTCTGTAGCCTAGTCAGCAAATGTATTTTTATATGCATATATAGAATCCTACCTAGTATCACACGTACATTTTTGTGAGGTGGCTGACTTGGCAGATACAAATTGTGAGAAGATATCACTCCTCCTAAACGCTGTTGAAACTGAAAATTCAACCTATGGCTGAGCCTCCTATTTGAACAACATTATACATAAATCCATGTTCAGTAAAATTAATATTTTTGGATCTCTGGATGATATGTATTTCACGATAAATTTCGGTTGGCATACATAATGCTACATTGTAATGTCTCTCTGTGTATATATATATATATATATATATATATATATATATACTCTCAAGATTTTTCAAAATATGAAATATATGTGCCTTATTGTGCACTCCCCAAATTCATTCATATCATGAATGTGGATTTATAATCAACTTTTCAAAAGATAATTCTCAGAAATATTCATCAACCTGAAATACATATTGGTTGCCTAGTACTGAAAACTATCTTCAGTAAATGGTGCATACAAAACCTGATATTTCGACATTGCAAGTTGGCCGCGAATAGAGTGCATCACACCCAGTGTACCACGCCACATTGCAGGTGAATAACGAGTTAGAATGACAAAAGACTATCTTGTTAGAATCTTACAGAAAAATGGGTGTGCACTGAAACCTAAAAGAATGATTTCCACCAACGAGGTCCGGTAATTGAGTCTCAAACGCCAGCCAAATATGCAACCGGAGATCTGGGCTTACTGATCCGTGCGGCCCGCCCCGTGGCTACAGACGTCGGGGCACCACCGAGAAGCGACTAGCATGCAGGGAGAAACGTTGCTGCAGATTCTGTGGAATCCTGCCGGCTGACCCCCCACTGAGCCCCAGGCGTAGTTCGGGATTTCAGTCAGGGAAGGAAGTGCTACAGTTCTATCCCCCACAACGGAAACTCCACTAAAGAAACCAACGGCAACCATCTTGGAGAGCTGAAGTAACCACCGCCACTCTCCGACAGATTGCAACAATAAAACTGTTGTGTGTTTTCCGCTCATCTCCCATACAGTAGGATATTTGCATAAAATCTTCCCTAAGCTTTCCAGGGGAGGGATTATCAGAGAGAGCCTGAATAAACATGGGGGGGGGAAACTAGAGGCACCTGACCTTCAACTCCCCCTCCCATCAGTGGTGAAAACAAAATCTGTCTAGCCAGCGATGAGGAAGGGGCAAACGGAAAAAAAAAAAAAACAATAGAGTCCTGGGGTTCCCAATAGACACAATCCACACCCAAGAAACGGCAGGCCAGAGTACAGTTTGAGCTGCCGAGGGCATTACTCAGGGGAAAACTGGTGTAGCAGGAGAAACCAGGACTAGCAGGAGAAACCAGGGGACTAGAGGCCAGGCCCGCGTGACTGGGCGCCTGGAGATCGCTTGCCCGCCGGCAACAGCCGGCCCGCTGCAGGTGCGACTGGACGGCTGGAGACCGCTTGCCCACCAGCGACCAATCACCTGCCATATGCCCGCCCTAATGGGTGGCTAGAGATCGCACAACCGCAGGTGACAGCCCACCCGCTGACTGCGTGACTGGACAGCTTGTGACCGCCTGCACACCCGCGACCAGGAGCTGAAAACAAACAGAGACAGTACAGTCCCACACCCCCATGCGAACACCCGGGAAAAGAGCCTGGGGCCCACCATAGCAGAGAGGTGACATCACTGGAGCTCGGCCGTCGGAATTCCTTCCCAGTGGAATTTACTTTAGCATGCACAGTCTACCAACATAAAGGAGCTACAATAGAGATATATAAAACCAAAACAAATATATAGAAGAGAGCAGAAACACAGCAATCAAACGGAGCTGGAAAGTAATGTGAACTTCATGAAAAAACAAGGGAAAAAGGTTTACAAATAATGCCGGACAACTTAATTCTACAGGAGGACCTAGAATCATCAGAAACAGGGATAGGGAAAAAACTCAATGCATCCCTAACTCAGATGGAAAGAAATATTAGAGAAGACATGAGGCAGCAAGTCCAAGCAATAAAAGAATATTTTGAAAATGAATTAAACAAACAAATTCAAATGGCAAAGAACGAGCTTTACCAAAAGACAGAGTTCTTAAAAAAATCAAACAGTAATCCTAGGAATGCAGAAAAATATAAACCACATTAAAAACTCAAACGAGAATATTGTAAATAGACTAGATTAAGTAGAAGTCAGAAGATCAGATAATGAAGACAAAGTTTATCAACTTGAAAAGAAAATAGTCAACACAGAAAAGATGCTTATATCCCATGAGCAATCTATTTAAGAGATATGGGATGTCATAAAAAAACAAATTTGAGAGTCATCAGGATAGAAGAAGGCATAGAGATTCAAACCAAAGGAATGGACAACATATTAAATGAAATAATTCTAGAAAACTTCCCAGAGATAAAAGATGGAATGGATTGCCAAATCCTTGAAGCCTACATGACCTCAAACATTCAAAACCATAATAGACCAACTCCAAGACATAGAATTATCAAGATAGCTAACATACAGAACAAGGAGAGAATATTAAAAGCTAAAAGAGAAATGAGGCAGATTACATTCTGGGGTAAACCAATTAGGTTAACGACTGATTTTTCATCACAAATTTTGAAAGCGAGTAGATCCTGGAACAATGTATTTCAAACACTGAAAAATAATGGATTCCAACCAAGAGTACTGTATCCATCAAAATTAAGTTTGGGATTTGACAATGAAATTAGTGTCTTTCACGATAAACAAAAGCTAAAAGAATTTGCAGAAAGAACACCAGCACTGCAAAGCATTTGAGCAAAATACTAGAAGAAGAGGAATTGAAAAATAGTGCCCCAAACTAACAGCGGGAGGTATCTCAGTAAAGGGGGAGGAAAATAACCAAAAAGTAAAAACTAGTCAAACTAAAAATAAATAAATAAATAAACATGAATGAAAGTAAAAATCATATTTCAATTGTAACCTTAAATGTTAATGGCATAAACTCACCAATCAAGAGACATAGGTTAGTAACCTGAATCAAAAAAACAAATCCTACAGTCTGCTGCCTTCAGGAGACTCATATGATAGGTAAAGACATACACAGCCTGAAAGTAAAAGGTTGGGATAAATCATACCACTCACATGGCCCTCGGAAGCAAGCAGGAGTAGCCATACTCATATCAAATAAAATCAATTTCAAACCTACGTTAATAAAAAGGGATAACAAAGGACACTATGTACTGTTAAAAGGAACCATCCACCAACAAGACATAACAATTATCAATTTGTATGCACCAAACAATTGAGCTGCAACGCTCATGAAACAAACTCTCCTCAAGTTCAAGAGTCAAATAGACTACAACACAATAACTACGGGTGACTTCAACACACTGATCTCGCCATTAGAAAGATCCTCTAGACAAAAACTGAATAAAGAAACTATGGAATTCAACAGCACAATAAATAACCTAGGCTTAACCAACATATATAGAATATATCAACCATCCTCAAGTGGATACACGTTCTTCTCAGCAGCACAAGGATCCTACTCAAAGATAGTTCATATATTATGCCATAGGGCAACCCTTAGTAAATATAAAGGCGTGGAGATAATACCATGCACCATATCTGATCATATTGGAATGAAACTGGAAATAAATGATAAAAGAAGGAAGGAAAAATCCTACATCATATGGAAAAATGAACAATATTCTACTGAATGATCAATGGGTTACAGAAGACATAGAGGAGGATATAAAAAATTCTTATAGACAAATGACAATACAGACACAACATACTGGAATCTATGGGACACAATGAAAGCAGTTTTAAGAGGGAAATTCATTTCTTGGGGTTCTTTCCTCAAAAAAATAAAATAAAATAAAATAAATGAACTCACACTACACCTCAAAAACCTAGAAAAAGAAAAGAAAAACAACACCAAATGTAGTAGAAGACAAGAAATAATTAAAATTAGAGCAGAAATCAATGAAATTGAAACAAAAAAAAACATTGAAAAAATTGATAAAACTAAAAGTTGGTTCTTTGAAAACATAAATAAGATCGACAGGCCCTTAGCCATGCTAACAAAGAGAAGAAGAATGAGAACTCAAATTACTAACATACGGCATGAAAAAGGCATTATCACAACAGACAGTACAGAAATACAGAAGATAATTAGAAAGTATTTTTAAACCCTATATTCAAATGAAATAGAAGATAGTGAAGATATCAATAAATTTCTTAAGTCATACGATGTGCCAAGATTGAGTCAGGAAGACACACACAATTTAAACAGACCAATAACAAAGGAAGAAATACAAGAAGCCATCAAAATACTACGAACCAAAAAAAGCCCTGGAGCAGATGGGTATAGAGCGGAGCTCTACAAAACCTTAAAAGAAGAATTAATACCAATACTTTTCAAGCTATTTCAAGAAATAGAAAATGAAGGTGCTCTTTCAAATTCATTCTATGAGGCCAAAATCACCCTGATCCCGAAACCAGACAAAAACACTTCAAAGAAAGAAAACTACAGACCAATATCTCTAATAAACTAGGATGCAAAAATTCTCAATAAAATCCTGGTGAATGTAATACAAAAGCATATCAAAAAATTGTGCACCATGATCAAGTAGGATTCATCCCAGGGATGCAAGGCTAGTTCAATATACGGAAATCCATAAATGCTATTCACCACATCAATAGACTTAAAGACAAGAACCATATGATCATCTTGATAGATGCAGAAAAAACATTCGACAAAGTTCAGCCTCCCTTTATGTTCAAAACTCTAGAAAAACTAGGGAAAACAGGAACTTTCCTCAACATTGTAAAAGCTATATATGCTAAACCTCAGGCTAGCATCATCGTAAATGGAGAAAAACTGAAGGCATTCCCTGTAAAATCTGGAACAGGACAGGGATGCCCTCTATCACCACTTCTATTCGATTTAGTTCTTGAAATACTAGCCAGAGCAATTAGACAGACAAAAGAAATTAAAGACATGAAAATAGGAAAAGAAGAACTTAAATTATCGCTATTTGCAGATGACATGATAATATATTTAACAGACTCAAAAGGGTCTACAAACAACTGCTAGAGTTAATAAATGAATTCAGCAAAGTGGCAAGATATAAAGTCAACAAGCATTAATCAAAGGCATTCCTGTATATCAGCAGAAAAACTTCTGAAATGGAAATGAGGAAAACCACTCCATTCACTATATCCACAAAGAATATAAGATGCTTGGGAATCATCCTAACGAAAGAGGTGAAAGATTTATATAATGAAAACTACAGAACCCTAAAGAGAGAGATAGAAAAAGATCTTAGAAGATGGAAAAATGTACTTTGTTCATGGATAGGCAGAACTAACATCATCAAAATGTTGATATTACCCAAAGTTCTCTACAGGTTTAAATAGGTGCCAATAAAAATCCCAACAGCATTTATTGTAGAAATGATAAAGCAATCATGAAATTCATATGGAAAAACAAAAGACACTGAATACCAAAAGCAATTCTAAGCAGGAAGTGTGAATCTGGAGGTATAGCGATACAAGAGTTCAAACTGTACTACAAAGCAATAGTAATAAAAACATCGTGGTACTGGTACCAAAACAGGCAGCTGGACCAATGGTACAGAATAGAGGACACAGAAACCAATCCACAAAATTACAACTTTCTTATATTTGATAAAGGTGCTAAAAACATGCAATGGAGGAAAGATAGCATCTTCAACAAATGGTGCTGGGAAAATTGGAAATCCATATGCAACAAAATGAAACTGAATCCCTTTCTCTCACCATGCACAAAAGTTAACTCAAAATGGATCCAGGAGCTAGATATCAAATCAGAGACACTGCGTCTAATAGAAGAAAAAGTTGGCTACGATCTACATACTGTGGGGTCGGGCTCCACATTCTTTAATAGGATGCCCATAGCCAAAGAGTTAATAACAAGAATAAACAAATGGGACTCACTTAAACTAATTTTTTTTTCTCAGCAAGAGAAACAATAAGAGAGGTAAATAGAGAGCCTACATCCTGGGAACAAATTTTTACCCCTCACACTTCAGATAGAGCCCTAATATCCAGAATATACAAAGAACTCAAAAAAATTAAACAATAAGATAACAAATAACCCAATCAACAAATGGGCCAAGGACCTGAACAGACACTTCACAGAGGAGGACATTCAATCAATGAACAAGTACATGAAAAAATGCTCACTATCTCTAGCAGTCAGAGAAATGCAAATCAAAACCACCCTATGATACCATCTCACTCCAGTAAGATCGGCAGCCATTATGAAGTCAAACAAAATAATTGTTGGTGAGAATGTGGGGAAAAGGGTACACTTGTACACTGCTGGTGGGACTGCAAATTGGTGAGGCCAATTTGGAAAGTACTATGGTGATACCTGGGAAAGCTGGGAATGGATCCACCATTTGACCCAGCTATCACCCTTCTCGGACTATTTCCTGAGGATCTTAAAAGAGCATACTGTAGAGATACTGCCACATCAATGATCATAGCTGCACAATTCACAATAGCTAGACTGTGGAACCAACCTAGATGCCCTTCAATAAATGAATGGATAAAAAAATGTGGCTTTTATACAAAATGGAGTATTACTCTTCATTAAAAAATGACAAAATCATAGAATTTGCATGGAAATGGATGGCATTAGAGCAGATTATGCTAAGCGAAGCTAGCCAATCCTTCAAAAAACAAATGCCAAATGTCTTCTTTGATATTAAAAGAGCAACTAAGAACAGAACATCGAGGAAGAGCATGAGGAAAAGTTTATCATTAAACAAAGACGAGTTGGGGGAGAGAATGGGAGAGAGAAGGGAAAGCATATGGAAATAGTAGGAGACCCTCAATGTTACACAAAATTACATATAAGAGGATTTGAGGGGAAATGGGGGGGAAACAATGGAGAGAATTGAACAACAGCAGATGAGGTAGAGAGGGAAGATGGGAGGGGAGGGGAGGGGGGATAGTGGGGCATAGGAAAGGTCGCAGAATAAAACAGTCACTAATATGCTATTATTCAAAAATGTGAATGTGTAACCAATGTGATTCTGAAATTCATATTTGTGGAAAAAATGGGAGTTCATAACCCATTTGAGTCAAATGTATCAAAGATGATATATCATGAGCTTTGTAATGTTTGGAACAACCAATAGAAATAAATAAATAAATAACGGTTTAAAATTGAGTGGGAAGAAATCAGCTAAAAATGGGTTGAGATGCATTCATTTTGCTAAGCAGAAACTTTGTTTCGTTTAGTTGTAACTATCACAAATTTATTTTACCAGGAAATTGGCTTTTGAAAATGCACATAAATTGAGATTAAAGGATAATTCACCTACCTTCATGAAAAATTCATAGCATTTTCTATATTTTTCATATTTCATTTTTTTCGTGAATATTTTGTCATGGACCAGGTCTAGTCTTAGGCTATTCTTCCAGAATACTACCTCATCTGACAAATTCGTACAATGTGTTGGATTGTTGTTTTCACCTTTTATTTAATAGTTTCTAGCTGATAATGTGTATTTTCTTCATCTTTATTTGCACATATATACCCAACAATATCTTTGCATTTTATGTTTTACTGGGGAAGAGACTCATCAAAAGCTCTTTGTTATATGTATCAACAATCAGACATTTAGAGCACACAATTATTCTTAATTTTGCATGAAAATATCTTTGTACTATTTTCTTACACAGATTTAGAATTATTAATAATGTCCCTACTGTAATAAGTAATTACTTACAAGAAGAATTAAACAATTGACTTTATATCAATTATGAATATGAAAAGTACTAAAATAAGCATTTGGCAATTAATACACAATTGATAGATTGAAATCACAAGAAAGCCTTTAAAATGTCAGTGCATATGGTCCTTAAATAATAGGTTATTCAAAAAACTTTTTCTAATTCATAAGATTTAATATGCCGTATTATAGCTTAATGTGATATAAAACCTTAAATTATCAGTATTGATAAAAAGAATGATACCTCTTTATTTAAATATGTTTATTTGATTTTCACTGTAAGATGTTAATTCTGGAAGGCTTGAGAATTAAGAAAGTTTTGGTCAATATTATTTTTAACAGGCTAATCAAAGTACTTTTAAATGTATATGTATGTATATATATATATAATATGTAATGCATATGCATGAATATAGATACATATGTATAAAAATTTATTTTAATATATCTATCAGGTGATTATAATTATTAAATTTTCTCAAGAAAAGAACAATGACTATAAAAAACAGTCTTAAAATTAAATTTCATAGCATACTACTGTTTGTAATGACATGAGAGAAAAACAGATATGAAAGGAAAACGAAAAAGCAAGAGAGAGAAGGGGGAAAATGAGGAAGAAAGTGAGTAAAGATGAGGGAGAGGCATGTTCGATGTAAAGATAAAAGTGGAGGGGCTCGGTTTGTGGTTCAGTGGTAACATGCTTTTCTAGCATGTGTGGGACACTGGGTTCTATTCTAAGCACCACATACAAATAAACAAAATGAAGGTCAATCATAACTGAAAAAATTTAAAAAAAAAGTAGAAATATTACCAAAACTAAAAGCTTTTATGAATGTTAAATTAAAAAAATTATGTTACATAGCCTTATGTAATTTCTAGACTATCCAAAAGAGTCATTAAATGTTAGATTATTAGTGCGATAACTAAAAATCCATTGCTCTTTCCTCAACATTCTGTGGTATGCTAGTGGTAAAATAAAATCTATTATAACACCAAAAAAAAAATCTAATATTTCTATAGTAACTGACCCAGTTTAATATCAAGGCTAGTTGATTCCTATGGGACATGATGTGTATTTTGACATTCATTTTTATTCAACACTGGAACATTACTATTTCTTCAGTTTATGCACATCATAGGATATATATTTCATCCACAAGTTCGCTAATTTATACGCATTTATTTCACTTTCAGTCACTTCCTGCTTCAGAACACATGTATTTCTCTATGTTTCTTGACTGCTCTTTTCATGAGACTTCTTTCCAAACTCATTATTTTCGATTTCCATTATCACATTTGAAGCAAAACTCACACACCCGTCATGATAAACCAAACCCTAATATTACCATTAGATGTACAACTAGCTGGAATGAATGATTGTATATCAATATAAGATTTCTTACTTAGTTTCAGATATCAATTAAATCCATTATTTAAAGTGGAACCAGTTATATTATTTATTCACAGTATGTTTTTTTCATGCATTATCTCTATATTCATAGACACAGAATACACCTCTTTGTACCCCCAATACTAATTTATAAGTCTTCAAAATATTGCTCCCAGAAATGGTGGAAGAAATGCACATGTCACCTGATTTACATATACATTTTATCACAGTAATATTCTGGACACAAAACGCAAAGGTGACACTTACGATTTTACCAAACCTAAATGGAAAGTGAACATGGATTACTAAAAACTTCCATGTCCAGTTTGCCTAATGCTCTCAAATGTGAATCCTATTCTTGACTACATATTTGTTTCTTCCTAAGATTATATATTCAACCTCAAGCCCCTTGAAAATGTCCAATCTTATCACTCACTTTTTCATTTGCCTGATTTCCTAATGTCTCTATTGATATCTTCTTTCCTACATATTTTCCTCAGATTATCATTGTGACTGACTCTTCACATGTGCTCACATTTACATTCAATCTCTACCAGAAACCCTATTGCAAAAGAACTTTTGGTCCAAATCCTATACTCACTCTTAGTTCTAAACCTACAGACTATCTTTCTAATAATACCGACTATCCCTTTTTGACTAGAAGTTCTCTTTGACATTCCATCATTCAAGGTACAAAGTCCTATGCCATTGAACATCGATTTATCTGAGACATTTCTGCAGAACATAATTCAAAGCTAAGTATCCCAATCAAGGGCCCAATGCCCTTCTGGACTTCAAATCTTACCTAGATTTCTGTTTTCATTCTTATATTTCACTTTTACATTCTTGTAAATATTACAGGTTCCCAATACCATTATTCATGCCGTAGAATGTTTCTTAACCCAAATTGAACTTTTATTAACCATAACCATACACTCTTCCCTGAATCAAACTTTACAGAAGAGCAGGGACAGAGTTGCTTTTACAATACAGGAATGTAGGGGTTCTTAAACCTGCTGAGATCCTCAAAGGTCCATGCAGAAATGATCCCTGGAGAAGATGTAGGCAGCTATGAAGGAGTTGAGAGAGCAAAACTCATCTTGCATGGCAAACCCCCTTGTCAGGATGAAGGGATGTGTCTGAATCAGTCTCTCTATCTAAATGTAGAGAAGATGGACTAAACCAGTCCTGTGTGGGGAGATGTTCCCAGGCGCCTATGTTTGTTATACCATTCTATCTTGTGAAATTGTCACCAAAAGTAGGGGCAGCCTCTATCTCATGGGACCCTTGGAAGCAAATGTTAAAACAAAGTGATTGCCAAGGTAGTGACCTCATACATTTCCTGAAGAAAGTGACCTACCTCACTTCCTTGGTGATGTAACTCTCTGAACTTGGGATCCAAGATGCCAGGCTGCCAGAGCCAGTCCCAGTCCCAATCCCAGTGGGCTCACTTGTTTGGATGTACCAAGGACAGAGTAAGTATTTCTTGGTATCTACTGATGTGAGGATTGCCAAATGCCAGGACAGATCTGAAGAGGGGCCTTTCCTGAGAAAACAGGTAGTGGCTCACCGCTGGCTCCTGAGAACTTCACAGAGTTTGCAAAGAAGACAGATCTGAGACAGGACAGGACATTTCATTGGAACATAATATGGCCCAACAGACAGAGGACACTCCAGATAGTCAGAGACCTACTTGCGGGAAGGAGATGCCTTTGTGAGTGTGAGTGTCAGTTTGTGGTTTTGTCTCATGTTCTGAGAATAGGTAGGAAAGACAGTTTGTTTGGTTTGGAATGGACTGTTTGTAGTAAGTCTTTTGACAAGGTGAGTGATTCTATGCCTGTGTATCCCACTGTGTCCGTGGTTGTAGACATTAGAAAAGAGAATGCATCAATGGATATGTCCTGTCTTGTAGAAAGCTTGCCAGCGTTCATCCTGCCCAATTTATGAATGAACTGCAGCTTGCCTTATGGAGGGACAACACCTACTATCTTCCTAAGTTCCTGTTTTCTTCCTGAATTCTGGCAACTCTGCAGAATAGGCTCATGGTTTTGTGTCCAAGATATGTACCACCTCCAAGCTCTGTTACATGGCCATGTACTGGATAGCGGTAAGGAATTGCGAGCATCTCAGAAAACTCAGATATCAGTGTGACCAGGAAATTTTCAGTGGAGAAACCCTGCTTTGGGCCATTCTCTTACCTATGTTTCTGTTGCCCTGAATGTCAGGAAGGTCTTTGCCTCAGGCCACCCCTTTGTGAAGCCTGAAGAAAACAGTTTTCAAATGAAAATGAATGGTCATCACCTGTGGCTCTTTGCTTAATTTCTTTGGAAATGGATGTTTCTTAATCAGCCTCTTGGACCTGTGTGAGGTTGTGGCTTAGATTCTCAGCACCTGATGGATCTAAAGAAAGATCCCATGTGTGCATCCAAACCAAAATGGCAAAAAGATCAGTTATGGTGGATGAAGTGTCTTGCCTTCCTTTGTTATGTTCCTGACCTACATCAAGTGAGAATAGGGATCATTTGGTTCAAATGAAATCTTCAAAGCCCTAAAGAAGTGCTTGGGTTTTCTCATTATTCCAAATCACATAAAGAATCTATACCTGACAGGCAGTAGGCTTCAAAATGGAGAAGCAGAGCAGTATTAACTGCAGTCCTATTTTATCACTCCTGGTTCAAATGCAGGGTGTCCAGGCCCCCATGACTTTAGGCAAATGAGGGGTAAGAGAGCTTATTTTGGACACTAACACATACCCCACTAGACTCTGACTACTAATCCTAACATGATGGAGAATAATATCCAAAACAGAATAGAAATACAAGCAGTTCAGAGGAGTCATGTTGTATAATTGGACTTGCCTTTTGCATTATATAGGGTAGGAATTATAAATCTACTCAATTTTTAATTAAAACAGTTCTCCATGTGTTTTTAAAGTTAACAAATATGTGAATTCCTCTCTCCCTTTCTCTGTGGCCTATTCAGCACATGTGTTTTTATATGGACATATAGAATCCTACCTGGTATCACATGTATATACTTGAGAGGTTGCTGACTTGGCAGATGCAAATTTTGAGAAGAGATCACTCCTCTTAATGCTGTTGGAACTGAGAATTCAAACTATTGGTGACCTTTCTAGCTGAACAAAATTATATATAAATCCATGTTCAGTAAAAAGCATATTTTGGGATGTGCGGATTATATATATTTCATAATAAATTTCGATTGGCATATATATTGCTACTTTTTAATGTCTGTGTGAGTGTGTGTGTGTGTGTATATATATAGGCATATGTATATATATGTATCTATATATATCTATATATCTATATATATCTATATCTATATATATATATATATATATATATATATATATATATATATACACACTCTCCAGATTTTTGAAAATATAAAATATATGTGTCTTATTATACACTCCCAAAATTTATTCATGTTCATGTATGTGGATTTATTATCAACTTTTCACAAGATTATTCTCAGAAATATTCATCCACCTGAAATACATATTTGTTTCCTAGTACTGAAAACTAACTTCAGTGAATGATGCATACAAATCCTAATATTTCTACAGTTACTGACCAAGTTTA
The DNA here is from genome assembly GCF_048772815.1 of Callospermophilus lateralis. Taxonomy (NCBI): domain Eukaryota; kingdom Metazoa; phylum Chordata; class Mammalia; order Rodentia; family Sciuridae; genus Callospermophilus; species Callospermophilus lateralis. The sequence continues at coordinate 333,730 of NW_027514468.1, read as the reverse complement.
ACATCAATGTAAGTAGATTCCTATGGGACATGATATGTATTTTGACGTTCATTTGTATTCAACACTGGTACATTACTATTTCTTCAGTTTATGCACATCATGGGATATATATTTCATCCACAAGTTCGCTAATTTATAGGCATTTGTTTCACTTTCAATCACTTCCTGCTTCAGAACACATGTATTCCTCCATGTTTCTTGACTAGTCTCTTCATGAGACTTCTTTACAAACACATTATTTTCGATTTCCATAATTACTTTTGAAGCAAAACTCACACACCCTTAATGACAAACCATAACCCTCATATTACCATTAGATGTATAACTGATAGGAATGAATGACTGTGTATCAATATAAGATTTCTTATATATTTTAAGATATCAATTTAATCCATTATTTAAAGTGGAATCAGTTATATTATTTATTCACAGTATCATCTATTCATGCATTATCTCTATATTCATAGACACAGGGTACACCTCTTTGTACCCGCAATACTAATTTATACATCTTCAAAATATTGCTCCCTGAAATGGTGGAAAAAATACTTATGTCACCTGATCTACGTATACATTTTATCACAGTACTATTTTGGATACAAAATGCAAAGATCACACATATGTTTGTACAAAAGCCTAAATTGAATGGGAGCATGGATTACTAAAAACATTGATGTCTAGGTTGCCTAATTCTCTCAAATGTTCATCCTATTGGTGACTACATATTTGTTTCTTCGAAGATTATATAGTCAACATCAACCCTGTTAAAATGTCTAATCCTATCACTCACTTTATACTTTGCCTGATTTCCTACTGTCTCTATTGATGTTTCCTTTCCTACATGTTTTCCCCAGTTTACCTATGTGACTGACTCTTCACATGTGCTGACATTGACATTCATTCTATTACCGAAACCCTATTGATAAAGAACTTTTGGTCCATATCCTGTACTCACACTTCTTGCAAAACCTACCGGCTATCTTCCTAATCCTATGGACTATCCCTGTTTGAGTGGATGTTCTTTTCTACAATCTATCATCCAAGGTACAAGGTCCTATGTCATTGATAATCAATTTATCTGAGACATCACTGCAGAACGTAATTCAAAGCTAAGTATCCAAATCAAAGGCCCAATGCCAATATGGACTTTAAATCTTACTACATTTCTGTTTTCATACATATTTTTCAACTCTATGTTCTTATATATATCACAGATTCCCAATACCATTATTCATCCAGCAAAATGATTCCTAACCCAAAACAAACATGTAATTAACCCTAACCATAAACTGTTCCCTCAATCTACATTTACAAAAGAGCAGGGACAGAGTTGGTCTTACAATACAGGAAAGTAGGGGATTGTCCACCTGCTGAGAACCTCAAAGGTCCATGCAGAATTGATCCCTGGAGAAGATGTAGGCAGGTATGAAGGTCCTGAGAGATCAAAAGTCATCTTCCATGCCAAACAACCTGGTCAGGATGAAGGCTTTTGTCTGAATCAGCCTCTCTCTTCTTAATCTAGAGAAGATGGACCAAATGAGGCCTGTGTGGAGAGCTGTTCCCAGGTGCCTATGGTTGATATACCATTCTAACTTGTGAAAGTGTCACAGAAATACGGTCAGCCTACATGTCATGGGACACTTGGATGCATGTGTTAGGACAAATTGGTTGCCAAGGCAGTAACCTCATTCAGTTCCTGAAAGAAGTTACCTCACCTCACTTTTTTGTTGATGGCACTTTCTGAACTTGGGATCCAGGAAGCCAGGCACCTAGAGCCTGTCTCAGTCCCAGACCTAGTGGTCTCACTTGTTTGATATAACAAGGACAGAGTCAGTCTTTCTTGGTATCTACTGATGTGAGAATGGACAAATGACAGGAAAGCTCTTAAGAGGGGCCTTTCCTGAGAAAGAAGGCAGTGGCTAACTGCTGGCTCCTGACAACTTCACAGAATTGGCCATGGACACCAGATGTGAGATAGGAGAGGCCATTTCGGGGGAACATAGTTTGGCCTATCAGTCAGAGGACACTCCGGATATTCACAAACCTACTTGGAGGAAGGAGGTGCTTATCTGGCTGGGGGTGTGGGTTTGTGGTTTTTTTCTCATGCTCTGAGAATATGTCTGAAAGGCGGTTTGTTTGGTTTGGAGTAAAGTGTTTCCAGAAAGTCGTATGAAAAGGCGAGTGTTTCTATGTCTGTGTATCTCACTGTGTCAGTGGTTGTAGACATTAGGAAAGAGAATGCATCAATGGATGAGTCTTGTCTAGTAGAAAGCTTCCCAGCATTCATCCTTCCCAATTTATGAGTGGACTGCGGCTTGCCTTATGGATCGGCAACACCTGCTATCTTCCTAAGTTACTGTTTGCTTCCTGAATTCTGGCCACTCTCCATAATAGGCTCATGGTTTTGTGTCCAAGATATGTACCACCTCCAAGCTCTGTGACACGGCCATGTATTGGTTAAATGAAGGGCATGGCGAGCATCTCAGAAAACTCAGATATCAGTGTGACCAGTAAAGACTCAGTGGAGAAACCATGCTTTGGGCCTTTTCGTTACCTAATGTTCTGTTGCCCTGAATATCAGGAAAGTCTTTGCCTCAGGCCACCCTTTTTGAAGCCTGAATAAAAGTTTTCAACTGCAAATGAAGGGGCATCAACTGTGGCTCTTTGCTTAATTGCTTTGGAAAGGGATATGTCTTAATCAGCCTCTTGGCCTTGTGTAATTCTGTGGCTTAGATTCTCTGCACCTGATGGATCTAAAGAGAGATCCCATGTATGCATCCAAAAGCAAAATGTCCAAAAGAGCAATCATTGTGGATGAAGTCTCTCTCCTTCCTTGGTAAGGTTCCTGACCTCCATCAAGTGAGAATAGGCCTCCTTTGGGTCAAATAAGTTCTTCAAAGCCCTGCAGATTCTAGCCCATAGGTGATTGGGTTTTCTCATGACTCCAATTCACATGAAGAATCTAAATCCCACCATCAGTAGGCCTCAAATTTAAGAAGCAGAGCAAAATAAACGGCAGGCCTATTTGATCACTCTTAGTTCACAGGAAGGGTGTCCAGGCCACCCTGACTTTAGGCAAATGAGGGGCAAGGAAGCTTATTTTGGACACTGTCTTGGGCTGCACCCCTCACGGAAACCTCCAGCCAGAGGTTATGATGAGTGTCTGTACGGAAGAAAATGAGGGCCATGTGGGAGTGTTTTGGTTTTAATTGTAGTCATTTTTGTGCGGTTAGTAGAGATTACATGGTCCACCTTGGCTTGAACTTTGGTGGGATTCTGCATAAAGACTGAGTTCTCGTACTGAACTCAGAGAAGTATTGCCATGAATACTGTTGGAATTTTAGGAGGCCACGCATGAGAGTCGCCCTTGGAAACTGAGATCTAGGCCCAGGGTAGTTATTCACAGAGCACTGGAAATCTCAGCCAGGATATCACATGATTTTGTTTGAAAAACTTGGCAACCATTGTTGAGAGTCAAAACACACATGGACCTCGCATTGTAGACCTCAATGTTCCTGGATTCATGTGACCTTTTGGCCACTCTTTGGGAAGTCTTTCCTGTGAGAGATCTCCAGATATTTCATTGAAATGAGCTTCCTCACCATTTAATAGTTCCAGAATGCCTCCAACTTCATCCTTGAAAAATGGCTAGGTCAATATATCATGAAATTTTTAAAATTCCCATGACAAGTTGGCACTGGAGATTCTTTGGATATTCTGTGGCCGATCATAAGAATAACAGTCAGTGCCTTGATTGACTGGTTTTCATAAAAATTGTGCAGAACAGTGATGCCAGGAAGTTGGAGCCTGCTGAGGAGTGGGCCTAGAGCATTGGTGGGCAGATGTGTGATAAAACATCTGCGGTGTGGTCATGTGGGTCTGCCTTTGGCTTCCAAATGGCTTGTGACTGATGTGGTGCAGCCAGCAGTCCCTTCAATGTAAAGGCATCTTGTTATATGCAGAGGTTTTAGGGAAATATTTAGAATCAGGTTGCTATGGTCAAGGGGGCAACTATGTGGGATATAAGCCTGTTAGGTGCATTCTCCTGCAGACCCTGACCCACCACACGTGATAGAACCCCCTCACGCACAGAGTAACAGTTGAATTCTTTGTATTTCGTGAAGCAAATACCAAAATCCCAGTGCAGCAGCAAGAAACACCACGAAAAGTGGAGAATGACCAAATAGCTTCACAGGCCCATGTGGATACACTTAGCCCCTCGTGTCCACAGTTTACCTACAAAGAGAGTATTCAGCACTGCTGACTCATGTTCAGGGAAAATAAGAAACCATGTCCTCCAGGTCACATAGATGAAGACGCTGATTTGATGGTCTCACTACAAACGAAGCTGAAGCTCCCGACAAAAACATATATTTCAAGTGCCCACCCTCAGAGGCAGTTTCTCAAGAAGTCTTTACGCCAGCAGAGCTCCATGTTTTTGGAATGATTACACTGTCCCTTACTTTTGGAATCTCCTCTACCTCCTCCAAGGTTGTGAACTCCTGAGCATATTCCATTCCAGATATTTATTCACAGATTTTCTAACTCTTCTCTTCTAATTGTGTCTTACTCTGCGTGATTGTAATGTCAAGGCATTGTTCTGGATGAGAGTGGGAAGATTTTTGTGTACCACATATTTACATACACTTTGGATTCATTTTCCAATTTTCCTTTCAAAATACTGAATACCTCACACTAACACTTACCCTACTAGACTCTGACAACTAATCCTAATAAGATGGAGAAAAATAAACCAAAAAAAATAGAAATACAAGCAGTTCAGAGAAGGCATGGAGTATAGTGGAATTGCCTTTTGCATTATTTAGGGTAGGAGTTATAAATCTAGTCAATTATTTGTTAAAATATTTCTCCATGTGTTTTAAAGTTAACAAATATGTGAATTCCTGTTTCCCTGTCTCTGTAGTCTATTCAGCACATGTATTTTTGCATGCAATTATAGAATCTTACCTGATACCACACGTACATTTTTGTGAAGTGGCTGACTTGGCAGATACAAATTTTAAGAGATCACTACTCCTAAACGCTTTAGAACTGAAAATTCAACCTATGCGTGAGCTTCCTAGTTGAACAACATTATACATAAATCCATGTTAAATAAAATAAATATTTTTGGATGTCTGGATGATATAAATTTCATGGTGAATTTCATATAGCATATATTATGCTATTTTTAATGTCTGTGTGTGTTTGTGTGTGTGTATTATATATATATATTCTCCAGATTTTTCAAAATATGAAATATGTGTCTTATTATACACTCCCTTAACTCATTCATATTCAAGTATGTGGATTTATAATCAAATTTTCTCAAGAGTTTTCTCAAAATATTCATTCTCCTGATATACATATTTGTTTCTTAGTACTGAAAACTAACTTTAGTGAATGGTGCATACAAATCCTAATATTTCTACAGTAACTGACCTAGTTTAACATCAACGCAAGTAGATTCCTATGGGACATGATGTGTATTTGGATGTTCATTTTATTCAACACTGGTACATTACTATTTCTTCAATTTATTCACATCATGGGATATATATTTCATCCACAAGTTTGCAAGTTTATAGGCATTTGTTTCACTTTCAATCATTTTCTTCTTCAGATCACATGTATTGCTCCATGTTTCTTGACTGGTCTTTTAATGAGACTTCTTTCCAAACACATTAATTTAGATTTCTATGATCACTTTTGAAGCAATACTCACACACCTTTCATGATAATCATAACCCTAATATTACATATAGATGTATTACTGGTTGGAATGAATGATATTATATCAATACAAGATTTCTTATAATATTTCATTTATTAATTCAATACATTATTTAAAGTGGGAACATTTAAATTATTTATTCAAAATGTGGTCTATTCATGCATTATGTCTATATTCATGGGCACAGGGTACACCTCTTTGTACCCCCATTAGTAATTAATAGGTCTTGAAAACACTACTTCCAGAAATGCTTGAAGAAATGCTCATGTCATCTGATCCACATATACATTCTATGACAGTAATATTCTGGACAAAAAATGCAAAGGTCACACTTATGATTGTACCAAAGCCTAAAATGAAAGTGAACATGGATTACTAAAAGCATCCATGTCCAGGTTTCCTAATGCTCTCAAATGTCAATCCTAATGGTCACTGCATATTTGTTTCTTCTTAAGATTATATATTCAAACTCAACAGTGTACAAAATGTCTAATCCTATCACTCACTTTATACTTTGCATGATTTTGTAAAGTCTCTATTATTATCTGCTTTTCTACATATTTTTCAAAGTTCATCATTGTGACTGAATTTTCATATGTGCTGACATTTACATTCACTCTCTAACTGAAACCCTATTGCTAAAGAAATTTCCGTCCAAATCCTGTACTCACTCTTCTTCCTAAACCTACCGACTATCTACCTAATCGTACCGACTATCCCTTTTTGACTGGATGTTCTCTTCCTCATTCAGTCATCCAATGTACAAGGTCCTATGCCATTGTAAATGGATTTATCTGAGACATCTGTGCAGAACCTAATTCAACACTACGTATCCCAATCAAGGGCCAAATGCCCTTCTGGGCTTCAAATCCTAGATTTCTGTTTTCATACATATATTTTACCAATATAATTTAATAAATATCGCAGGTTCCCAATACCATTATTCATCGCGCAGAATGATTCCTAACCGAAATCGAACCTGTTATTACCCTAACCATCATCGCATGGAGGTCATTCCTCAAAAAAAGGAAAAACCAACAAATAAATGAGCTCACACTTCATCTCAAAGCCCTAGAAAAGGATGAACAAAAAAACAGCAAATGCAGCAGAAGGCAAGAAATAATTAAAATCAGAGCGGAAATCAACAAAATTGAAACAAAAGAAACTATTGAAAAAATCAACAAAATTAAAAGTTGGTTCTTCGAAAAAATAAACAAGATTGACCGACCCTTAGCCATGCTAACGAAGAGGAGAGAGAACTCAAATTACTAACATACAGGATGAAAAAGGCAATATCACAACAGCTGCTACAGAAATTCAGAAGACAATTAGAAATTATTTTGAAAACCTATATTCCAATTAAATAGAAGATAGTGAAGACATCGATAAATTTCTTAAGACATATGATTTGCCCAGACTGAGTCAGGAGGATACACACAATTTGAACAGACCAATACCAATGGATGAAATTGAAGAAGCAATCAAGAGACTACCCACCAAGAAAAGCCCGGGACTGGATGGGTATACAGCGGAGTTTTACAAAACTTTTAAAGAAGAATTAATACCAATACTTTTCAAGTTATTTCAGAAAATAGAAAAAGAGGGAGCTCTTCCAAATTCATTCTATGAGGCCAACATCACGTTGATTCCGAAACCAGACAAAGACACATCAAAGAAAGAAAACTTCAGAACAATAACCCTGATGAACCTAGATGCAAAAATCCTCAATAAAATTCTGGCGAATCGGATACAAAGGCACATCAAAAAAATTGTGCTCCATGATCAAGTAGGATTCATCCCTGGGATGCAAGGATGGTTCAATATACGGAAATCAAGAAATGTTATTCACCACATCAATAGACTTAAAGATAAGAACCATATGATCATCTCGATAGATGCAGAAAAAGCATTCGACAAGTACAGCATCCCTTGATGTTCGAAACATTAGAAAAACTAGGGATAACAGGAAATTACCTTGACATTGTAAAAGCTATCTATGCTAAGCCTCAGGCTAGCATCATTCTGAATGGTGAAAAATTGAAGCCATTCCCTCTAAAATCTGGAACAAGACAGGGATGACCTCTATCACCACTTCTATTCAATATCATTCTCGAAACACTGGCCAGAGCAATTAGACAGACGAAAGAAATTAAAGGCATAAAAATTGGAAAAGAAGAACTTAAATTATCATTATTTGCGGATGACATGATTTTATACATAGAAGACCAAAAAGGGTCTACAAAAAAACTACTAGAACTAATAAATGAATTCAGCAAAGTAGCAGGATATAAAATCAACACGCATAAATCAAAGGCATTCTTGTATATCAGCAACAAAACTTCTGAAATGGAAATGAGGAAAACCACTCCATTCACAATATCCTCAAAAAAAAAAAATACTTGGGAATCAACCTAACAAAAGAAGTGAAAGATTTATACAATGAAAACTACAGAACCCTAAAGAGAGAAGTAGAAGAAGATCTTAGAAGATGGAAAAATATACCCTGTTCATGGATAGGCAGAACTAACATCATCAAAATGGCGATATTATCAAAAGTTCTATATAGGTTTAATGCAATGCCAATCAAAATCTCAAAGGCATTGCTTGTAGAAATAGATAAAGCAATCATGGAATTCATATGGAAAAATAAAAGACCCAGAATAGCAAAAGCAATTCTAAGCAGAAAGTGCGAATCAGGCGGTATAGCGATACCGAATTTCAAACTATATTACAGAGCATTAGTAACAAAGACAGCATGGTACTGGTACCAAAACAGGCGGGTGGACCAATGGTACAGAATAGAGGACACAGAGACCAATCCACAAAGTTACAACTATCTTATATTTGATAAAGGGGCTAAAAGCATGCAATGGAGGAAGAATAGCATCTTCAACAAATGGTGTTGGGAAAACTGGAAATCCATATGCAACAAAATGAAACTGAACCCCCTCCTCTCACCATGCACAAAAGTTAACTTAAAATGGATCAAAGACCTTGATATCAAATCAGAGACTCTGCGTCTGATAGAAGAAAAAGTTGGCTACGATCTACATATAGTGGGGTCGGGCTCCAAATTCCTTAATAGGACACACATAGCACAGGAGTTAATAGCAAGAATCAACAAATGGGACTTCCTTAAACTAAAAAGTTTTTTCACAGCAAAAGAAACAATAAGAGAAGTAAATAGGGAGCCTACATCATGGGAACAAATATTTACTCCTCACACGTCAGATAGAGCCCTAATATCCAGAATATACAAAGAACTTAAAAAATTAGACAATAAGATAACAAATAACCCAATCAACAAATGGGCCAAGGACCTGAACAGAAACTTCTCTGAGGAGGACATACAATTAATCAACAAGTACATGAAAAAATGCTCATCATCTCTAGCAGTCAGAGAAATGCAAATCAAAACCACCCTAAGATACCATCTCACTCCAGTAAGATTGGCAGCCATTATGAAGTCAAACAACAACAAGTGCTGGCGAGGATGTGGGGAAAAGGGTTCTCTTGTACATTGCTGGTGGGGCTGCAAATTGGTGCGGCCAATTTGGAAAGCAGTATGGAGATTCCTGGGAAAGCTGGGAATGGAACCACCATTTGACCCAGCTATTGCCCTTCTTGGACTATTCCCTGAAGACCTTAAAAGAGCGTGTTACAGGGATACTGCCACATCGATGTTCATAGCAGCACAATTTACAATAGCTAGATTGTGGAACCAACCCAGATGCCCTTCAATGGATGAATGGATTAAAAAATGTGGCATCTATACACCATGGAGTATTACGCAGCACTAAAAAATGACAAAATCTTGGAATTTGCAGGGAAATGGATGGCACTAGAGCAGATTATGCTTAGTGAAGCTAGCCAATCCCTAAAAAACAAATACCAAATGTCTTCTTTGATATAATGAGAGCAACTAAGAATAAAGCAGGGAGGAAGAGCAGGGAGAAATGATTAACATTAAACAGAGAATGAGGTGGGAGGGAAAGGGAGAGAAAAGGCCAATTGCATGGAAACGGAGGGAGATCCTCATTGTTATACTAAATTACATATAAGAGGTTGTAAGTGGAATGGGAAAACAAACAAGGTGAGAAATGAATTACAGTAGAAGGGGTAGAGAGAGAAGATGGGAGGGGAGGGGAGGGGGGATAGTAGAGGATAGAAAAGGTAGCAGAATACAACAGTTACTAGTATGGTATGATGTAAAAATTTGGATGTGTAACCCATGTGATTCTGCAATCTGTACTTGGATAAAAAAGGGAGTTCAAAACTCACTTGAAGCTAATGTATGCTAATGTATGAAATATGATATGTCAAGAGCTTTGTAGGGTTTTGAACAACCAATAAAAAAAAAAGAAATTTCCGTCCAAATCCTGTACTCACTCTTCTTCCTAAACCTACCTACTATCTACCTAATCGTACCAACTATCCCTTTTTGACTGGATGTTCTCTTCCTCATTCAATCATCCAATGTACAAGGTCCTATGCCATTGTAAATGGATTTATCTGAGACAACTGTGCAGAACCTAATTCAACACTACGTATCCCAATCAAGGGCCCAATGCCCTTCTGGGCTTCAAATCCTAGATTTGTGTTTTCATACATATATTTTACCAATATAATTTAATAAATATCGCAGGTTCCCAATACCATTATTCATCGCGCAGAATGATTCCTAACCCAAATCGAACCTGTTATTACACTAACCATACACTGTTCCCTCAATCTAACTTTACAGAAAAGCAGGGACAGAGTTGGTCTTACAATACAGGAGTGTAGGGAAACTTCCACCTGCTGAGAACCTCGAAGGTCCATGCAGAAATGATCCATGGAGAAGATGTAGGCAGCTATGAAGGACCTGAGGGAGGAAAAGTCAACTTCCATGGTAAACAACCTGGTCAGGATGAAGGGATGTGTCTGAATCAGCCTCTTTCATCTTAATGTAGAGAAGATGGACCAAACCAGGCCTGTGTGGAGAGCTGTTCCCGGGTGCCTATGGTTGATATACCATTCTAACTTGTGAAAATGTCAGAGCGAGTAGGTGCATCCTCCATCTCATGGGACCCTTAGAAGCAACTTTTAGGACAAAGTTGTTGCCAAGGCAGTGACCTCATTTAGTTCCTGAAGGAAGTGACCTCACCTCACTTCCTTGGTGATGGAACCCTCTGAACTTGGGATACAGGAAGTCAGGCACCCAGAGCCAGTCCCAGTTCATGTCCCAGTGGTCAAACTTGTTTGGATTTTCCAAGGACAGAGACAGTCTTTCTTGGTACCTACTGATGTGAGGATGGCCTAATGCCAGGAAGGTCTGAGGAGGGGCCTTTCCTGAGAAAGAAGGTAGTGGCTCACCGCTGGCTCCTAACAGCTTCACAGAGTTGGACACGGAGACAGATCTGAGAGAGAACAGCCCATTATGGGGGAATATATTATGGCCCACCAGTCAAAGGACACTCCATATTTTCACAGACCTACTTGGGGGTCTGTGTGGGTGTGGGTGTGGGTGTGGGTTTGTGGTTTTGTCTCATGTTCTGAGAATAGGTAGGAAAGTCATTTTGTTTGGTTTGGTGTGAATTGTTTCTAGTAAGTCTTTTGACAAGGCGAGTGTTTCTATGTCTGTGTATCCCACTGTGTCCGTGGTTGTAGACATTAGAAAAGAGAGCGCATCAATACATATGTCCTATCTAGTAGAAATCTTACCAGCGTTCATCCTGTCCTATTTATGAATGGTCTACGGCTTGCCATATGGATCGGCCACTCCTAATATCTTCCTAAGATCCTATTTTCTTTCTGAATTTTGACCAAACTCCAGAATAGGCTCATGGTTTTGTGTCCAAGATATGTACCACCTTTAAGCTCTGTGACATGGCCATGTACTGGATAGCTGAAGGCAATGGTGAGCATCTCAGAAAACTCAGATATCAGTATGATCAGGAAATTCTCAGTGGAGAAACCCTGCTTTGGGCCTTTTGCTTACCTATTGTACTATTGCCCTTAATGTCAGGAAAGTCTTTGCCTCAGGCCACCCCTTTGTGAAGACTGAAGAGTTTTCAAATGGAAATGAATGGGCATCACCTTTGGCTCTTTGCTTAATTGCTTTGGAAAGGGATGTGTCTGAATCAGCTTCTTGGCCCTGTGTGAGGTTGTGGCTTAGATTCTCAGCACCTAATGGATCTAAAAAAATTCCATGTGTGCATCCAAAACCAAAATACCCATAAGAGCAGTCATTGTGGATGAAGTCTCTCACCTTCCTCTGTAAGGTTCCTGACCTCCATTTTTGAGAATAGGGATCCTTTGAGTCAAATGAGTTCTTCAAATCACTACAGAGGCTAGGCCATAGGTGCTTGGGTTTTCTCATGACCCCAATTAACATAAGGAATCTAAACCCCACAGTAATTAGGCCACAAAATGGAGAATCAGAGCAGTATTAAGGGCAGGCCTCTTTGATCACTTCTGGTTCACAGGAAGGGTCTCCCTGCCACACTGACTTTAAGCAAATGGGGGAAAGGGACCTTATTTTGGATACTGTCTTTGGCTTTGGCCCTCATGGAAACCTACAGCCTGAGGTTATGATTAGTGTCTATATGGAAGAAGATGAGGGCCATGTGGGAGTGTTTTGGTTTTGATAGTGGTCATTTTTGTGGCCATTGGAAGAGATGACTGGGTCCACCTGGGCTTGAACACTGGTGTGATTCCCCTTAGAAACTGAGTTATGGAACTGACCTCAAAGAAGTATTGCCATGTATTGTGTTGGGATTTTAGGAGGCCACGCATGAGAGTCGCCCTTGGAAACTGAGATCAAGGCCCAGGGTGGCTTTCCACAGAGCACTGGGAATCTCAGGAAGGATATCACATGATTTTATTTTTAAAGAATTGGCAGCCATAGTTGCAAGTCAAAGCACAAAAGGATCACACATTGTAGACCTCAAATGCCTGGTTTAATGTGACCTTTTATCCTGTCGTTGGGAATCATTGCCTGTTAGAATTCTCAAGAGATTTCATTGAAATAAGCTTCCTCTCCATTTCATGGTTCCTGAATGAATTAAACCCCACAGTGCCTCAAACTTCATCCTTGAAAAAAGGCTAGATAAATACCATTAAATTTTTGAAATTCCCATGAACAGGTGTCAGTGGAGAACCTTTGGATGTCTTATAGATGATCATGAGTGTACCAGACAATGCCTTGATTGACTGGGTTTCATGAAAATCATGTAGAACAGAGATGCCAGTAATTTGGAGTCCGATGAGTAGTCGGCCTAGATCAGTGGAGTGTAGGTGTTTGTTAAAACATATGTGATGGGGTCATGTGGATCTGCCATTGGCTTCCAAATGGTTTGTGACTGACATGGTGCAGCCCCCATACCCTTGTATGTAAAGGCATCTTGTTATACGGAGAGGTTTCAGGGCAATGTTTAGAATCAGATTGCTATTGTCAAGGGGGCAAGCTATGTGGGATAGAAGCCTGGTTGGTGCACTCTCCTGCAGACCCTTAACCAACACACGTGACAGAACTCCCTCCAGCACTCTGTCCTAGTTGACCTCTTCGTATTTCGTGAAGCAAATACCAAACTCCCAATGCAGCTGCAAGAAACACCATGAAAAGTAGAGGAAGACCAAATGGCTTCAAAGTCCACACTGGGAGACACTTTGCCCCCAAATGGCAACAAATTACCTACAAAGAGAGAATTCAGCCCTGCTGCCTCATGTTTATTGGAAAATAAGAAACCATGTGCTCCAGGTCACACAGATGCAGACCCAGATTTGATGGTCTCACTACAAAGGAAGTTAAAACTCCTGACAACAACATATATTTCAAGTGCCCAACCTCAGAGGCAGTTTCTCAAGAAGTCTTTAGGCCAACAGAGCTCCATGTTTGTGGAGTTTTTACCATGTACCTTACTTTTCGAAACACCTCTACCACCTCCAAGGTTGTTAACTACTGAGAATTTTCCATTCCAGATGTGTATTCACAGATTTTCTAACTCTTCTTCTCTTATTGTGTCTTACTTGGGGTGAAGGTATTGTCAAGGCATTGTTCTGAATGAGAGTGGGAAGACTTTTGGGTAGCACATATTTGCATAAACATTGGATTCATTTTCCAATTTTCTATTCGAAATACTGAATCCCTGACTGTCAAAGGTAGAAGGAATTCTATTCTCCTTCAAAGAATAGCCTGACACTTACAAGAAACAGCCACCAGGAGACATCCTGTCTGAGAGACATCCTGTAGCTGTCTCCCTGAGACATCCTGCGGCCATCTGTCTTTCTGAAACTTCCTGAGGTTATCTCACCTTGTGAAGACATCTAGGAACTGCCGATAAGAGAGATTTCCCACATCCAGCATACAAATACCCCTGTGTGAACAATAAATTTTGCAGCTTGATCAGAACTCCTGTCTTGCTGTCATCTCTCGTGTCTCTTGTCCCTTCATTCCTCCCTATCTAGGTTCGCTGCCCACGTTGATGTGTCCTGCCGGCTGGGACATCTGGCGCCCACCGACTGTGGCTTGAGCTTTTGATTGAGGGGGACCCCGTCCTCCTGGAAGATTTGGTCAAGCGGAGCTTGCAATAACTGCAGAAGACACCACCGAGAGACAGATCCAGGAGGAGCATGGGGATGACGCACGGTGATTGACCCACTAAGGGACAAGCAGTTTCGTCACATGATTTGTTTTTGTCAGGCTACAAGGAGTCCTTGCAGACATGGGGGCGCGTGTTTAGAAAAAAGACTTAATTTTTTTTCATACATAAGAGAGCAGTGTCCATGGTTTCCTCTTGAAAGGACCATTGATGGTAAAAGATGGCTTGGAGTAGGAGACTGTTTAAAAGATTATTATGAATCCTTTGGCCCAGAAAAAGTGCCTGTTCCCACCTTTTCTTACTGGAACTTAATGAAATTCTTAAAAGTTCACCCTTTGACAATGGTACCTTAAAACTTGTCGAGATTGGGGAAGAGGCTATGCAAATACTTCTCGTATCCCCTCGGCATGCCCATCAGTTAGTATAGACATAAACCTTCTCAGGCTCCCCAGGACCATGGGAACCTTCCTGGTCCCCCTCAAAATACCACCCTAATTATTAAGGCTCCAATGGTTACCAACTGCCTTTATCCAGTTTTAAATTCCGGAGACTCATTGACCCCTGTAGAGGAGGCTACCTTGGAGAAGGAAGCAGCTCGCTACCATTCAGAAGACCCTGCACCTCTCAAGACCCTGCCACAGCCTATAGGACTTACACATCCAACCCCTCATATATCCCTCCTGCCTTTTGTGCTCTGGCCCTTCAGGGTACAAATGCCCCCCCCAGATATTTTTTCCCCACTTCCCTTGCCTAAACTGGCTCCTTTGTGAGCATCCTTCCAACATAGACAGGAATAGATCCAACCTTTAAAAGAATTAAGATCCCTTCACTCTGAGCTCTGTTCATTAGCCTTAGGTATGGAGTCAAAGTAACTGGCCTACAGTGGTCTAATACAAAGGCGAAGCCACTCCATCAACCTGTGCTCGCCTTCCCAGTCACCACCAGTCAGATAGATAAGCCTGCCCAGGCTGAGGTCAAAGACTTAGACGAGGATCAAGAGGAGGAAGCGGAGAAATGGAATAAGGAGATCAGGACTCAGAGGATGAGGAGTTCAGCCCTAGGCAGGCAGGAACCCAGAGTCTACAAAAAATTAAGCCTGCATTTTCCTGAAAAACTTAAAAAGGCTTGTGCTCACTATGGCCCCTTTGCACCCTACATGTTGGCTTTATTAGAAAGCCACAGCACACAATGACTTACTCCCAATGATTGGAAATTTTTAGACCAAGCTACCCTCAGTGCCAGAGACTTTCTGTTATGGAATGCAGATTTCAAAGAGCACTGTCGGGAAACTGCTCAAAAAATTTTAACTAAGGCCTCCTCTAAGTCCGGGACTTATGTTAAGCTAGTGGGCAATGAGCCTTTTGACACTAAAACTAAACAGGCACATTTCCCTGCTGGACTTTTGATGCAGATTCAGATGGCTGGCTTACATGCTTGGAGACACCTCCCTCAAAAGCCTCGGCTACCACTTCCCTGGCAAAAATTCGACAGGGGCCCGACGAGCCTTATAGCGACTTTGTTCCCAGGCTTAACCTAGCTGTGGAATGCTTGCTTGGACCAAGTGAAAACAAAAGCTCTTTTGTAAAACATCTTGCCTTTGAAAACGCCAACCCGGCATGTCAGGATGTTCTTCAACCACATAAGGATAAAGGGAAACTTTCTGACTTTATTAGACTCTATGCAGGGGTAGGTGCAGCTCATGCCATGGGTCTTGCCCTAGGTGCCACCTTTACCAAGACCTTTCACAATCCTGGCTCACGTACTTGCTTTACTTGTAAACAACCTGGCCATTTTGCACGCAAGTGTCTGACAGGCAAAGAAAGCCTAGGAATAGCATCTCCTTCAACTGGGGCTATACCGCCCCAAGCTACCCTTTGCCCTAGATGTGGTAAAGGTCATCACTGGGCCAGTGAGTGTAGATCTAAGACAAATGCCCTCAGACAGCCTATTTTTTCCTGCTTCTTGGGAAACTCACTGCGGGGCCAGCCCCGGGCCACGACATCCCCCAGGACAAAACCAGGGGCAATAAGATTTTTTCCCTTCCAAACTCCCAACCTACCTCAAAATTCTTCTCCACAATTGCTTCCCTCCAACTAGCCACTCCAGGAAGCGCAGGATTGGACATCTGTGCCACCACTGAAACTATATTAGACTCAATGCAAGGGCCCCAGATAATACCCACTAGAATTATGGGTCCCCCTCCATCTCATATCTGTGCCCTTATTTTTGGCAGAGCCTCTACTAACTTACATGGTGTTCAGGTCTTCCATGGCATTAATTATAATGACTTCACTGGAGAAAAAAAATACTGGCCACAGCTATTAATGGAGTTTTGGCCATCCCAGCAGGAACAAGTCTTGCACAATTAATACTCCTTCCCTTGAATCCAGGAGGCACTTAACCACCCAAACCTACCGCGGGGGACTGCCTCCTTGGCAGTCTGATGAAAATTGGGTTCAACCCGTTTCTCAAAATAGACCCACCATTTCCTTACTTATTGAAGGAAAGGAATTCCAAGCAATTCTAGATACTGGAGCTGATGCCACAATTATTTCTCAAAAATATTGGTCATCAGCTTGGACCCTCACCCCATCCTTGACTGACCTTAAAGGGATAGGACAGTCAAAAAATCCTCTGGTCAGCTCTACGGCTCTTAGCTGGACTGATAAAGAGGGTAATAAGGGAATTGTCACTCCTTTCATTGTTCCTGACCTCCCTGTTAACCTATGGGCCCGAGATATTTTGAGTCAAATGGAAGTTATTCATGCCAGTCCCAATTCCATGGTGACTCATCAAATGCTTCGTATTTATTTTGTCCCTGGTATAGGCCTTGGGAGACTGAGACAAGGACTGGTTGAGCCAATAAAACCCATACAAAAAAGAAATACATATGGACTTGGGTATTCAGATTTTTAGTGTCAGTCTCTGACTCTCCTGTACCCCATGGAGATAAAATTATTTGGGAGACTCAGACTCTTGTGTGGTTGGATCAATGGTCCCTTACCCAAGAAAATTTGGAGGCTGCCTCCATGTTAGTGCAGGAACAGCTGGCAGCCGGCCATGTAGAGCCCTCAACCTCACCATCGAATACTCCAATTTTTGTTATCAAGTAAAATTCAGGCAAGTGGTGCCTTTTACAATATTTGTGTGCCATTAATAAACCTATGTGCCGAATAAGAGCACTACAGCCAGGCATTCCCACACCAGTGGCTATTCCCAAAAACTATTGTAAAATGATTATTGACTTAAAAGATTGTTTTTTTTTTTTTTTACCATTCCTTTACATCCTGAGGATAGACACTATTTTGCCTTTAGTCTCCCTCACCTTAATTTTCAGGGCTCTATGCAGAGATTTCAATGGAAGGTTCTTCCCCAAGGTATGGCCAACAGCCCTAGTCTTTGCCAAAAATATGTTGCTCAAGCAGTAGACCCTGTGAGAGAGCTATGGCCACAAATTTATATTTTACATTATATGGATGATTTGTAATTGCTGCACCTAATAACCATGACCTTAATAATTGTTACTTGGACCTTTACAAAATCCTCACTACCTTGGGACTACAGATAGCTCCTAATAAGGTTAAAACACAGGACTGTTATACCTATTTGGTCCTTAAACTTCAAGATAATCAGATCCAAATTCCTAAGATACAACTATGGGTGGACCATCTTCACACCCTTAATGATTTTCAAAAATTACTGGGGAATATTCAATGGCTAAAAACATATTTAAAATTACCCACTTGTATACTTTTGTCCCTTAATGATATTTTTGAGAGGTGATTCCCACCCCTCCTCCCCTCAAAAGCTTACTCCCTAGGCATGACAGGCATTAAACCAAGTCACAGAAGCCATTGCCAAACAGTTTTTTACAGAACATTCTTATAACCTTCCTCTGGTTCTGGTTATTTTACACACTCCTCATACACCCACAAGAATATTTCGGCAGCGAAATACACATTTTAGAAATAAAGGCTGCCTTTGCTTTGGGTCCATTTACCCACCACATTCTCCAAGGTAATTACTGTTTTTCTTGCTCAGGTAGCTTCTATTATTTTTAAATGTCGTTTGCTATCTCGACAACATTTTGGCAAAGACCATGATAATATTTTAATTTCATATACTAAAGACCAAACCCAATTTTTACTACAGACAGAGAATGAATGGCGTATTGCCTTATTAGGCTTTTGGGGAACAATTGATAACCACCTCCCCAATGACCCCCTTTTATATTTTGTCCAGTTACATCCATTTATTTTTGCCAAAATTACTCAAAAGGCTCCCATTCCTCAAGTCCTTACTGTCTTTACAGACGGTTCCAGTAATGGCCGAGCAGTCTTTGTTGTCAATAACCAACCTAACACCTTTGATACTGTCTATCATTCAGCACAGTTTGTGGAATTGTTTGCCATAACACAAGTTTTTAAAACATTTCTTGATAATCCTGTTAATATTTATACATACAGTGCCTACATTGCTCATTCTGTGCCCCTGCTTCAGATTTCACCCACCATTAAGGCTTCTTCCAATGTGGCCCATAGGTTTCACCAGCTTCAGAAGCCAATTCAGGCCAGACAACACCCATTTTTCTTAGGACACATCAGGGGACACTCTGATCTTCCCAGCCCTCTAACACAAGGTAATGCCAAAGCTGATGCAGCAACTCGTTTCATCTTTTCAATTTTTGTTGGCTCCATTCAAAAGGCCACGGATTTACACAATCTTCACCATCTAAATTCCCAGAACCTTCGATAACTATGTAAAATTACCAGGCAACAGGCACGAGAAATAGTAAAAGCATGCCCTGGTTGCCCTGTCTCCCTCCCCATTCAACACTTGGGAGTTAACCCCCGAAGATTACTGTCCAATCAGTTTTGGCAAATGGATGTTACTCATTTTTCTGAATTTGGAAAAAACAAATATATACACGTTTCTGTAGATACCTTCAGTGGCCTTATTTTTGCATCACCACATTCTGGAGAGGCTATCAAAGATGTCCTTTCTCATCTTGTTTTAGTGTTTTCCGTAATGGGTAAACCAATACATATTAAAAAAAAGATAATTGTCCTGCATATACCAGTGCCAAGTTTAAACAGTTTTGTGCTTCCTCGCAAATTTGTCATACTACTGGAATTCCATACAAGCCTCAGGCATTGTGGAACGTGCCCACCTTACCTAAAGACTTGGCTAACCCGCTTTAATGCTTCTGCACTTGTATTTACCACTCACAGGCATCGCCTTAATCATGCATTATTTGCCCTTATTTTTCTTTCCCTAGACAATGAAGGCCATTCGGCTGCAGAATGACACTGGCAATCCTCGTCCAATTCTGTTCGCCCACCTGTTATGTGGCACAATCCCCTTACAAATAAATGGAAAGGCCCAGGTCCTGTCCTCATCTGTGGACGAGGCTCAGCTTGTGTTTTGGACCAAGAGCAAGCAGCCCCAAGATGGTTACCAGAACGCCTGGTTAAACAGGTTAATGGCTTACCTCAACACGGGGATGGAGGCCCTCACCCTGAGGACAAATTTTCCTCTTTTTCAGATGCAGCCAACAATCTGTGTGAGGATCCTACTTAAGGCACTTCTGCTGAACAGGATTGTAAACGGAGGCTTTGGCCCTCCACCTTCCAACATCATGGAGTACCTTTTTGGCCCTCCCTGTGAATGCAAGGGAGGATCTTGGACTCAGGCTCCCACTAGTTTTACCCAGACTGCTGACTGCGTGACTAAGGTGGCTTACCTCCGGGCCGAGGTTGACCATAAACTCAGAGGAGTTCATCAGCCTAAATTGGTATGTGTTAACAAGCCAAAGATTATTCCCCCTAGTACAAGTAATGCTCTCTAAAATTGTTCTGCAACTTGAACGCACACCCAAGCGATGCATGCCACTTGTTATGCGTCGGCCTCAATTTGTGTCAACAAGAAGGGAGAACAATTTTTTGAAGCCTCCCTAACTAAAACTCATGCAGCAGGAGGGACCACTATTCATTATACCCCCGTTCTTTTTGACCGGGGAGGAGAAGGCAAATACACCAAGCTACAGTCAGCTGGGTGCCAAGGCCCTGTTGGTAAACCCCCCTTCTGCCCCATTAAGGCACCTACAGGGGTCGCTGATGGTGGAGGATTTCCTTATGCTGTCAAGCATCCTCAGATAATCAAACTTTTGAAACCCCAAATCCCTGAGCTCACATATCATCTCTTAATATAGCCAAAATGCCAGCTCCCCGGTTTAGATATCAATATATTAGATATTTTGGAAACTACCTTCTCCTTGCTTAATAATTCCAACCCCACCTTTGCTGGTGATTGCTGGCTCTCCATGACAACAGGGGCAATCATGCCTATGGCAGTTCCTATTAATTCTATCATAGACGATGATAATACATGCCAACCCAGATTTCCTTTTAAAGTACAGTCTATAGGCACTTTTACAATATGTCTTTTAGGCGCGATGCAAAATAATACCTATGATATTGATGTTGGAGTTCCTTCCTTTGGAAATTGCTCAACAGTACAAAACTATTCCTCACCCACCCCATCTCTTTGTCCCTCCAATGGCACAGTTTTTATGTGTGGAGGAAACTCGGCCTTCCTGAGGCTTCCATCGAATTGGACCGTTGGCTGTGTTCTTGCCTTATTACTCCCTGATATAACTATTGTCCCAGGAGACAAAACTCTATGCATTCCTAGTCTAGACACCTTAGTCAAAAGACACAGGCGGGCAATACAGGCCTTACCACTCTTTGCCAGCCTTGGAATAACAGCTGCTGTGAACACAGGTACAGCTGGCTTAGGCATGGCTATACACTCTTAGCATCGCCTGTCTCAACAACTTATAAATGATGTAAAAACTCTATCAGGAACCATTAAAGATTTGCAGGACCTAGTAGACTCCCTGGCAGAAGTGTTCCTTCAAAACAGTGAAGGCTTAGATTTACTGACAGCTAACCAGGGAGGTATTTGCTTGGCCTTAGGGGCACGATGCTGCTTTAATGCCAATAAATCAGTCATAGTACGCACTAAAATTAAGCAGCTTCAAGAAGATCTAGAAAAGAGACGAAGGGAACTTTTTTGAAAATCCCCTCTGGACTGGGTTTAATGGATTTCTACCCTACCTTCTTCCCCTATTAGGCCCTTTGTTGGGTTTACTTTTAATGGTGTCCATAGGACCCTGCATTATAAACAGGCTTGTACAATTTATTATAGAACAGATTAATATTTTGGCCTCTAAGCCCATACAAGTCCACTATCATCACCTGGAGATGGAAGACCATGCTGCCAACATTTAAAAGGATGTTCTACCCTTCTCACAGGCTTATTTCTTAAGTTTACATCCCCACAGATCTCTCTTTCTTACATTAAACTATAAGTAACAGCTCTGACCAACCATCTTCTGCCATTGCCATAAGGGTTCGTCCTCCATGGGCCCCTTCACTTGGGGGGGGATGCACCCATGGAGTGAGGACGTTAGGCCATAATAACGGAGGATGCAGGATGGACTGCAGGAGGATGGATCCACGGATACCAAAACAGAAGACCTCTTAGTGACACGCTCTGGTGCATGGCGGTCGCATGCTTCCCTTTTAAAGCCGTCTCCTCCAAAAATATGCCAAGGCCACCACGAAATCTTGTAAACATGCTCTCTCGAATCAGGAGATATTCAAAGGCCTGCTAGAGAAACAGAGCCTCTATCACCCCCTAAAACATTGGCCGGTAAGGTATGGTCAAATATTTTATATAATAAAGGGGGAGAGGTCAGGGGCTAGAAGGAAGTTCTCCTTCAAAGTATAGCCTGACACTGAAAAGAAACAGCCCCCTGGGAGATATCCTGCCTGGGAGACATCCCGCAGCCATCTATCTCCCTGAGACATCCTGCAGCCATCTGTCTTCCGGCAACATCCTGAGGTTATCTCACTTTCTGAAGACATCCAGCAACTGCCGATAAGAGAGCTTTCCCATCCACAGCATATAAATTTCCATGTGAGAACAATAAAAGTTTGCAGCATGATCAGAACTCCAGTCTTGCTGTAATCTCTCGTGTCTCTTGTCCCTTCATTCCTCCCCAACTAAGTTTCTTGCCCACGTTGATGTGTCCCGCCGGCCGGGACAACTGACACTAACCCATACCCTACTACACTCTGACAACTAATCCTAATATGATGGAGAAAAATAACCCAAACAGAATAGAAATACAAGCAGTTCAGAGGAGGCATGGTGTATATTTGGACTTGCCTTTTGCATGATATACGGTAGGTGTTATAAATCTAGTTAACAACACCTACTATCTTCCTAAGCTCCTGTTTTCTTCCTGAATTCTGGCCACTCTCCAGAATAGGCTCATGGTTTTGTGTCCACGATATGTACGACCTCCAAGCTCTGTGACATGGCCATGTACTGGATAGCTGAAGGGAATGCGAGCATCTCAGAAAACTCAGATATCAGTGTGACCAGGAAAGTCTCAGTGGAGAAACCCTGCTTTGGGCCTTTTGCTAACCTATTTGCCTGTTGCCATGAATGTCAGGAAGGTCTTTGCCTCAGGCCAGCCCTTTGTGAATCCTGAAGAAAACTGTTTTCAAATGGTAATAAATGGGCATCACCTGTGGCTCTTTGCTTAAATGCTTTGGAAAGGGATGTGTCTGAATCTGCCTCTTTGCCCTGTGTGAGGTAGTGGCTTAGATTCTCAGCACCAGTTGGATCTAAAGAAAAATCCAATGTGTGCATCCAAAACCAAAATGCAAAAAAGATCAGTCATGGTGTATGAAGTTTCTCACCTTCTTCTTTTAGGTTCCTGACCTCCATCAAGTGAGAATAG
The DNA here is from genome assembly GCF_048772815.1 of Callospermophilus lateralis. Classification (NCBI taxonomy): domain Eukaryota; kingdom Metazoa; phylum Chordata; class Mammalia; order Rodentia; family Sciuridae; genus Callospermophilus; species Callospermophilus lateralis. The sequence goes on along the minus strand of NW_027514468.1, from coordinate 310,599 downwards.
GGATCCTTTGGGACAAATGAGTTCTTTCATGCCCTGTAGAGATGATTGGGTTTTCTCATGACTCCAAATCACATGAAGAAACTATACCTGACAGTCAGTAGGCCTCAAATTGGAGAAGCAGAGCAGTATTAATGGCAGACCTATGTGATCAATCCTGGTTCACAGAAATGGTGTCCAGGCTACCCTGAGGTTAGGCAAATGAAGGGAAAGAGACCTTATTTTGGAAACTCTCTTTGGCTGTGCCATTCATGGAAACATCCAGCCAGAGGTTATGATGAATGTATATATGGAAGAAGATGAGGGCCTTGGTGGAGTGTTTTGGTTTTAATTGTGGTCATTTGTGTGGAGTTTGGAAGAGATGACTGGGTCCACCTGGGCTTGAACTCTGGTGTGATTCCCCTCAGAGACTGAGTTCAGTGACTGACCTCAGAGAAGTAATTGCTTTGGAAAGGCATGTGTGTTAATCAGCCTCTTGGCCCTGTGTGAGGCTGTGGCTTTGATTACCAGCACCGTATGGATCTAAAAATGATCCCATGTCTGCTTCCGAAACCAAAATGGCCAAAATTGCAGTCATTGTTGATGAAGTCTCTCGCCTTCCTTTGTAAGGTTCTGAAAGAATAAAAGAAATTGAAATTGAAACGTAAAGAAACAGGTTCTGTAAAGTTTCCAGGCTGCACGCAGAACCTGAAATTCCTGTGGCAGTTAAGACAATTCCCGGAACTACCCATTAGATGTGTGTTGAAATCTTCCCTGACCACCTAGTTACTTAACAACCTCTTCCCAAAAACCGTGCAGCTAAGCACATATACATCTCAGGGCTTCAACCAATCAGTTTAAATGTATACCCCTTCTCAGGGCTGACCAATCACCCCCTGCCTGAACTGTTCCCACCAATGAATGTGCAAATCATGTTTTAGAGTTGTTATTTGATTTTCCCACAGTATACGGTGATTTGCTAAAGGAAGCTAGGATGTATGTTAAGTCCCTGCCCTCTCTAAAGAATGTATATAAAATCTGCTCATGTTGTTCTTGGGGCTCTTTGTTTTTTGCTCCTCTGAAGTGAGCTGTGAGCCCCAGCATGCTGGACCCCCAATAAACCCTATGCTGTTTCATGAGAAATTCTCTTGGTGGTCTTTTTCTCCGACGTTCGGCCCACCTTTTCATCTGGAGGCCCTAGCTGAGAAATCCAGCAGTGACGAACAAAAGACCCCAATGGACTCCTTTCAGAGTAATTAAGGTGCCTCTTTCTGGTTTCGGGTTTCAGGTTAGGGCTTGGCAAAATGGCTGTCGGTGAAGAACATTAGCTCTCTGCGATGGTGGCTGACACATGTGTCACAGAGTCACAGGCCACGTCCCTGGGGGAAACTCCAGAGGACTCGGGAAATTGAGGATTAGTAGATTCCTCAACTCGGTTATTTTTTGCTTCAGGATTCGGTTTTCCAGCCCATCAGGTTTTGCTGGCTACTCAGTTTTGTTCATTGTCAGGAACTCATGTTGAGTTTACTGTCTGTCTTTATTGTCTAACCCATCAGGTTTGGCCAGTTACTCAGTTCTAATCTTTTTCTTGGACTCATGTTAAACGTTTACTGTTTGTCTTTGTCTGTGTCACGTTTGTGTATTCACTGTCCCTGTTTGAGTAACTCCCATTATGGGACATTATGGGACAAAGCACTTCCATGCCTCTGTCCCTTAACCTTGATCATTGGACTGATGTTCGCTCAAGTACCAAGAATCTTTCTTTTTCAGTAAAATGCCGGATCTGGCAGACTCTCTGTGCTTCAGAATGGCCCATTCTAGGAGTCGGATGGCCCCGAGAAGAATCCTTCCACTTCCCTCTAATCCGAAAAGTCAGAGATATTGTCTTTCACCGGGGCCACTTGGCCACCCAGATTAACAGCCATATACCCCTTCCCCCACGATCTTATCATTCCAACATTCTGCTCCTCCCCCTCTTCCCTCCATTCTGAGTCACAAGACTGGACACTCCTCTCTCTCCTTATCCTCTACCCTCGCTCCCCAACCCACAACATGTTCCAGATGATCCTCCCGCCGCTGACTCAGCCTCTCCGCCGCTAGAGGCAATTGGGCCAGACCCAAGCCCTCCAGGGGACTTCCCCGCAGCAGCAGCAGCCCCTGCTCCCCTGAAGGAAGCTGGGCCACCTAAAGGAACCCGCAGGAGATAAATAATATAAAACTCGGAAGCCCCTGTGATGCTCCCTCTCTGTCCCTACTTGTCCATGAACCGACCCAACTGGGACCCCAACACCTTTGAATGTAGGTAGCATCTGTCCACTTATCGCCGTTCTCTAATAGTGGGTCTCTGAGCGGCCGCCAGACGGCCGACTAATTTGGCCAAGGTAAGAGAGATTATCCAAGGGCCTAATGAGTCTCCTTCTATGTTTCTGGAGAGAATTATGGAGGCGTATAGGAAATATATTCCTTTGGATCCTCAGGCAGAAGACCAAAAGCCATCTGTTGCAATGGCCTTTATCGAGCAGACTGCCCTAGATATTAAGAGAAAGTTACAACGTCTAGATGGATTATAAGATATGACCTTAAGAGATTTAGTCAGAGAAGCTGAGAAAGTATATTAAAAGAGAGAAACTGAGGAGGAAAAGGAATAGAGGAGAGAGAAGGAAAGGGAACAAAAGAAGGAGGAAAGAAGCAAATGGCAGAGTAAAGCATTGCCTAAGGTTTTGGTCACAGCAGCAAATAGGCCAGAAGTTAAAAAGCAGGGATACATAAAGGCATACCTGGGCCCACGCCAAAGGCTGCCATTGGCCTCAAATCAATGTGCCCACTGTAATAAAAAAGAACACTGGGCCAAAGAGTGCCCCCAAAAGAAGCAGCCACGCCAGCCTGCCGTGCTGACTCTAGAAGAGGACTAGGAAATTCGGGGCTCAGATCCCCTCCCCCAGCTCAGAGTAACATTTGAAGTTGAGGGGAACACAGTGAACTTTGAAGTGATTACAGGAGCAGTATACTCAGCCCTTAAGACTTCACTGGCCCCCCTATCAATTAAATCTTCCCTAGTTCAAGGGGCTAATGGCAGTAGATATCAGGCTTGGACAACTAAGATGAATATGGACCTCGGAAAGGAAAAAGTCCACCACTCTTTCCTAGTAATCCCAGAATGCCCGGCCCCATTGATGGGCAGGAATATGCTTACCAAACTCTGGACTAGAATAACCTTTAACCCTAATGGTCCCCAAGTGGGGGTTCTAAAGCCTGCAGTATTAACTCCCATAGTAACATCTTTGACTATGTCTGTAGAAGATGAACATCAACTCTTCGCGCCCCCTAGCACTGATCAAACAGGCAAACTACCTTAAAAATGGATAAAAGATTATCCTAATGCCTGGGCAGAAACTGCTGGGTTAGGTCTAGCCATCAACAACCTCCAATAGTAGTAGAATTAAAAGCCTCTGCGTCTCCAATTAGTGTTAAACAATATCCTCTAAGCAAAGAAGCTAAGGATGGGATAAGGCCCCATATTCATAAATACCTGGGTCTTGGGGTCCTAAGGCCCTGTCAATCAGCCTGGAACACCCCCCGGTACCAGTAAGAAAGCCAGGAACTGGGGACTACCGTCCTGTTCAAGACCTAAGAGAGATAAACAACAGAGTGCAGGACATTCACCCCACAGTACCCAATCCATATAATTTGCTTAGCACTCTGAATCCGGAGCAGAAATGGTACACTGTGCTGGACTTAAAAGATGCTTACTTCTGCTCGCCTCTACATAAGGACTGTCAGTTGCTGTTAGCTTTAGAGTGGATAGACCCAGAACCTGGAACATCTGGCCAACTAACCTGGACTAGACTCCCACAGGGGTTCAAAAAATCCCCCATTCTCTTTGATGAAGCCCTCCACAGAGACATCAATGACTTCAAAACTGCACACCCCGAAGTCACCCTACTCCAATAGTGGATGATCTTCTACTGGCAGCCAACACCAAGGAGACCTATGAGTCTGGGACCCAAGCACTATTATTCGAGCTTGCTCGGCTTGGATATATGGCTTCTGCCAAAAGGCCTAAACTTGTCAGCAAGAAGTAATCTTCCTGGGTTATTCTCTTAGGGGTTGCAAACGATGGCTCCCTGAGCCCAGAAAAAAAAACCGTTTTGCAGATACTGCCCCCATCTAATAAGAGAAAACTCAGAGAGTTTCTTGGGACTGCCAGCTTTTGCAGGTTATGGATTCCTGGGTTCGCATCTCTGGCTGCCCCTTTATACCCGCTGATAAAGGGGGATGCCCACTTCCAATGGACCCCTGAGCACCAACAAGCTTTTGATAATGTCAAAAAAAGGTGCTGCTATCTGCTCCGGCCTTAGCACTCCCAGATGTAGAAAACCCTTCACTCTCTATATCGAGGAAAAGAAAGGAATAGCACGGGGAGTGCTCACTCAGTCTTTGGGACCTTGGAAAAAGCCAGTAGCGTATTTATCCAAAAAACTGGACCCATTGGCTAGCGGGTGGCCCCATTGCTTAAGTGCTATAGCAGCAGCAGCCCTTCTAATAAAAGATGCTCATTAATTAACGTTGGGACAGAAGCTAACCATTATAGCCCCCCATGCCCTGGAGAGCATCATCTGTTAGCCTCCAGAGAGGTCGCAATCAAACTCCAGAATAAACCACTACCAGAGCCTCTTGCTTGACAAAGACAGAATAACGCTGGGACCCCCTGCTCCACTCAACCCACCTACACTGCTGCCAGAAGAATCATCAGGACCCGTCACTCATGAGTGTCAACACATACTGGCAAGGAAACCAGTATACAACAAGACTTGAAGTATCAGCCACTGCCTCGCCCTGAAGTCGTATGGTTTACGGATGGCAGCAGCTTCCTCCAAGATGGTAAGCGGCGGGCTGGAGCAGCAGCAGTTAGCAAAACTGATTTAATCTGATACTCTGGTCTCCCAGAAGGGACATCAGTCCAAAAAGCAGAACTGGTTGCCCTTATGAAAGCATTGGAACTAGCAACAGGGAAAAGGGCCACCATATAAACTGATAGCCACTATGCATTTGCCACTGTTCATATGCTCGGGACTATTTACCAACAATGCGGGCTATTAACCTCTGCCGGGAAAAAAATAAAAAATAAAGATGAGATCCTCCACCTTGGCTCAGCAGTGCAGGGCCATAAGGAACTAGCTATAGTGGACTGTCCCGGGCACCAGAAGAGAAACAACCCTGTGGCAGTTGGAAACAGATGGGCAGATGAGGAAGCTTAATTGGCAGCCCTAAACGGAGTGACTCTGTTAACTTTTTCCACACCGGGGGGAACAAAAATCAGGAGACTTGGCCGCCCCGGAACATTCAGGCAACTTATCATCTGAGGAGACAGATACAGAAATCTGGGACCCTACAGAGCCAAGTTTACAATTTCAAAAAGCCCACCTTTATGTCAAAGACGTACACCAGCTCAACCACTTAGGCTCAAAGAAGTTATAGGCACTCTTAAAGGACCGAAGAAAGGACTTATTATTGACTGACTCAAAGAGGAAAAAAATAGCTGAGCAGGTGACTAGAGCTTTTCAAGTCTTCCAATTAGTTAATACTTTCCCATCCAAGATTCCTGCAGGGAAGCGCATACGAGGAACCAGACCAGGACAATTCTGGGAAGTGGACTTTTCTGAAATTAAGCCAGCAAGGTATGGACTTAAATATCTCCTAGTCTTTGTAGATACTTTTTCCGGATGGGTCGAAGCCTTCCCCATGAAGAAAGAAACACCTCAGATGGTGGTCAAAAAGATCCTAGAAGACAGTTTTCCAAGGTTCGGCCTGCCTAAGGTAATAGGGTCTGATAACGGACCGGCATCCGTGGCCCAGGTAAGTCAGGGATTTTCCAGGACCCTGGGGATTAATTGGAAGTTATATTGTGCTTATAGACCCCAGAGCTCAGGACAGGTAGAAACGATGAATAGAACCATCAAAGAGACTTAACGAAATTAATCTTGGAGACCGGCATAAAAAATTGGACTATGCTCCTACCTCATGTACTTTTTCGTGCAAGAAATACCCCTCCGCCCCTTTGTGTAACCTCACCCCTTATGAAATTCTCTACGGTGCCCCTCCTCCATTAAGGGACCTAACCCCAACTCTGAGATTAATGATTCCTTTCACACCCCCTTGCTATACAGACATAAAGCCCTTGAACAAACCCAGCACCCAGCGATACCTGTGGAAACAGTTGGCCACTGCTTATCATCCTGGAGACGAGGGAACTCCACATGAATATCAAGTGGGAGACTTCGTCTACATGAGACAGTATCGGGTGTCATCCCTGGAACCCTGCTGGAAAGGACCATACCAGGTGCTGCTTATAACACCTACAGTGGTGAAAGTGGATGGGATCACTTCCTGGATCCATGCCTCCCATCTCAATCCTGTGCCCTGTCCATACTCTGGCTGGAAACTGGAACAGACTGGTAACCCTCTCAAGTTGCATGTCTGTGGTGTGGGTACGGCTATGGATTCTTCCCCTGACCACCAGCAGTCCTAATCCCCATCAGCCTGTTCAGCAACAATGGCAAGTTATAAATCCTACTGGGCAAGTAGTGTGGCCTATTTCACATACAGCCCCCTTATGGACTTGGTGGCCATCTCTCCATCCGGACATTTGTCAGCTTGCCATAGGCCTCTCTGACTGGGATCTCCCTGACATAGTGGACCCCACACAGATCCCACTAAAGCCCAAACCAGGGCAACATAGACCAACTTACCCCATGAATTATTGATGTCATCTCCCCAGCTCAGGTGTAAACTAGCCAGTCTTGTTTATTAAGTGTGCCCAGCTGATTTCTGAAGTCACAAACAGGCCCAAACCTGTGGAGGACCCAGTGACTTTTATTGTAGATCTTGGGGTTGTGAACACACGGGAGCTACATTGTGAAACCCAAACTCCCCAGACAGTATGATTCGGTAGGATGAAATGACATCTGGATTGATCCCAATAAATGTGCCGCTATCCAAGTGGTGTCAAAAACTTGCTGTGGAAAAAATAGTCTATGTTACCCCCTCAATATAACTTTCACTTCCAAAGGAAGGGGCTACCTCAGAACAACATGGCCTATGGGAAATACTTGGGGAATGCGATTCTATATTAATGGCCCTGGTTATGACTTTGGTCTCTGGTTCACCATCCGGCTTAAAAAGGAAGAAAATCCCACAGCAATAGGGCCCAATCCCCTCAAGTCAGGAATTAAGCCTCCTAAACCTCCCATGCCTAGATCTACCAAAACCCCTCTACCATCTCATACTTCGCAGTTTCCGTCTTTGCCTACTTCCCCAGTCCAGAGTACAGCTGACTCCTCCCCCTGGGAACTAATTAAAGGAACCTTTATGGTACTGAACTCCACACAGTCAGAACTCCTTGCATTTCAGCCCAGGTATTTGACAGCTCTGTACATTATTGTGTAATGGTGCAGATACCCCCCAGAGTGCTCTATCATGATCCAGAATCCTTTGAAGGTCTACTAGGTGGACAAACAACCCGATTTTGCCGGGAGCCAGTGTCCCTTACTCTAGCCATCCTATTGGGGCTAGGAGCTGCTGCAGGAGTGGGTACAGGAACAGCTGATATGATCCATGGGTCACAACAAATGGCCTGATTAGAAACAGCAATAAATCAAGACTTGAAGACGTTAGAGACCTCCATCACAGTTTTGCAGGAATCCTTAACCTCTCTCTCTAAAGTTGTTTTACAGAACAGGTGAGGATTAGACCTCCATTTAATAAGGGAGGGGGGCCTCTGTGCTGTACTGAGAGAAAAATGCTGTTTTTATGCTGACCATACTGGAGTTGTAAAATAATCCATGAGTAAATTGAGAAAATGCCTTGAAGAGCACCAGAGAGAAAGGGAGATTCAACAAGTGTGGTTTGAGTCATGGTTTACCTTGTCCCCCTGGTTAACTACACTCCTATCAGCCTTAGCTGGACCCGTGATCATGCTTATGGTGTTGATAACTGTGGGACCTTGTTTGCTTAACCTCATAGTTTCCTTTCTCCAGGCTCAGATTGGGCAGGTAAAACTCATGGTAATCAGACAGAAATACACTTCACTGGCAGAAATAGAATGTGAGACCCCACAAAAATTATGATTCATTACTTTTAAAATTAAAAGTAGGCAGAAAAAGAGAAATGAAAGAATTAAAGAAATTAAAATTGAAACGTAAAGAAACAGGTTTTGTAAAGTTTACAAGCTGTGCTCAGAACCTGAAATTCCTGTGTCAGTGAAGAGAATTCCAGGAACTGCCCATTAGATGTGTTGAAATCTTTCCTGACCACCTAGTTACTTAACAACCCCTTCCCAGAAACCGTGCATCTCAGCACGTATACATCTCAGGGCTTCAACCAATCAGTTTAAATGTATACCCCTTCTCAGGGCTGACCAATCACCCCCTGCCCGAACTGTTCCCGCCAATGAATGTGCTAATCATGTTTTAGAGTTGTTATTTGATTTTCCCACAGTATATGATATTTGCTAAAGGAGGCTATGGTGTATATAAAGTCCCTGCACTCTCTAAAGATTGTATATAATCTGTTCTCAAGTTGTTCTCGGGGCTCTTTGTTCTTTCCTCCTCTGAAGTGAGCTTTGAGCCCCAGCATGCTGGACCCCCAATAAACCATTTGCTGTGGCATGAGACAATAGGTGCTTGGGTTTTCTCATGTCTCCAAATCACATAAAGAATCTATACCTGACAGTCAGTAAGCCTCAAATTGGAGAAGCAGTGCAGTATTAGCGGCAGGGCTATTTGATCACTCCTGATTCAAAGGAAGGGTGTTCAGGCCACCCAATGCCCTTCTGGACTTCAAATATTACCTAGATTTCTGTTTTCATACTTATATTTCACCAGTATATTCTTGTAAATATCGCAGGTTCCCAATACCATAATTCATCCTGCAGAATGATTCCTAAACCAAATCGAACCTGTTATTACCCTTAACCATGCAATATTTCCTCAATATAACTTAACAGAAGAACAAGGATATTGTTGGTCTTACAATACAGGAATGTAGGGGATCTTCCTCCTGCTGAGAACCTCAAAGTTCCGTGCAGAAATGATCCCTGAAGAAGATGTAGACACCTATGAAAGACCTGAGAGAGCAAAAGTCAACTTCCATGTAAAACAACCTGGTCAAAATGAAGGGATGTGTCTGAAAGCCTCTCTCTTCTTAATGTAGATTAAATCGACCAAACCAGGCCTGTGTGGAGAGCTGTTCCCGGGTGCCTATGGTTGATATACCATTCTATCTTGTGAAAGTGTCACAGGAAGTATGGGCAGCCTCCATCTCATGGGACCCTTGGAAGCAACTGTTAGGAAAAAGTGGTTGCCAACCCAGTGACCTCATTCAGTTCGTGAAGGAAGTGACCTATCACACTTCCTTGGTGATGGAACTCTCTGAACTCGGGATCCAGGAAGCCAGGCACCCAGAGCCAGTCCCAGTCCCAGTCCCAGTGGTCTCATTTGTTTGGATTTACCAAGGACAGAGTCAGTCTTTCTTAGTACCTACTGAAGTGAGAATGGCCAAATGCCAGGAGAGCTCTGAAGAGGGGATTTTTCTGAGAAAGCAGGTAGTGGCTCAACCATGGCTCCTGACAACTTCACAGAGTTGGCAAAGAAGTCCAGGTCTGAGATAGGACAGGCCATTTTGGTGGAACATAGTATGGCCCACCAGTCAGAGGACACTCAGGATACTCACAGACATACTTGGGGGAAGGAGATTCCGTTGTGGGTGTCTGTGTGAGTTTGTGGTTTTGTCTCATGTTCTGAGAATAGGTAGAAAAGGCGGTTTGTTTCTTTAGACTGGAATGTTTCTAGAAAGTCGTTTGACAACGCGAGTGTTTCTATGTCTGTGTATCCCACTGAATCCGTTTTTGTAGACATTTGAAAAGAGAATTCATCAATGGTTGTGTCCTCTCTAGTAGAAAGCTTCCCAGCATTCATCTTGCCAAACTAAAGAATAAAGAGCTGCTTGCCTTATGGATGGGCAACACCTATTATCTTCTTAAGTTCCTCTTTTCTTCCTGAATACTGGCCACTCTCCAGAATAGCCTCATGGTATTATTTCCAAGATATGTACCACCTCCAAGCTCTGTGACATGATCATGTACTGGATAGCTGAAGGGAATGAGAGCATCTCAGAAAACTCAGATATCAGTGCGACCAGTAAAGTCTCAGTGGAGAAATACTACTTTGGACTTTTGCTTACCTATTGTTCTGTTGTCCTGAATGTCAGGAACGTGTTTGCCTCAGGCCACCCCTGTGTGAAACCTGAATAAATCAGTTTTCAAATGGAAAAGGATGGGCGTCACCTGTGGCTCTTTGCTTAATTGCTTTTGAATGGATGTGGCTGAATCAGCCTTTTTGCCCTCTGTGAGGCAGTGGCTTAGATTCTCAGCACCTGATGGATCTAAAGAAAGTTTCCAAGTGTGCATCCAAAACCAAAATGGCCAAAAGAGCAGTCATTGTGGATGAGGTCTCTCGCCTTCCTCTGTAAGCTTCCTGACCTCCATCAAGTGAGAATAGGGATCCGTTGGGTCAAACCAATTCTTCAAAGCTCTGCAGAGGCTAGCCAATAGGTGCTTGGGTTTTCTCAGGACACCAATTCACATAAAGAATCTATACCAGTCAGTTGGCCTCAAACTGGAGAAGCAGAGCAGTATTAAAGAAGGGCTATTTGATCACTCTTGGTTCACAGGAATGGTGTCTAGTCCACTCTGACTTTAGGCAAATGAGGGGAAGGGAGCTTATTTTGGACACTGTCTTGGGCTGCGCCCGTCATGGAGACCTCTAGCTAGAGGTTATTCAGAGTGTCTATGTTGAAGAAGATGAGGGCCATGTGGGAGTTTTTTGGTTTTAATTGTGGTCAATTGTTGGTGGTTAGAAGAGAATCCTGGGTCCACCTGGGCTGGAATTCTGGTGCGATTCCCCTTAAAGTCTGAGTTCTGGAACTGACCTCAGAGAAGTATTGCCATTAATTGTGTTGGGATTTTAGGCGGCCATGCATGAGAGTCGCCATTGGAAACTGAGATCTAAGCCTGGGGTGGCTATTCACCAAGCACTGTCAATCTCAGCCAGGACATCACATGATTTTATTCTGAAAGACTTGGCAGCCATTGTTGACAGTCAAAACACACATGGACCTCACATTGTAGACCTCAATGGGCCTGGCTTCATGTGGCCTTTTGGCCACTCTTTGGGAAGACTTGCCTCTGAAAATTCTCCAGAGTTTTCCTTGAAATGTGCTTCCTAAAAATTTAATGGTTCCTGAATGAATTGAAATCCACAGTTTCTCCAACTTCATCCTTGAAAAATGTCTAGATAAATACCATGAAAATTTTGAAATTTCCACGACCAGGTGGCACTGGAGAACCTTTGGATATCCTGTTGCTGATCAAGAGTGTACCAGACAGTGCCTTCCTTGACTGGGTTTCATGAAAATGGTGTAGAACAGAGCTGCCAGTATGGTGGAGCCTGCTGAGTAGTGGGCCCAGAGCTGTGGTGTGCAGTTGTGTGATAAAACATCTGTGGTGGGGTCATGTGGATATTACTTTGGCTTCCAAATGCTTGTGACTGACATGGTGCAGCCAGCATACCTTTGTATATTAAGCCATCGTGTTAGATGGAGAGTTTTCAGGGCAATGTTCAGAATCAAGTTGCTACGGTCAAGGGGGCAAGCAATGTGGCGTAGAAGCCTGGTTGGTGCATTCTCCTGCAGACCCTTACACACCACACGTGACAGAACTCCCTCCAGCACTGTGTCCCAGTGGAACTCCTTGTATTTTGTGAAGCAAATACCAAACTCCCAGTGCAGCAACAAGAAACACAACAAAATTGGAGAATGACCAAATGGCTTCACAGTCTACACGGAAAGATTCTTAGACCCCAGTGGCCACAGTAAACCCACAAAGAGAGAATTCAGCACTGCTACCTCATGTTCATTGGAAAATAAGAAACCATGTCCTCCAGGTAACAGATGCATACACAGCTTTGATGGTCTCACTACAAAGGAAGCTAAAGCTCCTGAAAACAACATATATTTCAAGTGTACAACCTCAAAGACAGTTTCCCAGATGTCTTGAGGCCTGCACACTTCCATGTTTGTGGAGTTTTTACAGTCTCCATTACTTTTGGAAACTCCTCTACCACCTCCAGTGTTGTGAACTCCAGAGCATTTTCCATTCCAGATATGTATTCCTAGATTTTCTAACTCTTCTCCTCTAATTGTATCTTACTTGGGGCTAAGGTAATGTCAAGGCATTGTTCTGGATGAGAGTGGGAAGATTTTTTTGTAGCACGTATTTGCATACACATTGGATTCATTTTCCAATTATTCATTGAAAATACTGAATCCCTCATAGTAACCCACTCCCTACTAGACTCTGACTACAAATCCTATTATGATGGATAAAAATAGACCAAACCAAATTGAAATACAAGTAGTTCAGAGGATGCAAGGTTAACATTTGGACGTTCCTTTTGCATTATATATGGTAGGAGTTTTAAATCTAGTCATTTTTTTGTTGAAACACTTCTCCATGTGTTTTTAAAGTTAACAAATATGTGAATTCATGCCTCCATTTCTCTGTAGCCTATTCAGCACATATATTTTTATATGCACATATAGAATCCTACCTGGTACCACACGTACATTCTTGTGAGGTGGCTCACTTGGCAGATACAAACTGTGAGAAGAGATCACTCCTGTTAAACACTGTTGAAACTGAAAATTCAACCTATGAGTGGGTATCCTAGCTGAACAACATTATACATAAATTCATGTTCAGTAAAATGAATATTTTTAGATCTGTGGATGATATATATTTCATGGTGAATTTCATTTGGCTTGTATATTAATACTTTTTAATTTCTGTGTGTGTATTTTAATATATATATATATATATATATATATATATATATATACACTCTCCAGAGTTTTCAAAATATGAAATAAATGTATCTTATTATGTACTCCCTAAATTCATTAATATTTAAGTGCGTATTTATAATCAACTTTTCATAAGATTATTCTAAGACATATTCATCCTCCTGAAATACGTATTTGTTTCCTAGTACTGAAAACTAAGTTAAGTGAATTGTGCATAAATATCCTAATATTTTTACACTAATTGACCCAGGTTAATATAAATGCAAGTAGATTTCTATAGGACATGATGTGTATTTTGACGTTCATTTTTTTTCAACACTTGTACATTACTATTTCCTCAGTTTATGCACATCATAAGATATATATTTCATCCACAAGTTCACAAATTTAAAGGCTTTTGTTTCACTTTCAATCACTTCCTGCTTCAGAACACATGTATTCCTCCAGGTTACATGACTGGTCTTTTCATGAGACTTCTTTCCAAACACATTATTTTCGATTTCCACAATTACTTTTGAAGCAAAACTCACTCATTCTTCATGATAAACCATAACCCTAATATTACCATTAGATGTATAACTGGTTTGAATGAATGGATATATATCAATATAAGGTTTCCTGTATATTTTCAGATATCAATTTGAACCATTATTTAAGTTGGAACCAGTTATATTATTTATTCACAGTATGGTCTATTCATGCATTATTTCTATATTCATAGACACAGTGTACACCTATTTGTATTCAAAATACTAATTTACACGTCTTCAAAATACTGTTCCTAGAAATGGTGAAAGAAATACTCATGTCACCTGATCTACATATACATTTTATCACAGTAATATTCTGGAAACAAAAAGCAAATGTCACACTTATGATTGTACTAAAGCCTAAATGGAAATTGAACATGGATTACTAAAATCATCCATGTCCAGTTTGCCTATTGCTCTCAAATGTGGATCCTATTGGTGACTACATATTTGTTTCTTCCTAAGATTATATATTCAACCTCAAACCTGTTGAAAATGTCTAATCCTATTACTCACCTTATACTTTGCCTGATTTCCTAATGTCTCTATTGATATATATTTTCCCCAGTTCATCATTGTGACTGCCTCTTAACATGTGCTGACATTTACATTCACTCTCTACATGAAACCCTATTGCTAAAGACCATTTTGTCCAAATCCTATACTCACTCATCTTTCTAAAACTACCGTCTATCTTTCTAATCCTACCGACTACCCCTTTTTGACTGCATGTTCTCTTCGACATTCAATCATCCAAGGTACAATATCCTATACCATTGTATATTGATTTATCTGAGACATCTGTGCAGAAATTAATTCAAAGCTAAGTATCCCAATCAAGGGACCAATGCCCTTCTGGACCTCAAATCTTACCTAGATTTCTGTTTTCATACCTATATTTCAACTGTATATTTTGTAAATATCACATGTTCCCATAACCATTATTCATCCTGCAGAATTATTCCTAACCCAATCGAACATGTTGTTAACCCTAACCATACACTGTTCCCTCAATCTAACTTTACAGAAGATCAGGGAGAGAGTTGGTCTTCCAATACTGGATTGTAGGGTATCTTCCACCTGATGAGAACCTCAAAGGTAAATGCAGAAATGATACATGGAGAAGAAGGCAGCTATGAAGGACCTGAGAGAGCAAAAGTCATTTTCAATGTTAAACAACCGGGTCAGGATGAAGAGATGTATCTGAATCAGCCTTTCTCTTCTTAATATAGAGAAGATGGACCAAACCAGGCCTGTGAGAAGAGCTGTTCCCGGGTGGCTATTGTTGATATACCATTCTAACTTGTGAAACTGTCACAGAAAGTAGGGGCAGTCTCCATCTCCTGGGACCCTTAGAAGCAAATATCAGTACACACTTCCTTGGTGATGGAACACTCTGAACTTGGGATCCAGGAAGCCAGGCACCCAGAGTAAGTCCCAGTCCCAGTCTCAGTGGTCTCAATTGTTTGGATTTACCAAGGACAGAGTCAGTCTTTGTTGGTACCTACTGAAGTGATAATGGCCAAATGCCAGGAGACCTCTGAAGAGGAGCCTTTTCTGAGAAAGCAGGTAGTGGCTCAACCATGGCTCCTGACAACTTCACAGAGTTGGTGAAGGAGACCAGATCTGAGACAGAACAGGCCATTTTGGGGGAACATAGTATGGACCACCAGTCAGAGGACACTCAAGATATTCACCAACATACTTGGGGGAAGGAGGTGCCGTTGTGGGTGTTGGTGTGAGTTTGTGGTTTTGTCTCTTTTCTGAGAATAGGTAGGAAAGACTGATTGTTTGTTTGGACTGGAATGTTTCTAGAAAGTCGTTTGACAACACGAGTGTTTCTATGTCTGTGCATTCCACTGTATCTGTGGTTGTAGACATTTGAAAAGCGAATGCATCAATGGTTGTGTCCTGTCTAGTAGAAAGCTTCCCAACATTCATATTGCACAATTTAAGAATGGAGAGAGGCTTGCCTTATGGATGGGCAACACCTACTATCTTCCTAAGTTCTTGTTTTCTTCCTGAATACTGGCCACTCTCCAGAATAGCCTCATGGTTTGGTTTCCAAGATATGTACCACCTCCAAGCTCTGTGACATGGCCATGTACTGGATAGCTGAAGAGAATAGAAGCATCTCAGAAAACTCACATATCAGTGTGACCATTAAAGTCTCAGTGGAAAAACACTGCACTGGGCCTTTTGCTTACCTATTGTTCTGTTTTCCTAAATGTCAGGAAGATCTTTGCCTCAGGAAACCCCTTTGTGAACCCAGAAAAAAAAGAGTTTTCAAATGGAAATGAATGGGCATCACCTGTTGCTCTTTGCTTAATTGCTTTGGAAAGAGATATGGCTGAATCAGCCTCTTTGCCCTGTGTGAGGCAGTGGCTTAGATTCTCAGCACCTGATGGATCTAAAGAAAGTTTCCAAGTGTGCATGCAAAACGAAAATGGCCAAAAGAGCAGTCATTGTGGATGAAGTCTCTCGCCTTCCTCTGTAAGCTTACTGACCTCCATCACGTGAGAATAGGGATCCTTTGTGTCAAATCAGTTCTTCAAAGCCCTACAGAGGCTAGCACATAAGGGCTTGTGTTTTCTCATGACACCAATTCACATAAAGAATATATACCAGACAGTCAGTAGGCCGCAAATTAGAGAAGCAGAGCAGTATTAAGAGCAGGACTATTTGATCACTATTGGTTCACAGGAAGGGAGTCCAGGCCACCCTGACTTTAGGCAAATGAGGGGCAAGGGAGTTCATTTGGAAAACTGTCTTGGGCTGTGCCCCTCATGGAAACCTCCAGCCAGAGGTTATGAAGAGTGTCTATGTGGAAGAAGATGAGGGCCATTTGGGAGTGTTTTGGTTTTAATTGTGGTCATTTGTTTGGTGGTTGGAAGAGATGCCTAGGTCCACCTGGGCTTGAACTCTGGTGTGATTCCCCTTACAGATTGAGTTCAGGAACTGACCTCAGAGAAGTATTGCCATGAATTGTGTTGGGATTTTAGGAGACCACGCATGAGACTTGCCTTTGGAAACTGAGATCAATGCCCAGGGTGGCTTTCCACAGAGCATTGTTAATCTCTGCCAGGGCATCACATTATTTTATACTGAAAGACTTGGCAGCCATCGTTGACAGTCAAAACACACATGGGCCTCACATTGTAGACCTCAATGGGCCTGGCTTCATGTGTCTTTTTGGCCACTCTTTGGGAAGCCTTGCCTCTGAGAATTCTCCAGAGTTTCCTTGAAATGTGCTTCCTCAAACATTAATGGTTCCTGAATGAATTGAAACCCACAATTTCTCCAACTTCATCCTTGAAAAATGGCTAGATAAATACCATAAAATTTTTGAAATTTTCATGACCAGGTGGCACTGGAGAACCTTTCAATGTCCTCTTGCTGATGAAGTGTGTACCAGACAGTGCCTTGATTGACTAGGTTTCATGAAAATGATGTAGAACAGAGATACCAGTATGTTGGAGCCTGCTGAGTAGTGGGCCCAGAGCTGTGGTGTGCAGGTGTGTGATAAAACATCTGTGGTCGGGCCATGTGTATTTGCCATTGACTTCCAAATGGCTTGTGGCTGACATTGTGCAGCCAGGAATCACTTATATGTCTGATAACTCTCCATATAAGGCATCTTGTTATATGGAGATGTTTCAGGACAATGTTCAGAATCAGGTGCAATGGTCAAGGGGACAAGCTATGTGGGATAGAAGCCTGGTTGATGCATTCTCCTGCAGACCCTGACCCATCTCATGTGAAAGAACTCCCTCCAGCACTGTGTCCCAGCTGAATTCCTTGTATTTTGTGAAGCAAATAACAAAGTCCCAGTGCAGCAGCAAGAAACACCACGAAAAGTGGAGGATGACCAAATTGCTTCACAGTCCACACGGGGAGTCACTTAGCCTTCAGTGGCTACAGTTTACCTACAAAGAGTGAATTCAGCACTGCTGTCTCATGTCCTTTGAAAAACAAGAAACCATGTCCTCCAGGTCACATAGATGCAGATCCAGCTTTGATGGTCTCATTAGAAAGAAAGCTAAAGCTCCTGACAACAACATATATGTCAAGTGCCCATCGTCAGAGGCAGTTTCTAAGGAAGTCTTCAGGCTGGCAGAGCTCCATGTTTGATAGGATTTACCTATTAGACCAGGATGCAAGAAAAGACCACTGACTCCAATTAAAATCAAGTTAAAGCAAGCTTATATTTTCCACTGCCCAGGTGGCCTCTCCCTCCCAAAACAGTGGGAACAAGACAGCCACCCAAATTTCATACAGCCCAGGTTTATAACCCAGAATTTTACACTACAGGGGGGTTAAAATATCAGAACTCTGACAAGTTTCAAACTAATCGTAGTTTATATATATATATATATATTTGCTGGCCCCAACATCAGAATTTATGAAGACCATTAGAGCCTCAGAGAGGGTCATTGTCTGGCCAGGGAAGGCCAGTATTTATGAGGTGTCAATAAAGTTTCATAGAGGGCTGTTCCTGGTCAAATAGCCAGGCATGGGTGAGTTCAAGGCCACGGGCAGGCATTGCAAGCAGGTTCAGAATTTGGTGTAATTTATAGTTAAGCCAAAATTTTCTTTTCATGGCTTTGTGGCAAGATGGATCCCAATTTTAATAAAAGATCAGGTTGGGTCTATCATTCCCCCCTTTTCTAATGTGTCCCTTTCAAATCTTTGATAGGGTAGGGGAAGAGCACTGAGGGAATTTTAATACCTCAAGTAACAGTCTCCATTTTTTTTGAACTCACACAAAACCAGTCTCCCTGATTTTACCTGACTTAATTAATTACTTAAAATGAAAGTCTATTTATTTTTGGCTCCATTGTTGTAAGAAGAGTGGCGTCACTCATTTTGGCTTCTTCTGAGCTGAGAGAGGGTGACATGAGGGGGCACAGCATGAGGGACATGAGTTGCCTTTTAGAAGTCAGTTCGGTTTGAAGTCTGGTTGTGGTAAAACAGTTTGTAAAGTCATCTGGGGATGGGTTCTTCTATGAGAGAAACAAAAACCATGAGTACTGAATAAATGTTGCAGCAGCTGAAACAAGTCACTGTATAGTTGTACCCTCATCTGTCTTCAATATCCCCAGTTATCAGGACTTTCAACTTAATATTTAACTTTTAGTGTCACAGTTGTCCCACCCCATAAGATACAGTTTAATAATTTAATGTCATCTGATCTTGCAAATTCCTTTTACTAGTATGACCTCTGTGTGTAATAGAGAAACCTTTAATTCTGTTAGTCAGGGCTGGATAATCATACTAGCAAACACCAAGCCTACCTGTGTAGGTTAGGAATATCTGTAGGCCTTAAACAAAAAACTTCTGCCTCTGGTAGCTCCTCTTGATAGTCTCTTTTTATTCTCATCAGGCATTCCTCTCTGAGAATCCTTCTTTGTAGCCTCCAGTCTTACTTATTTTGGGAGGCTACCATAAAGTGTATACGTGAAAATATTTTCATTACTATTATTATTTAAAATGCCCAGGAATGGCTGTATTTTGGGTTTATCTGTCTTTGCTAAGAGTTTAAGATGAAGCAGTAAAACTGACTTTTGTTTCTATCTATTGTTAACAGTCAGCTGAGATTTTATGGGAGTCATTTCTGGGGAAACTTGAGAGCAGCTTCTCAGTTCTGCTAGTGCCATTTGCGCTAGGTGATTCCAGGTCTTGCTTGACCATGTGGCTTCTCTCAGAAGCATCAGGAATATCTCCCTTCTCTGATGACTCTCTTCTTCGTAGAAAATGCACTGATTGGCTTTCTGTTCTCCAGTGGCCTCATTAATCTTCCTGATCAGGAGTTTATGTGGCTGAGAGTTGCAAAGTTCTTTAGAGAAGTCTCCTGTTCCCTGGATACAAACTGACTCAGAGGGCAAGAGCCAAAATTTGTTTTATTGTCCCTTTTCATTTAAATTAAATTTTAAATCCTAATCTTAAACATCCAGCAAATAAATTTTAACAGCCTTATATTAAGAGTACTGTGCTTTAATGTCTATAATTTAAAATTATTTATCTTTTTATTATTTGGGATCTGTATTTTTCTGTCTTGTAGGTGATGCCTTATTATCTTAAATTAACCAATGTTGTGTTCAAAAGCAACTCTTTGTAAAACACTAACAGGGAATCTTTAGTTAACTTATAAGGAAATTACAAAATAAAATTAACAAGAGTAAAAATACTTAGTTCGTGTAATAGCTTCCCTGAATTTTTGGCTGAGTTATAAATTATATCCCCTTTTTGAGATCCTAGTAATCTTGACAGAAAAAAAAAACTTCTGAACATAACTTTAAATTAAATAACATCTGACCTACTGCTTTCGTAGTTATTTTCACATCTTGTAAGATGAGACACAGAGCCTTATCTCAGGTAAGGCAGGGCTCTATATAAATCTTAAGTCTTTTAGTTCTAAAGCTGATCTTTTTTTTTTTAAATATCATCTTACACAGTTTACATAAATTGTTTGAGGTCACATGAACATTAGCTAACACCATATGATATCACATTTAAAACATGAATTAAAGAAAGGCTGAAAGTTTTTAACCTTTACATAGATTAGGCGCTCATTAACTTAAAAATATATTTAAATTTTTCCCCAATGTAAAAAGTAACATAAAACTTTACATATCTTATTGATAACAAGTAAATAAATCCCCAATATATATATTTTTTTTACCATACAACTTCAGAACACCAGCTTGATGTAATGCTCTTTTAAAGTTTCTACCTTACAGACTTGTATACCTGGAAGATATGAGCACATTAATAGCATCACAATGACATTGATGTTTTTACATTAACCAAATTTAGCTTTTAAAGAAATTCCAGTACAGTGCTCTAAAATAACAGTTCTTATTTAATCAGTTGTTTAATTTTTATGGTTGCTTGCTCTAGAAAAATAAAAATAAACACAATGTTATGGGTAAACTTTTGTTTTCAGAAATTTGTGTCGCTTTATCACATGACTGATTTTTACAATCTTATACAGACTTTAGAACAAACTTATACAGACCTTACTAAATCAATCAGATATCTAACAAAAGTACTCATGAATGAGTAATCCCATATCAAATTTACTTCACTTATTTATCAAAATATTAGAGAAATGTATTGAACAGTGTAAACCATTTTTTTGTTAAAGGAAAAGTCCTAGAACCAAGGCATATTAGACATTTTATAGACATTAATATTTTATTAGATTTTTGAGCAGCTAGAAAAACTTGTAAGCTTAAATTTAAAGACATTTATTGTTATTTGTGTATCCAAATTTAAAGTGAACCATTTAACTCACGTGAATTAAAGATCTTCCAATCCACTTTTTAAAATTTGTTTTTATGAGTGCTTTTTTTTAATGATCGCTCCTTATATATGTTAATTTGTATATCATATATATGATATACGAACATATGGATATATGGACATACAACACATAACAAAAGTGTGCACAAATAATAATAGTAAGGCCTTGTAGCTTTTCACAGGTGAAATCTCCATTGCAATGTTTCAGAACTCCACTGTTGGTCAAAGATAGAACTGATGAGAAAAATATTAACCTAGTTCTCTAGGATCAAAATAATGAGCTCAAAAAAATACAGAATCTAAGGAAAAAAAATGAGAGTCCTAGAAAAAATCACTGGACAGTAATTAGTAAATACCATACGATTTACCTTTTTTTTCCCACTTAGACATCAGATCAGTCTCCTACTGAGCTTGCAGGCTTCTTTCATTTACATTTCAACATAAGTCCTGGCTGAGTTCTGGAAGGAGCTGGACAAAACTGCTATTCTGAGCGGACACCTCAGGCCTAAGGCACTTTAACCATAATTTTCAGGTGAGGATGTTGAAAATTATGATACAATTTTAAGATACAATTCAAAATTTTATACCTTAACATCTTGTTTTGTCAACAGATACCATACTATGATTTACTATCCTTGTCCAAATTAATGCACTGACACACTGTGACATTTTCCCAGGCTACCCAATTAAAAATTGGTGAAAAAAAAGACTAAATGATTGGGAAGTTACTTGCCAACTTGGAAGTAGAATTCTTTAGTTTTCCATTTTAAGTATTTAAGTTCTCTGGCATGAATTATCTGAAATCATAAACTAAAAAATTACCTAAACCCGACTTTTTACTGCAAGATTGAGCAATGCTACAAAAACCCATCCAGATACCATATTGTTACAATAAAACATCATCATTTAGACACACATTCAGCTAAGATCATTCCCAAGAAACAATTTATAATATCAACACATTATTGCACATGTCTTAAATGGCCAGAAACAAAGACAAAAGACAGACAGAAAGGAGCTCCAGACTATGGCTGACAGGACAGAAGCCTTTAAAACAGCAGATAAGAGAAAAATCTCCTACACCAGTGGCATGATAGATGTCCCCACAAGGGCATCAGATGTTTTCACAGAGGGGAAACCTGAAATGTAATACCAAAGGTCTCCATGGTGACTTTACTGCATTTAGTGTCTCCTTTTTCTTTTTCTCTTTTTTAAGAAAACAGAGGTGGCATAATACTTACAGTGCAGGGAAGGAAGGAGGGAATTTACTGAAGCAACAGGACTTCGGCAGCTGCTGGGAGTCCCTCAGTCCCGTCTTTTACTTACAGGATTAGCTCCTCTGGTTTGGTTCCACCCCAAGCATGCTGAATCTCCTAACATTTCAGTAGTCAGCTCTCAAAAATTCCGGGGTCGGGGGGGTATCAAAATTCGTAACTTAAATTTCAGTTCTGGACCTTGAAGCCAATTAATACCAATTTAATATAAGGACAGGGTTTGAGAAAAAGTAAAAGGGAGGTTTACTGCTTTGCTAACAAAGGATAAAAACAGGGGACTCTGTCCAAAGTTGTGACTCTCTTGATCTGGAGGGACAAGGGGTTTTAAAGGAGCTTCACTTGTTAACCTGGGAGATACTCAGTTATTAGGTCTCCAGCAGGCATTGCCCTCTGCAGTGGGTGTGCTCCACACAGCCAGCTAGGGGCTTCTCTCATCCTGCTTAACAAAGGGGGGTATAGTGCATCACATTTCTTTAAAACACAGTCCAAAGGGGTGACAGGCTTACATGCTTTATTACCCATTTTCACGTCCAATATCCTTAAGTTTTTACCACAGAAATCACACAACAAAACGCACAAATCAAACAAATAAAAAACATTTAGAACACAGAACAAAACACAAAAAAAACAGAAACTCGGCGAATAAACAGAAAACCAGAGGAGCAATGCAGCGTCTTGCTAAAGCTCCGGGGTAGGAGCTCCTGCGTGCCAGTCGGCACCTCTCTACACTTTCAGAGGTATTCCCTACAGAAAAGAACAGAGGAAAGAAGGATTCCTATTACTGTCCCGGACAGGAGTATATGTGAGCCTTCCCAGGCCACCTCTCTGTCATCAGAAGAGTACTCCCTTAACCGGATATCAGATGTTATAAAGGCGCCTCTTACCTATGAAGGCCTCCTCCACCAGGTGCTTGATAATAGTTTTAGTGCGATGGTTCACTGCAGTGATCCACGGACTGAAGGCTCATTCCAAGGCCTTGAAACTTGGCTCTCCAGCCTGGAGTCCTGGAGGATAGGCCAGCTTCAGAATTTCCAGCAGTCTGGCTTTGTGATCTGGTCGGGTCATGTTGCTGGGGAACTCCAAAATGTTAGTCCAGGACACAAGAAAAGATCACTGACTCCAATTAAAATCAAATTAAGGCAAGCTTAATATTTCACCCAGCCAGGCTGCCTCTCCCTCTCAAAATGGCGGGAACAAGACAGCAACCCCACCTTTCCTACAGCCCAGCTTTATAGCCCAGAAAGTTACACAAAAGGGGGGTTTACAGAAAACAGAACTTTGACAAGCATCACACTAATTGTAGTTTACATTTGTTTTTTCTGGCCCCAGCATCAGAAATTATGAGGACCATTAGAGCCTCAGAGAGGGTCATTGTCTGGCCAGGGAAGGCGAATATTTATGAGATGTCATTAAAGTTTCAGAGAGGGCTGTTATCTGGTCTGAGAGCCAGGCATGGGTGAGTTCAAAACATGGTCAGGCATTCTAAGCAGGTTCAGAATTTGCAGTAATTTATAGTAAAGCAAAAATTATCTTTTCATGGCTTTGTGGCAAGATGGCTCACAATTTTAATGAAAGATCATGTTGGGTGATCAACCCTGTCCCCTACTTTTGAAAAATCCTCTACCACCTCCAAGGTTGTGAACTCCTGAGCATTTTCCATTCCAGATATGTATTCACAGAATTTCTAACTCTTCTTTTGTAATTGCGTCTTACTTGGGGCGAAGTTAATGTCAAGCCATTGTTCTGGATGAGAGTGGGAAGAATATTGTGCAGCACATAATTGTATACACATTGGATTCACTTTCCAATTTTCCAATTGAAATACTGAATTCCTGACAATAACCCATACCCTTCTAGACGCTAACTACAAATACTAATATGATGGAGAAAAATAACCCAAACGGAATTGAAATACAAGCAGTTCAGAGGAGGCATGGTGTATATTGGACTTGCCTTTTGCAAGATAAAAGGTAGGTGTTATAAATCTAGTCCTTTTTTAATTGAAATAGTTTTATATGTGTATTAAAGTTAACAAATATGTGAATTCCTATCTCCCTTTCGCTGTAACCTATTCAGCACATTAATTTTTATATACACATATAGAATCCTACCTGATATCACACATACATTTTTGTGAGGTGCCTGACATTGCAGATACAAATTGTGAGAAGAGATTACTCCACCTAAATGCTTTTGGAACTGAAAATTCAAGCTAATGGTGAGCTTCCTAGTTGAAAAACATTATATATAAATCCATGTTCAGTAAAATGAATATTTTTGGATCTGTGGATGATATATATTTCATGGTGAAATTCGATTGGCATATATAATTCTACTTTTGAATGTCTTTGTTTGTGTGTGTGTTTGTGTGTGTGTGTGTGTATATATATATATATATATATATATATAAAATAAATCTCCAGATTTTTCAAAATATGAAATATATGTGTCTTATATACACTCCCTAAATTCATTCATGTTCATGTATGTGGATTAATAATCAACTTTTCACAAGATTATTCTCAGAAATATTCATCCACCTGAAATACATATTTGTTTCCTAGTACTGATAACTAACTTCAGTGAAAGGTGCAAACAAATCCTAGTATTTCTACATTAACTGACCTAGTTTAACATCAATGCTAGTAGATTCCTATGGGACATGATGTGTATTTTGACATTAATTATTATTCAAAACTGGTACATTACTATTTCTTCAGTTTATGCACAACATAGGATATATATTTCATCCACTACTTAGCAAATTTATAGGCATTTGTTTCACTTTCAATCACTTCTTGTCCAGAACACATGTATTTCCCTATGTTTCTTGACTGGTCTTTTCATGAGACTTTTTTCAAATATATTATTTTCAATTTCCATGATCAATTTTTAAGCAAAACTCACACATCCTTCATGATAAAACATAACCCTAAGATGACCATTAGATATATAACTGGTTGGAATGATTGATTGTGCATCATTATAACATTTCTTATATATTTTCAGATATCCATTCAATCCATTATTTAAAGTGGATCCAGTTATATTATTTATTCCCAGTATGGTCTATTCATGCGTTATTGCTATATTCATAGACAGAGGGTATACCTATTTGTACCCCAATACAAATTTATATGTCTTCAAAATATTGCTCCTGGAAATGGTGTTAGAAATACTCATGTCACGTGATATACATATACATTTTATCACAGAAATATTCTGGACACAAAAAGCAAAGGTCACACTTTCAATTGTACCAAAGCCTAAATGGAAAGTGAGCATGGATTACTAAAAACATCTATGTCCAGGTTGCCTAATGCTCTCAAATGTCAATCCTATTGGTGACTACATATTTGTTTCTTCCTAAGATTATATATTCAACCTCAAGCCTGTTGAAAATGTCTAATCCTATCACTCACTTTGTACTTTGCTTGATTTCCTAATGTCTTTATTGATATCTGCTTTCCCTCATATTTTCCCCAGTTCATCATTGTGACTGACTCTTCACATGTGCTGACATTAACACTCACTCTCTAACCGAAACCCTATTGCTAAAGAACTTTTTGTCCAAATCCTATACTCACTCTTCATTCTAAACCTAACGACTACCTTCCTCATCGTACTGAATATCGCTTTTTGACTGGATGTTCTCTTCAACATTCAATCATCCAAGGTACAAGGTCCTATGCCATTGTATATTGATTTATCTGAGACAACTGTGCAGCACATAACTCAAAGCTAAGTATACCACTTAAGGGTCCAATTCCCTTCTGGGCTTCAAATCTTTCCTAATTTTCTGCTTTCATACTTATATTTCACCTATATACTCTTGTAAATATCGAAGGTTGCCAATACCATTATTCATCTCGCAAAATGATTCGTAACCCAAATCAAACATGTTATTAACCCTAAACATACACTGTTCCGTCAATATAACTTACAGAAGAGCAGGGACAGAGTTGGTCTTACAATATAGGAATGTAGGTGATCTTCCACCTTCTGAGAACCTCAAAGATCCATGGAGAAATGATCCTTGGAGAAGATTTATGCAGCTATGTAGGACCTGAGAGAGCAATAGAAATCTTCCATGGCAAACAACCTGGTCAGGATGAATTGATGGGTCTAAGTCAGCCTCTCTTTTCTTATTGTAAAGAAGTTGGAAGAAACCACGCCTGTGTGGAGAGCTGTACCTGGGTGCCTAAGGTTGATATTCCATTCTAACTTCTGAATGTGTCAGAGGATGTTGGGGCAGCCTCCATCTCATGGGACCCTTGGAAGCAACTGTTAGGACAAAGTGGTTTTCAAGGCAGTGACCTCATTCAGTTCCTGAAGGAAGTGACCTCTCCTCACTTCTTTGGTGATTGAATTCTCTGAACTTGGGATCCAGGAAGCCAGGCACCCATAGCCAGTCCCAGTCCTAGTCCCATTGGGCTAACTTGTTTGCTTTTTCCAAGGACAGAGTCAGTCTTTCTTGGTACCTACTGATGTGAGGATGGCCAATTGCCAGCAGAGCTCTGAAGAGGCACCTTCCCTGAGAAAGCAGGTAGTGGCTCACCGCTGTCTCCTGACAACTTCACATAGTTGGCCAAGGAGACCAGATCTGAGAGAGGACAGGCCATTTCGGGGGAACATAATATGGCCCACCAGTCAGAAGACACTCTGGATAGTCACAGACCTACTTGGGGGAAGGAGGTGGCTTTGCCGTTGTGGGTGTGAGTTTGTGGTTTTTTTCTCATGTTCTGAGAATATGTAGGAAAGGCGTTTTTTTCTGGTGTGGAGTGGACTGTTTCTAGTAAGTCCTTTGACATTGTGAGGGTTTCTATGTCTGTGTATCCCACTGTA
Organism: Callospermophilus lateralis; assembly: GCF_048772815.1. NCBI lineage: Eukaryota > Metazoa > Chordata > Mammalia > Rodentia > Sciuridae > Callospermophilus > Callospermophilus lateralis. The sequence continues at coordinate 283,751 of NW_027514468.1, read as the reverse complement.
TCCGTGGTTGTAGACATTAGAAAAGAGAATGCATCAATGGATTTGTTTTCTCTAGTAGAAAGCTTCCCCACATTAATACTGCCCTATAGATTAATGGACTTCACTTTGCCTTATGGATGGGCAACACCTACTGTCTTCTTAAGTTACTGTTTTCTTCGTGAATTCTGGCCACTCTACAGAATACGCTCATGGTTTTGTGTCCCAGATATGTAACACCACAAGGCTCTGTGACATGGCCATGTACTGGATAGCTGAAGAGATTGAGAGCATCTCAGAAAACTCAGATATCATTGTGACCAGTAAAGTCTCAGTGAAGAAACCCTTCTTGGGCCATTTGCTTACTTGTGTTTCAATTACCCTGAATGTCAGGAAGGTCTTTGCCTCATGCCAACCCTTTGTGAAGCCTGAAGAAAACTGTTTTCATATGGAAATGAATGGGCTTCACCTGTGGCTTTTTGCTTAATTGCTTTGGAATGGGATGTGTCTGAATCAGTCTCTGGTCCTTGTGTGAGGCTGTGACTTAGATTCTCAGCACCCAATGGATCTAAAGAAAAATCCCATGTGCTTCCCAAACCCAAATCTTCAAAATATTGCTCCTGGAAATGGTGTTAGAAATACTCATGTCACGTGATATACATATACATTTTATCACAGAAATATTCTGGACACAAAAAGCAAAGGTCACACTTTCAATTGTACCAAAGCCTAAATGGAAAGTGAGCATGGATTACTAAAAACATCTATGTCCAGGTTGCCTAATGCTCTCAAATGTCAATCCTATTGGTGACTACATATTTGTTTCTTCCTAAGATTATATATTCAACCTCAAGCCTGTTGAAAATGTCTAATCCTATCACTCACTTTGTACTTTGCTTGATTTCCTAATGTCTTTATTGATATCTGCTTTCCCTCATATTTTCCCCAGTTCATCATTGTGACTGACTCTTCACATGTGCTGACATTAACACTCACTCTCTAACCGAAACCCTATTGCTAAAGAACTTTTTGTCCAAATCCTATACTCACTCTTCATTCTAAACCTAACGACTACCTTCCTCATCGTACTGAATATCGCTTTTTGACTGGATGTTCTCTTCAACATTCAATCATCCAAGGTACAAGGTCCTATGCCATTGTATATTGATTTATCTGAGACAACTGTGCAGCACATAACTCAAAGCTAAGTATACCACTTAAGGGTCCAATTCCCTTCTGGGCTTCAAATCTTTCCTAATTTTCTGCTTTCATACTTATATTTCACCTATATACTCTTGTAAATATCGAAGGTTGCCAATACCATTATTCATCTCGCAAAATGATTCGTAACCCAAATCAAACATGTTATTAACCCTAAACATACACTGTTCCGTCAATATAACTTACAGAAGAGCAGGGACAGAGTTGGTCTTACAATATAGGAATGTAGGTGATCTTCCACCTTCTGAGAACCTCAAAGATCCATGGAGAAATGATCCTTGGAGAAGATTTATGCAGCTATGTAGGACCTGAGAGAGCAATAGAAATCTTCCATGGCAAACAACCTGGTCAGGATGAATTGATGGGTCTAAGTCAGCCTCTCTTTTCTTATTGTAAAGAAGTTGGAAGAAACCACGCCTGTGTGGAGAGCTGTACCTGGGTGCCTAAGGTTGATATTCCATTCTAACTTCTGAATGTGTCAGAGGATGTTGGGGCAGCCTCCATCTCATGGGACCCTTGGAAGCAACTGTTAGGACAAAGTGGTTTTCAAGGCAGTGACCTCATTCAGTTCCTGAAGGAAGTGACCTCTCCTCACTTCTTTGGTGATTGAATTCTCTGAACTTGGGATCCAGGAAGCCAGGCACCCAGAGCCAGTCCCAGTCCTAGTCCCATTGGGCTAACTTGTTTGCTTTTTCCAAGGACAGAGTCAGTCTTTCTTGGTACCTACTGATGTGAGGATGGCCAATTGCCAGCAGAGCTCTGAAGAGGCACCTTCCCTGAGAAAGCAGGTAGTGGCTCACCGCTGTCTCCTGACAACTTCACATAGTTGGCCAAGGAGACCAGATCTGAGAGAGGACAGGCCATTTCGGGGGAACATAATATGGCCCACCAGTCAGAAGACACTCTGGATAGTCACAGACCTACTTGGGGGAAGGAGGTGGCTTTGCCGTTGTGGGTGTGAGTTTGTGGTTTTTTTCTCATGTTCTGAGAATATGTAGGAAAGGCGTTTTTTTCTGGTGTGGAGTGGACTGTTTCTAGTAAGTCCTTTGACATTGTGAGGGTTTCTATGTCTGTGTATCCCACTGTATCCGTGGTTGTAGACATTAGAAAAGAGAATGCATCAATGGATTTGTTTTCTCTAGTAGAAAGCTTCCCCACATTAATACTGCCCTATAGATTAATGGACTTCACTTTGCCTTATGGATGGGCAACACCTACTGTCTTCTTAAGTTACTGTTTTCTTCGTGAATTCTGGCCACTCTACAGAATACGCTCATGGTTTTGTGTCCCAGATATGTAACACCACAAGGCTCTGTGACATGGCCATGTACTGGATAGCTGAAGAGATTGAGAGCATCTCAGAAAACTCAGATATCATTGTGACCAGTAAAGTCTCAGTGAAGAAACCCTTCTTGGGCCATTTGCTTACTTGTGTTTCAATTACCCTGAATGTCAGGAAGGTCTTTGCCTCATGCCAACCCTTTGTGAAGCCTGAAGAAAACTGTTTTCATATGGAAATGAATGGGCTTCACCTGTGGCTTTTTGCTTAATTGCTTTGGAATGGGATGTGTCTGAATCAGTCTCTGGTCCTTGTGTGAGGCTGTGACTTAGATTCTCAGCACCCAATGGATCTAAAGAAAAATCCCATGTGCTTCCCAAACCGAAATGGCCAAAAGAGAAGTCATTGTGGATGAATTTTTTTGCCTTCTTGTTTTAGGTTCCTGACCTCCATTAAGTGAGAATAGGGATTCTTTGGATTAAATGAGTTTTTCAAATCCCTGCAGAGGCTTGCCCATATGTGCTTGGGTTTTCTCATGACTCCAAATCACATAAAGAATCTATACCTCACAGCCAGTAGGCCTCAAATTGGAGAAGCGGAACACTTTAACATCAGGAATATTTGATCACTCCAGGTTCATAGGGGGAGTGTCCAGGCCAGCATGATTTTAGGCAAATGAGGGGCAAGTGAGCTTATTTTGGACAGTTTCTTAGGCTGTGCCCCTCATAGAAATCTCCAGCCAGAGGTTATGATGAGTGTCTATATGGAAGAAGATGAGGGCCCTGTGGGAGTGTTTTGATTTTAATTGTGGTCATTTTTGTGGTGGTTGGAAGGAATGACTGGTTCCACCTGGGCTTGAACTCTGGCGTGATTCCCCTTAGAAACTGAGTTCTGGAACTTAACTCAGAGAAGTATTGCCATGAATTGTTTTGGGATTTTAGAAGGCCATGCATGAGACTCACCCATGGAAACTGAGATCTAGGCCCAGGGTGTCTTTCCACAAAACAATGGGAACCTCAGCCAGGATATCACATGATTTTATTCTGAAAGATTGGCAGGTATAGTTGAGAGTCAAAACACATATGGACCTCACATTGTAGGCCTCAATTTGCCTGGCTTCATGTGACCTTTTGGCAACTCTTTGAGAAGCCTTGCCTGTGAGTGTTCTCCAGAGCTTTCATTGAAATGAGCTTTCTCAACACTTAATGGTTCCTGAATGATTTGAAACCCACAGTGCCTCCAACTTAATCTTTGAAAAATGGCTAGATAAATACCATGAAATTTTTGAAATTTCCATGACCAGGTGGCACTGGAGAATCTTTGGAAGTCCTGTGGTTGATCATGTGTATACCAGAGAATGCCTTGTTTTACTGGGTTTTATGAAAATGGTGTAGAACAGAGATGCCAGTAATTTGTATCCTGCTGAGTAGTGGGCCTAGAGCAGTGGTGGGCAGGTGTGTGATAAAACACCATGGTGGGGCCATGTGGATCGGCCATTGGCTTCCAAATGGATTATGACTGACATAGTGCAGAAATCAGACACTTATATGTAAAGGCATTTTTTATATGGAGAGGTTTCAGGGCAATGTTCAGAATCAGTTTACTATGGTTATTGGGGCAAGCTGTGTGGGATAGAAGCCTGGTTGGTGCATTCTCCTGCAGACCCTGACCCACCACACGTGACAGAACTCCCTTCAGCACTGTATCCTAGTAGAACTCCTTGTATTTGGTGAAGCAAATACCAAATTCCCAGTGCAGCAGCAAGAAACACCACGAAAAGTGGAGGATGACCAAATGTCTTCACAGTCCACACGAGGAGACACTTAGCCTCCAGTGGCCACAGTTTACATACAAAGAGAGAATTCAGCACTGCTGCCTCATGGTCATTGGAATATAAGAAACCATGTCTTCCAGGTCACATAGATGCAGACCCATTTTGATGGTCTCACTACAAAGGAAGTTAAAGCTCATGACAACAACATATATTTCAAGTGCCCAACCTCAGAGGCAGTTTTCCAAGAAGTCTTAGGCCAGCAGAGCTCCATGTTTGTGGAGTGTTTACACTGTTCTTTACTTTTGGAAACTCCTCTACCACCACCAAGGTTGTGAACTCCCGAGCATATTCCATTCCAGATATGTATTCACAGATTTTCACACTTTTCTACTCTAATTGTGTCTTACTTGGGCCAAGGTAATATCAAGGCATTGTTCTGAATGTGAGTGGGAAAATTTTTGTGTAGCACATATTTACATACACATTCGATTCATTTTTCAATTTTCTATTTGAAATACTGAAGCCCTGAAACTAACACATATCCTACTATACTCTGACTAATAATTCTAATATGATGGTGAAAAATAACCCAAACAGAATAGAAATACAAGCAGTTCAGAGGAGGCATGGTGTATTGTTACAATTGCCTTTTGCATTATATAGTGTAGGAGTTATAAATCTAGTCATTTTTTTGTTGAAATAGTTCTACATGTGTTTTTAAAATTAACAAATATGTGAATTCCTGTCTCCCTTTCTCTGTAGCCAATTCAGCACATGTATTTTTATATGCACATATAGAATTCTACCTGGTACCACACGTACATACTTGTGAGGTAACTGAATTGGCAGATGCAAATTGTGAGAAAGGATAACTCCTCCTAAATGATGTTGGAACTGAAAATTCAACCTATGGGTGAGCTTCCTAGTTGAATAACATTATACATTAATCCATGTTCAGTAAAATGAATATTTTTCGATCTGTGGATTATATATATTTCTTGATGAATTTCGATTGGCATATATATTGCTACTTTTTTTCTTTTATTGGTTGCTCAAAACATTAAAAATCTCTTGACATATAATATTTCATACATTAGATTCAAGTGGCTTATGAACTCCCATTTTTAGCCCAAATAGAGATTACAGAATCACATCGATTACACATCCACATTTTTACATAATGCCCTATTAGCTACTGTTGTATTCTGCTACCTTTCCTATACTCTACTATCTCCCCTCCCCTTCCTTCCGATCTTCTCTATTTTCCCCATCTACTGTAATTTATTTCACTCCATGTTTATTTTCCCATTCCACTCACAACAATATGTAATTTTGTGTAACAATGAGGGTCTCCCTCCATTACCATGCAATTTCCCTTTTCTCTCACTTACCCTCCCACCTCATGTCTCTGTTTAAAGTTAATCTTTTCTTCCTGCTATTGCTCCCTGCTCTGTTCTTAGTTGCTCTCATTATATCAAAGAAGACATTTGGTATTTATTTTTTAGGGATTGGCTATCTTCACTAAGCATAATCTGCTCCAGTGCCATCCATTTTTCTGCAAATTTTATGATTTTGTCATTTCTTAGTGCTGCGTAATACTCCATAGTGTATAAATGCCACATTTTTTTTATCCATTCATCTATTGAAGGGCATCTGGGTTGGATCCACAGTGTATCAATTGTGATTTGTACTGCTATGAAAATCCATGTGGTAGTATCCCTGTATTACTCTCTTTTAAGGTCTTCAGGGAATAGTCAGAGAAGGGCAATAGCTGAGTCAAATTGTGGTTCCATTCACAGCTTTCCCAGGAATCTCCATACTGCTTTCCAAATTGGCCACACCAGTTTACAGTCCCACCAGCAATGTACAAGAGTATCTTTTACCCCACATCCTTGCCAGCACTTGTTGTTGTTTGACTTCATAATGGCTACCAATTTACTGGAGTGAGATGGTATCTTAGGGTGATTTTTGATTTGAATTTCTCTGACTGCTAGAAATGGTGAGCATTTTATTATGTACTTGATGAATGATTGTATGTCCTCCTCTGAGAAGTGTCTGTTCAAGTCCTTGACCCATTTGTTTATTGGGTTATTTGTTATCTTATTGTCTAATTTTTTGAGTTCTTTGTATATTCTGGATATTAGGCCTCTATCTGAAGTGTGAGGAGTAAAAATTTGTTCCAATGATGTATGCTCCTTATTTACCTCTTTTATTCTTTCTCTTGCTGATAAAAAACTTTTCAGTTTAAGTAGTCCCATTTGTTGATTCTTGTTATTAACTCTTGTGCTATGGATGTCATATAAAGGAATTTGGAGCCCGACCCCATAATATGTAGATCAGAGCCAACTTTTTCTTCTATCAGACACAGAGTCTCTGATTTGATATCTAGCACCTTGATCCACTATGAGTTAACTTTTGTGCATGGCGAGAGAAAGGAATTCAGTTTCATTTTGTTGCACATGGATTTCCATTTTTCCCAACACCATTTGTTGAAGATACTATATTTCCTCCATTGCATGCTTTTAGCTCCTTTATCAAATATAAAATAGTTGTAGCTTTTTGGATTAATCTCTGTGTCCTCCATTCTGTACCATTGGTCCACCCGCCTGTTTTGGTACCAGTACCATGCTGGTTTTTTTTTAATTAATTTTATTGTAGGTTGTTCAAAACATTTCATAGTTCTTGATATATCATATTTCACACTTTGATTCAATTGGAATATGAGCTCCCATTTTTACCCCATATACAGAATGCAGAATCACATCAATTGCACAACCATTGATTTACATATTGCCATTCTGGTGACTGTTGTATTCTGTTGCCTTTCCTATCCTCTACTATCTCCCCTCCCCCCTCTCCTCCCCTCTTCTCTCTCTACCTCCTCTACTGTAATTCATTTCTCCCCCTTATATTTTTCCTCCTTTCCCCTCACTTCCTCTTGTATGTATGTAATTTTGTATACCCCTGAGGGTCTCCTTCCATTTACATGCAATTTTCCTTCTCTCTCCCTTTCCCTCCCACCTCTCATCCCTATTTAATGTTAATCTTCTTCTCATGCTCTTCGTCCTTACTCTGTTCTTAGTTACTCTCCTTATATCAAAGAAGATATTTGGCATTTGTTTTTAAGGGATTGGCTAGCTTCACTTAGCATAACCTGCTCTAATGCCATCCATTTCCCTCCAAATTCTATGATTTTGTCATTTCTTAATGCAGAGTAATATTCCATTGTGTATAAATGCCACATTTTTTTATCCATTCTTTTATTGAAGGGCATCTAGGTTGGTTCCACAGTCTTGCTATTGTGAATTGTGCTGCTATGAACATGGATGTAGCAGTGGCCCTATAATGTGCTCTTTTTAGGTCTTTAGGGAATAGACCGAGAAGGGGAATAGCTGGATCAAATGGTGGTTCCATCCCGAGCTTTCCAAGAAATCTCCATACTGCTTTCCAAATTGGGCGCACCAATTTGCAGTCCCACCAGTAATGTACAAGAGTACACTTTTCCCGACATCCTCGCCAGCATTTGTTGTTGTTTGACTTCCTAATGGCTGCCAATCTTACTGGAGTGAGATGGTATCTTAGGGTGGTTTTTATTTGCATTTCTCTGACTCCTAGAGATGGTGAGCATTTTTTCATATACTTCTTGATTGATTGTATGTCCTCCTCTGAGAAATTTCTGTTCAGGTCCTTGGCCCATTTGTTGATTGGGTTATTTGTTATCTCATTGTCTAATTTTTTTAGTTCTTTGTATATTCTGGATATTAGGGCTCTGTCTGAAGTGTGAGGAGTAAAGATTTGTTCCCAGGACGTAGGCTACCTATTTACCTCTCTTATTGTTTCTTTTGCTGAGAAAATAACTTTTTAGTTTGAGTAAGTCCCATTTGTTGGTTCTAGTTATTAACTGTTGTGCTATGGGTGTGCTATTTAGGAATTTGGATCCCGACCCCACAGTATGTAGATCATAGCCAACTTTTTCTTCTATCAGACGCCATGTCTCTGATTTGATATCAAGTTCCTTGATCCACTTTGAGTTAACTTTTGTACATGGTGAGAGAAAGGGATTCAGTTTCATTTTGTTGCATATGGATTTCCAGTTTTCCCAACACCATTTTTTGAAGATGCTAGCCTTCTTCCATTGCATGCTTTTAGCCCCTTTATCGAATATAAGATAGTTGTAGTTTTGTGGATTGGTTTCTGTGTCCTCTATTCTGTACCATTGGTCCACCCGCCTGTTTTGGTACCAGTACCATGCTGTTTTTGTTTCTATTGCTCTGTAGTATAGTTTGAAGTCTGGTATAGCTATACCGACTGGTTCACACTTCCTGGTTAGCAATGTTTTTGCTATTCTGGGTCTTTTATTTTTCCATATGAATTTCATGATTGCTTTCTCTATTTCTACAAGAAATGCCATTGGGATTTTGATTGGCATTGCATTAAACCTATTGAGAACTTTTGTTAATATCGCCATTTTGATGATGTTAATTCTACCTATCCATGAACAGGGTATATTTTTCCATCTTTTAAGAACTTCTTCAATTCTTTCTTTAGGGTTCTGTAGTATTCATTGTATAAGTCTTACACCTCTTTTGTTAGGTTGATTCCAAAGTACTTTGTTTTTTCTGAGGATATTGTGAATGGGGTGGTTGTCCTCATATGTATTTTAGAGGATTTGTCGCTGATATACAGGAATGCCTTTGATTTATGCGTGTTGATTTTATATCCTGCCACTTTGCTGAATTCATTTATTAGCTCTAATAGTTTCTTTGTAGACCCTTTTGGGTCTGCTAGGTATAGAATCATGTCATCTGCAAATAGTGATAATTTGAGTTCTTCTTTTCCTATTTTTATGCCTTTAATTTCTTTTGTCTGTCTAATTGCACTGGCCAGTGATTCGAGAACTATGTTGAACAGAAGTGGTGAGAGAGGGCATGCCTGTCTTGTACCAGATTTTAGAGGGAATGCCTTCAGTTTTTCTCCATTCAGAATGATGCTAGGCTGAGGCTTTGCATAGATATCTTTTACAATATTGAGGTATGTTCCTGTTATCCCTAGTTTTTCTAGAGTTTTGAACATAAAGGGATGCTGTACTGTGTCGAATGCTTTTTCCGCATCTATTGAGATGATCATATGGTTCTTATATTTAAGCCTATTGATGTGGTGAATAACATTTATTGATTTTCGTATACTGAACCAACCTTGCATCCCAGGGATAAATCCTACCTGATCATGGTGCACAATTTTTTTGATATGTTTTTGTATCCGGTTCGCGAGAAGTTTATTGAGCATTTTTGCATCTAGGTTCATTAGAGATATTGGTCTGTAGTTTTCTTTCTTTGGAGTGTCTTTGTCTGGTTTAGGAATCAGGGTGATGTTGGACTCATAGAATGAATTTGGAAGTTCTCCCTGTTTTTCATTTTCCTGAAATAGCTTGAAAAGTATTGGTATTAGTTCCTCTTTAAAGGTTTTGTAAAACTCTGCTGTATACCCATCCGGTCCTGGGCTTTTCTTAGTTGGTAGTCTTTTGATGGTTTCTTTATTTCCTCAGTTGATATTCGTCTGTTTAGGTTGTCAATATCCTCCTAACTCAATCTGGGCAAATCATATGACTTAAGAAATTTATCGATGCCTTCACTATCTTCTAATTTATTGGAGTATAAGGATTCAAAATAATTTCTGATAATCTTCTGTATTTCTGAAGTGTCTGTTGTGATATTGCCTTTTTCATCCCATATGCGAGTAATTTGAGTTCTCTCTCTTCTTCTCTTCATTACCGTGGCTAATGGTCTGTCAATTTTATTTATTTTTTCAAAGAACCAACTTTTAGTTTTGTCAATTTTTTTCAATTGTTTCTTTTGTTTCAATTTCATTAATTTTTGCTCTGATTTTAATTATTTCTTGTCTTCTACTTTTTTGCTGTTGTTTTGCTCTTCTTTTTCTAGGACATTGAGTTGAAGTATTAGATCATTTATTTGTTGGTTTTTTTCTTTTTTTAAGGAATGAACTCCAAGCAATAAATTTTCCTCTTAGAACTGCTTTCAATGTGTCCCATAGATTCTGATATGTTGTGTCTGTGTTTTCATTTATATCTAAGAATTTTTTAATATCCTCCTTGATGTCTTCTATAACCCATTTATCATTCAGTAACCTATTTTTCATTCTCCAATTGATGCATGATTTTTCCTTACTTCTTTTATCGTTGATTTTCAATTTCATTTCATTATGTTCAGATAAGATGCATGGTATTATCTCTACTCCTTTATATTGTCTAAGAGTTGCCCTGTGACATAATATATGATCTATTTTTGAGAAGGATCCAAGTGCTGCTGAGAAAAAAGTGTAACTGCTTGATCTTGGGTGGTATATTCTATATATGTCAATTAAGTCTAGGTTATTAATTATGTTATTGAGTTCTATAGATTCCTTATTCAACTTTTCTTTGTAAGATCTATCCAGTGGTGAGAGAGGTGTGTTGAAGTCTCCCATGATTATTGTATGGTGGTCTATTAGACTCTTGAACTTGAGAAGAGTTTGTTTGATGAACATAGCTGCACCATTGTTTGGGGCATATATATTTATGATTGTGATGTCTTGTTGGTGTATGGTTCCCTTGAGCTGTATGTAGTGTCCCTCTTCATCCCTTTTGATTAACTTTGGCTTGAAATCTATTTTATTTGATATGAGTATGGACACTCGTGCTTGTTTCCGAAGTCCATAAGAGTGATATGATTTTTCCCAACCTTTCACCTTCAGTCTATGTATGTCTTTTCTTATCAGATGCGTCTCCTGAAGGCAGCATATTGTTGTGTCTTGTTTTGTGATCCATTCTACTAGCCTGTGTCTCTTAATTCCTGAGTTTAAGCCATTAACATTTATGGTTATTATTGAGATATGGGTTGTTCTTCCAGTCATATTGGTTTATTTATGTTACTAAACATGGTTTGTTTTCCTCTTTGATTATTCCCCCTCTTTACTGTACTCCCTCCCGCTGTTGGTTTTCATTGTTATTTTCCATTTCCTCTTCCTGCAATGTTTTGCCAAGGATGTTTTGAAGAGATGGTTTTCTAGCTTCAAATTCTTTTCACTTTTGTTTATCATGGAAGGTTTTAATTTCATCTTCCATACTGAAGCTTAATTTTGCTCGATACACAATTCTTGGTTGGAACCCATTTTCTTTCAGTGTTTCAAATATGTTATTCCAGGATCTTCTAGCTTTCAGAGTCTGTGTTGAAAGATCAGCTGTTATCCTGATTGGTTTACCCCTAAATGTAATCTGCTTCCTTTCTCTTGTAGCTTTTAAAATTCTCTCCTTATTCTGTATGTTGGGCATCTTCATTATAATGTGTCTAGGTGTGGATCTCTTACGATTTTGCACATTCGGCGTCCCGTAGGCTTCTAGGATATGGGATTCTGTCTCATTCTTCAAGTCTGGGAAGTTTTCTCGTATTATTTCATTGAATAGATTGCTCATTCCTTTTGTTTGGAACTCTATACCTTCCTGAATCCCAATGACTCTTAAGTTTGGTCTCTTTATGTTATCCCATATTTCTTGAATGTTCTGCTCATGGTTTCTTAACAGATTTGCTGAGCTGTCTATGTTCTTCTCCAGTTGAAATACTTTGTCTTCATTTTCTGATGTTCTATCTTCTAAGTGTTCTACTCTGCTGATAGTATTCTCAATTGAGTTTTTAATTTGGTTTATTGTTTCCTGCATTTCCAGGATTTCTGTTTGTTTGTTTTTTATAACCTTGATCTCCCTGTATAATTGATCTTTTGCTTCTTGTATTTGTTTATGTAATTCATTTTCGAAGTGGTCGAAGTGGTCTTTCATTGTCTGATTATGCTGTCTAATGTCTTCCTTGAGACTCCAGATAATCTGAAGCATGTATATCCTGAATTCTTTATCTGACATTCCATCTGCTGCAGATATTACCTCTTCTAAAGTTGAGTTGACCTGCATTGCTTGTGGTCCTTTCTTTCCTTGTCTTTTCATACTGATCGCGTTTCTTTCTGCTTGGTGAAACTGTTGTGTTATTGATTTTCCCCCTATATATTTATATTGCTCTTGTATAGTTGCAAAGTCTCCCTCGCAGGCTTTGGCCGTGGTTCTGCCCCTGCTCCAATTGGGGCAATGTGCCTACTACCCCAGCAGGCTGCTGTGCCTCTACTTTCGGTGGGCCTGTTCTTTCGGTGGTCACAGGTTCGCCTACCTTGCAGGCGTGAGCAGCGGCTCTGCACCTCCGCTGGCCGCTAGGCCTCTTCTGTCTGTCGTTTGCAGGTCTGTCTACCTAACAGGTGCTGGTGGCGGCTCTGCCCCTCCCCCAACCGGGGTGATGTGTCAGACGGGCCACTGGGCCTGTTTTGTCAGTGGTCACGGTATCGCCTACCTTGCAGGTGGGTGGGGCAGCTGTGCCCCTCTGCAGGTTTCTGGGCCTGACCTGCCGGTGGGTCGCAGGTCATTCATTTTTTAGTTCTAGTAGTTTTTGTACACCTTTTTGTGTCTTCTATGTATAGAATAATGTCACCCGAAAATAGTGATAATTTACGTTCTTATTTTCCTATTTTTATGCCTTTTATTTCTTTAGTATGTCTAATTGCTCTGGCCAGTGTTTCGAGAACTATATGGAATAGAAGTGGTGAGAGAGGGCATCCCTGTCTTGTTCCAGATTTTAGAAGAAATGCCTTCAATTTTTCTCCATTCATAATGATGCTAGCCTGAGGCTTAGCATTGATAGCTTTTACAATGTCGAGGTAACTTCCTGTTATCCCTATTTTTTCTAATGTTTTGAACATAAAGGGATGCTGTACTTTGTCAAATGCTTTTTTTGCTTCTATCGAGATGATCATATGGTTCTTATCTTTAAGTCTATTGATGTGGTGAATAACATTTATTGATTTCCGTATATTGAACCATCATTGCATCCCAGCTATGAATCCTACTTGATCATGGTGCATAATTTTTTTGATGTGCCTTTGTATTAGATTCACCAGAGTTTTATTGAGGATTTTTGCATGTAGGTTTATCAGATATATTGGTCTGTAGTTTTCTTTCTTTGAGGTGTCTTTTTCTGATTTCGGAATCAGAGTGATGTTGGCCTCATAGAATGAATTTGGAAGAGCTCCCTCTTTTTCTCTATGCTGAAATAACTTGAAAAGTATTGGTATTAAATCTTCTTTAAATGTTTTGTAAAACTCCGCTGTATAGCCATCCGTTCCTGGGCTTTTCTTGGTTTGTAGTCTTTTGATTGCTTCTTCTGTTTCATCCATTGACATTGGTCTGTTTAAATTGTGTGTATCCTTCTGACTCAGTCTGGGAATATCATATGACTTAAGAAATTTATCGATGTCTTCACTATATTCTATTTTATTGGAATATAGGTTTTCTAAATAATTTCTAATTGTCTTCTGTATTTCGGAAGCATCTGTTGTAATATTGCCTTTTTCATCCCATATGTTAGTAATTTGAGTTCTCTCTTTTCTTCTCTTCATTAGCATTCCTAATGGTCTGTCGAACATATTTATTTTTTCGAAGAACCACCTTTTAGTTTTGTTAATTTTTTCAATAGTTTCTTTTGTTTCAATTTCGTTGATTTCTGCTCTGATTTTAATTATTTCTTGCTTTCTGCTACATTTTTTGTTGTTTTGCTCTTCCTTTTCTAGGGCTTTGAGTTGAAGTGTGAGCTCATTTATTTGTTCGTTTTTCCTTTTTTTCAGGAATGACCTCCAGGCGATGAATTTCCCTCTTAAAACTGCTTTCATTGTGTCCCATAGATTCTGATATATTGCGTCTGTATTTTCATGTATCTCTAAGAATTTTTTGATTTCCTCCTTTATATCTTCTGTAACTCACTGATCATTCAGTAACATATTGTTCATTTTCCATGTGATGTAGGATTTTTCCTTCCTTTTTTTATCATTGGTTTCCAGTTTCATTCCATTATGATCAGAAAAAATTCATGGTATTATCTCAACCCCTGTATATTTACTGAGGGTTGCCCTATGACATAATATATGGTCTATTTTTGAGAAGGATCCACGTGCTACTGAGAAAAAAGTATATCCACTTGATGATGATTGATATATTCGATATATGTCAGTTAAGTCTAGGTTATTGATTGTGATATTGAGTTCTATAGATTCATTATTCACTTTTGTTTGGAGGATCTGTCCAATGGTGAGAGAGGTGTGTCGAAGTCACCCATAATTATTGTGTTGTGGTCTATTTCATTCTGGAACTTGAGGTGAATTTGTTTTTTGAACATTGCAGCACCATTATTTGCTGCATAAATATTGATAATTTTTATGTCTTGTTGGTGAATGGTTCCTTTTAACAGTATATAATGTCCTTTCTTATCCCTTTTGATTAAATTAGTCTTGAAGACGATTTTATTCGATATGAGCATGGCCACCCCTGCTTGCTTATGGGGAGCGTTGCATGGTATATTTTTTCAAAAACTTTCACCTTCAGCCTGTGTATGTCTTTTCCATTCAGATGTGTCTTCTGGAGGCAACATATTGTTGGATTCATTTTTAGTCCAAGTTACCAGCCTAAGTCGCGTTATTGGAGAGTTTAAGCCATTAACATTTAGAATCACTATTGATATATGGTTTGTACAGCCGCTCATGATTGATGATTCATCTTTTTTTTTTAATTTAGTTTGTTTCTCCATGATTAGCTTTTCCCCCACCCTCAGTCATTACTGAGGCACTTCCCACTGATGGTTTTGGTTGTTGATTTTCATTTCTTCTTCATGTATTGTTTTGCTCAAGATGCTTTGCAATGCTGGTTTTCTGGCTACAAATTCTTTTACCTTTTGTTTATCATGAAATATTTTTATTTCATCATCATACCTGCAGCTTAATTTTGCTGGATACAGAATTCTTGGTTGGCATTCATTGTCTTTCAGTGTTTGAAATACGTTGTTCCAGAATCTTCTCGCTTTCAGCGACTGTGATGAAAAATCCATTCTCAACCTTATTGGTTTACCCCTTAATGTAATCTGCCTCCTTTCTCTTAGAGCTTTTAATATTTTCTCTTTGTTTTGTATATTGGATATCTTCATAACAATGTGTCTTGGTGTTGGTCTACTGTGATTTTGTGTGCTCCGTGTCCTGTAAGCATATCCAATTTGTATATCCATTTACTTTGTATTTCTGGAAATATTTCTGTAATTATTTCATTCAATAGATTACTAATTCCCTTGGTTTGAATCTGTGTACCTATCCAGATGACTCATTAATTTTTTTTTATGTTATCCCATATCTCTTGGATGTTTTACTCATGATTTTTTACCAGCCTTTCTGTGTTGGCTAGATTCATTTCAAGATGATATATTTTGTCTTCATTATCTGACATTCTGTCTTCTACTTGCTCCACAGTGTTAGTGATACTCTCAATTGACTTTGTAATTTGGTTTATCGTTTCCTTCATTTCTAGAATTATTGTTTGATTTTTTTATAATCTCTATCTCCTGATAAAGATGCATAACTTCTTCTTTTATCTGTTTATGTAATTCATTTTCAATGTGTTCTTTCACTGTTTGGATTTGCTGTCTCGTATCCTCTTTAAGTTTCAATTCCATCTGTCTAAGGTATTCCTTGAGTTCTTTATATGACCATTTTTCTGATGACTATAGGTCCTCCTGAATATTTTGGCTGTCCTTCGTTGTTTGTACTTATTTTCTTCCTTGATTTTTTGTGCTGCTCATGTTACTTCTTGCTCTGTTTGACTGTTGAGTTACTGCTTACTCTTATAAATTTATTTGATGCTTGGAAGAAAAGATATTAGAAGGAAAGGGAAGAAGTCACTAAAGAGAATGAGAGTAGGCAGGTAGAATTCGAGGAAGGGGAAATCAGAAAATTGAAAAGAAATGATAAGACAAAAGAAAAAATAGAAAAGAAAGAAAGAAAGAAAAAAATTTAAAAATAATGATCATTTAAAAGATGTAAATTAAAGTTTAAAATAATAATAATAATAAAATAATAATATTTAAAAAATGAAAACATATTAAAAAGTTAAAGTACAACAACAAAAAATATGAATTTACATAAAGAATCTAAACCCCACACTCAGTAGGCCTCAAGTTGGAGAAGTAGAGCAGTATTAACGCCAGGCCTATTTTTTCACTTCTGTTTCACAGGAAGACAGTCCAGGCAACCCTGATGTTAGGCAAATGAGGGGCAAGGGAGCTTATTTTGGACACGGACATGGGCTGTGTACCTTATGGAAACCTCCAGCCAGAGGTTATGATGAGTGTCTACATGGAAGAAGATGAGGGCCATGTTGGGGTGTTTTGGTTTTAACTGTGAACATTTGTATGGTGGTAGGAAGAGATGACTGGGTACACCTGGGCTTGAACTCTTGTGTGATTCAACATAGACACTGAGTTCTGGAATTGACCTCAGAGAAGTATTGCCATGGATTGTGTTGGGCTTTTAGAAGGCCATGCATGAGCGTCGCCCTTGGAAAGTGAGATCTACGCCCAAGTTGGCTTTCCACAGAGCAAAGGGAATCTCAGCCAGGATGTCACATGATTTTATTCTGAAAGACTTGGCAGCCATAGTTGAGAGTGAAAACACACATGGACCTCACATTGTAGACCTCAATGGGCCTGGCTTCATGTGACCTTTTGGAGACCCTTTGGGAAGCCTTGCCTCTGAGAGTTCTCCAGAGCTTTCATTGAAATGAGCTTACTCAACATTTAATGGTTAATGAATGAATTGAAACCCACAGTGCCTACAACTTCTTCCTTGAATAATGGCTAGATGAATACCATGAAATTTTTGAAATTCCCAAGACTAGGTGTCTCAGGAGAACCTTTGGATGTCCTCTAGCTGATCATGAGAATACAAGACATTGCCTTTATTGACTGGGTTTCATGAAAATGGTGTATAACAGAGATGCAAGTAAGTTAGAACCTGCTGAGTAGTGTTCCTAGGGCCGTGGTGGGCAGGTGTGTGATAAAATATCTCTGGTGTGGCCATGTTTATCTGCCATTTGTGTCCAAATAACTTGTGACTGACATTTTGCAGCCAGTAGACCCTTATATGTAAAAGAATCTTGTTATATGGAGAGGTTTCAGGGCAATGTTCAGAATCAGGTTGCTATGGTCAATGGGGCAAGCTATGTGGGATAGAAGCCTGGTTGGTGCATTCTCCAACAGAACCCAACCCACCACAACTGAAAGAACTCCCTACAGCACTGTGTCCCAGTTGAACTCTTTTTATGTCATGAAGCAAATACCACACTCCTAGTGCAACAGCAAAAAACACCACAAAGAGTGGAGGATGACCAAATGGCTTCACAGTCCAGATGAGGAGACACTTGCCCTCAGTAGCCACAGTTTACCTACAAAGAGAAAATTCAGCACTGCTGCCTCATGTTCATCAGAAAATAAGAAACCATGTCATCCATGTCACATAGATGCAGACCCAGCTTTGATGGTCTCACTACAAAGGAAGCTAATGCTCCTGACAACAAAATATATTTCAAGTGCTCACCCTCAGAGGTAGTTTCTCCAGATGTTAGGCCAGCAGAGCTTCATGTTTGTGGAGTGTTTACCCTGTCCCTTACTTTTGGAAACTCCTCTACCACCTCCAAATTTGTGAACTCCTGAGCATTTTCTATAACAGGTATGTATTCACAGATTTTCTAACTCTTCTCCTCTAATTGTGTCTTACACGGGGGGAAGGTAATGCCAAGGCATTGTTCTGAATGAGAGTGGGAAGATTTTTGTGTAGCACATATTTGCATACACATTGCATACATTTTCCAATTTTCCATTCGAAATACTGAATCCCTGACACTAACAAATTCCCTTCTAGACTTTTACTTCTAATCTTAATATGATGGAGAAAAATAACCCAAACAAAATAGAAATACAAGAGGTTCACAGGAGGCATGGTGTATAGTTGGACTTGCCTTTCCTATGATAAATGGTAGGTGCTATAAATCTAGCAAATTTTAATTGAAACAGTTCTTTATGTGTTTTAAAAGTTAACAAATATGTGAATAACTGTCTCCCTTTCTCTGTAGTCTATTCAGCACATGTATTTTTTTATACACATATTGAATTCTACCTGGTATCACACATACATTTTGTGAGGTGGCTGACTTGGCAGATACAAACTGTAAGAAAAGATCACTCCTACTAAACGCTGTTGGAACTGAAAATTCAACATATGGGTCAGCTTTCTAGTTGAACAACATAAATTGATGTTCAGGAAAATGAGTATTTTTGGATCTGTGGATGATATATATTTCATGGTGAATTTCAATTGGCATACATAATGCTACTTTTTAATGTCTCTCTGTGTGTGTGTATCTATCTATCTATCTATCTATCTCTCTCTCTATATATATATGTATTCACTCTCCAGATTTTTCAAAATATGAAATGTATTTGTCTTATTTTACACTCCCTAAATTCATTCATATTTATGTATGTGGATTTATAATCAACTTTTCACAAGTTTATTCTCAGAAATATTCATCCACCTGAAATACATATTCGTTTCCAGTACTGAAAACTAACTTCAGGGGATCATATGATGGCAGCGAAAGGAGTGCATCAACCCCATATACAGCATCACTGTGCAAGAGAATGACGAATTTCCAGCAAAATTTGGGTGCTCCAAAACCTAGTGGAAGTATTTCCATCTCATGAGGATTAGCTACGGGGCTCAAACGTGAGTGATTTGTCCGCATGGAGCGTCATGCTGCTTATTCAGCAAATCGCCCTGCGGCTAGAGTCTGTGGCGCATGCTGGAAAACAATGAGATAGCAACACAAATATTCAGTGGTGCGGATTCTGTGGGCTCCTGCCAGCTGTACAATCACTGTGCTCATTGCTGAATTCTGGGTTTGAGACCGGGGAAGGACGCGGTCCAATTCGGTTTTCCACACCAGTCAGACCACAGAGGAAGCCAGGGGCCACCATCTTGGAGAGCTGACGTCACCATTCCTGTTTTCAACTCATAGCAGCTCATTCAGCTATAGAACAGGTAATCTCAGGCTGCCATTCGCCCGTGTCTCGGAGACAAATTACTCAGGCCTGTTCCTATCAGAACACACACCAAGCCCAGAGCGGCCGAATTCTGGCTCCTGGAACTGATCAGGCCCAGGGCTAAAGAACCCGCGGAAACTCCTTCTCGGTCTAGGTCTTGCTGAATACTGTGGAGGTAAATACCTACCGAGCCTTCATAGGCAGTGGCAAGAGGATTGAGACGGGGCTTGTGAGGGCTGGTCAGGACTCACCCATTGCTTTGGTCATCCGGCAAAGGGAACGAAATGCTGCAATTCGCATGGGATAACAACATGTTAGAGATCTGATGTCATCACAAAGTGGTGGAGGAGATAACTTCATCGATACCACCCGTGACAGAAACAGTTGGTCTCCTGGTAAAAAAAGTGAGTCACAAACACCCGAGTCTCTCTCACTTTGTCTTCAAGCCAGAGGGGCAGAGCAGAGCCGCGGCCCATGCCCGGCACAGGCCCAGCGACCTGCAGGCGTGGTAGTCATGTCATCCCAATTGGAGTAGTGACAGAGCAGAGCTGCCGCCCGTACCCGGAACAGGCCCATCAACCAGCAGGCGTGGTAGTCACGTCACCCCAATTGGAGTAGGGGCAGAGCAGAGCCACCGCTTATGCCCAGAACAGGCCCAACGACCCGCTGGTGTGGTAGACACGGCACCCCTATTGGAGTAGTGGCAAAGCAGAGCCTTCTCCCGCGCCCAGTACAAGCCCAGCGGCCCACCAGCATGGTTGTTAGGTCACCCCAATAGGAATAGGGGCAGAGCAGAGCCACTGCCCAAAACAAAACAGTTTCAACAAGCAGAGAGAAATGCGAGCAGTATGAAAAGACAAGGAAAGAAAGGACCACAAGCAATGCAGGTCAACACAACTTTAGAAGAGGTAATAGCTGCATCAGATGGAATGTCAGATAAAGAATTCAGGATACTCATGCTTTAGATGATCTGGAGTCTCAAGGAAGACATTAGACAACAAAACCAGACAATTAAAGATCACTTCGACAATGAATTACATAAACAAATCCAATAAGCAAAAGATCAACTATATAGGGAGATAGAGGTTGTAAAAACAAACAAACAGAAATCCTAGAATTGCAGGAAGGAATTATCCAACTTAAAAACTCAATTGAGAATACTACCAGGAGAGTAGAACACTTAGAACATAGAACATCAGACAATGAAGACAAAGTATTTCAACTTGAAAAGAACATAGACCACTCAGCAAGACTGTTAAGAAACCATGAGCAGAATATCCAAGAAATATGGGATAACATAAAGAGGCCAAACTTAACAGTCATTGGGATACAGGAAGGTATAGACGTCCAAACCAAAGGAATGAGCAACCTATTCAATGAAATAATACGAGAAAACTTCCCAGACTTGATAAATAAAACAGAATCCCAAGTCCTAGAAGCCTACAGAACGCCGAATGTACAAAATCATAAGAGAGCCACAACTAGACACATTATAATGAAGATGCCCAACAAACAGAAAAAGGAGAGAATTTTAAAAGCTACAAGAGAAAGGAAGCAGATTACGTTTAAGGGTAAACCAATCAGGATAACAGCTGATCTTTCAACACAGACTCTGAAAGCTAGAAGATCCTGGAATAACATATTTCAAACACTGAAAGAAAATGGGTTCCAACCAAGAATTGTGTATCTAGCGAAATTAAGCTTCAGTATGGAAGATGAGATTAAAACCTTCCTCGATAAACAAAAGTGAAAAGAATTTGCAGCTAGAAAACCATCTCTTCAAAACATCCTTTGCAAAACATTGCAGGAAGAGGAAATGGAAAATAACAATCAAAACCAACAGTGGGAGGTAGGACATTAAAGGGGGGAAAATAATCAAAGAGGAAAACAAACCATGTTTAGTAACATAAATAAACAAATATGGCTGGAAGAACAACCCATATCTCAATAATAACCCTAAATGTTAATGGCTTAAACTCACCAATGAAGACACACTGGCTAGTAGAATTGAACAAAAAACAAGACCCAACAATATGCTGCCTACAGGAGATGCATTTGATAGGAAAATGCATACATAGACTGACGGTGAAAGTTTGGGAAAAATCATATCACTCATATGGACTTCGGAAACAAGCATGAGAGTCCATACTCATATCAAATAAAATAGATTTTGAGCCAAAGTTAATCAAAAGGGATAAAGAGAGACACTACATACTGCTCAAGGGAACCATACACCAACAAGAGACAGCAATCATTAATATATATGCCCCAAACAATGGTGCAGCTATGTTCATCAAACAAACTCTTCTCAAGTTCAAGAGTCTAATACACCACAATACAGTAATCATGGGAGACATGAAAACACCTCTCTCACAACTGGACAGATCTTCCAAACAAGGAATAAGGATTAAGGAAACTATAGAACTCAATAACACAATTAATAACCTAGACTTATTTGAGATATGTAGAATATAACACCCAACATCAAACAGTTACCTTTTTTCTCAGCAGCACATGTATCCTTCTAAAAAATGATCATATATTATGTCACAGGGCAACTCTTAGACAATATAAAGGAGTACAGATAATACCATGCATATTATCTGATCATAATGGAATGAAACTAAAAATCAATGATAAAAGAAGGAAGGAAAAATCATGCATCACTTGGAGAATAAACAATAGGTTACTGAGTGATCAATGGGTTATAGAAGACATCAAGGAGGAAATTTAAAAATTCTTAGAGATAAATGAAAACACAGACACAACATATCGGAATCTATGGGACACATTGAAAGCAGTTCTAACAGGAAAATTCATTGCTTGGAGTTCATTCCTTAAAAAAAGAAACAACCAACAAATAAATGATCTCATACTTCATCTCAAAATCCTAGAAAAAGAAGACGAAAGAAACAGCAAAAGAAGTAGAAGGCAAGAAATAATTAAAATCAAAGCTGAAATTAATGAAATTGAAACAAAAGAAACAATTGAAAAAACTTGACAAAAGTAGAAGTTGGTTCTTTGAAAAAATAAATAAAATTGACAGACCCTTAGCCATGCTATGAAAGAGAAGAAGAGAGAACTCAAATTACTAGCATAAGGGATTAAAAAAGAAAATATCACAACAGATATTTCTGAAATACAGAAGATAATCAGAAATTATTTTGAATCCTTATACTCCAAACAAATAGAAGACAGTGAAGGCATCGATAAATTTCTTAAGTCATATGATCTGCCCATATTGAGTCAGGAGGATATAGACAACATAAACAGACCAATATCAATTGAGGAAATAGAAGAAACCATCAATCCACTACCAACTTAGAAAAGCCCAGGACCGTATGGGTATACAGCAGAGTTTAACAAAACCTTTAAAGAGGAACAAATACCAATATTTTTCAAGGTGTTTCAGGAAATTGAAAAAGAGGGAGATCTTCCAAATTCATTCTATGAGGCCAAGATCACCCTGATTCTTACACCAGACAAAGACACTTCAAAGAAAGAAAACTACAGACCAATATCTCTAATGAACCTACATGAAAAAATCCTCAATAAAATTCTGGCGAATTGGATACAAAAACATATCAAAAAAATTGTGAATCTTGATCAAGTAGGATTCATCCGTGTGATGCAAGGCTGGTTCAATATACGGAAATCAATAAATGTTATTCACCACATCAATTGACTTAAAAATAAGAACCATATGATCATCTTGGTAGATGCAAAAAAAAAAGCATTCAATAAAGTACAGCATTCTGTTATGTTCAACACTCTAGAAAAACTAGTGATAAGAGCAACATACCTCAATATTGTAAAAGCAATCTATGCTAAGCCTCAGGCTAGCATCATTCTGAATGGAGAAAAATTGAAGGTATTCTCTCTAAAATCTGGAACAAGACAGGGATGCCCTCTCTCACCACTTCTGTTCAACATTGTTCTCGAAACACTACCCAGAGCATTTAGACAGACGAAAGAAATAAAAGGCGTAAAAATTGGAAAAGAGGAACTTAAATTATCAGATCACATGATTCTATGTCTAGCAGTCCCAAAAGGGTCTACAAAGAAACTAATAGAGCTAATAAATGAATTCAGCAAAGTGGCAGGATATAAAATCAACATGCATAAATCAAAGGCATTCCTGCATATCAGCGACAAATCCTCTAAAATAGAAATGAGGACAACCACTCCATACACAATATCCTAAAAAAAAATAATAATAATTAGGAATCAACCTAACAAGAGATGTGAAAGTCTTATACAATGAAAACTACAGAACCCTAAAGAGAGAAATAGAAGAAGATCTTAGAAGATGTAAAAATATATCCTGTTCATGGATAGGCAGAACTAATATCATCAAAATGGTGATATTACCAAAAGTTCTCAATAGGTTTAATGCAATGCCAATCAAAATCCAAACGGAATTTTTTCTAGAAATAGAGAAAGCAATCATGAAATTCATATGGAAAAATAAAAGACACAGAATAACAAAAACAACACTAAGCAGGAAGTGTGAATCAGGCGGCATAGCGATCCCAGACTTCAAACTATACTACAGAAAAATAGTAACAAAAATACCATGGTACTGGTACCAAAACAGGCGGGTGGACCAATGGTTCAGAATAGAGGACACAGAAACCAAGCCAGGAAACTACAACTATCTTATATTTGATGGAGGGGATAAAAGCATGCAATGAAGGAAAATAGCATCTGCAAAAAATGGTGCTGGGAAAACTTGGAATCCATATGTAACAAAATGAAACTGAATCCCTTTCTCTCGCCATGCACAAAAGTTAACTCAAAATGGATCAAGGAGCTTGATATCAAATCAGAGACATGGCGTCTGATAGAAGAAAAAGTTGGCTACGATTTACATACTGTGGGGTCGGGCTCCAAATTCCTGAATAGGACACCAATAGCACAAGAGTTAATAACTAGAATCAACAAATATATCAAACTAAAAAGTTTTTTATCAGCAAAAGGAACAATAAGAGAGGTAAATAGGGAGCCTAAATCCTGGGAACAAATCTTTACTCCTCACACTTCAGATAGAGCCCTAATATTCAGAGTATACAAAGAACTCAAAAAAAAATAGACAATAAGATAACAAATAACCCAATAAACAAATGGGCCAAGAACCAGAACAGACACTTCTCAGAGAAGTACATACAATCAAAAAACAAGTACATTAAAAAATGCTCACCATCCCCAGCAGTCAGAGAAATGCAAATCAAAACCACCCTAAGATACCATCTCATTCCAGTAAGATTGGCAGCCATTATGAAGTCAAACAACAACAAGTGCTGGTGAGGATGTGGAGAAACAGGTACACTTGTACATTATTGGAGGCACTGCTAAATGGTAGAGCCAATTTGGAAAGCATTATGGAGATTTCTTGGAAAGCTGTGAATGGAACTACCATTTGACCCAGCTATTCCTCTTCTCGGTCTCTTCCCTAAAGACCCTAAAAGAGCATGCTACAGGGACACTGCTACATTGATGTTCATAGCAGCACAATTCACAATAGCAAGACTGTGGAACCAACCTAGATGCTGTTCAATAGAAGAATGGATAAAAAAATGTGGCACTTATACACAATGGAGTATTACTCTGCTTTAAAAAATGACAAAACCATAGAATTTGCAGGAAAATAGATGGCATTAGAGCAGATTATGCAAAGTGAAGCTAGCCAATCCCTAAAAAACAAATGCCAAATGCCTTCTTTGATAAAAGGAGAGTAACTACGAACAGAGTAGGGATGAAGAGCATGAGAAGAAGATTAATATTAAATAGAAATGAGAGGTGGGAGAGAAAGGGAGAGAGAAGGGAAATTGCATGGAAATGGAAGTAGACCCTCAGGGTTATACAAAATTACATAAAAGAGGATTTGAGAGGAAAGGAAAAAATAATACAAAAGGGAGAAATTTATTACAGTAGAGGGGGTAGAGAGAGGAGAGGGGAAGAGAGCTGAGGGGAGGAGGGATAGTAGAGGATAGGAAAGGCAGCAGAATACAATAGACACTAGTATGGCAATCTGTCAATCAATTGATGTGTAACTGATGTGATTCTGCAATCTGTATATGGGGTAAAAATGGGAGTTCATAACCCACTTGAATCAAAGTGTGAAATATGATATATCAAGAAATAAATAATGTTTAGAACAACCATAAAAAATTAAAAAAAAAAAAGAAAACTAACTTCGGTGAATGAGTCACGCGAATCCTAATATTTCTACAGTAACTGACCAAGTTTAACATCAATGCAAGTAGATTCCAATGGGACATGATGTGTATTTTTACGTTAATTTTTATTCAAAACTGGTACATTACAATTTCATCAGTTTATGCACATCATAGGATATATATTTCATAAACAATTTAGCAAATTTATAGGCATTTGTTTCACTTTCAATCACTTCCTGCTTCAAAACACATGTATTCCTCCATATTTCTTGACTGGTCTTTGCATGAGAATTCTTTCCGAACACATTATTTTCGATTTCCATAATCACTTTTGAAGCAAACTTCACACACTCTTCATGATAAATCAAAACACTAATATTACCATTAGATGTATAACTGGTTGGAATGAATGAATATATATCAATATAAGATTTATTGTATATTTTCAGATATCAATTCAATCCATTATTTAAAGTTGGAACCAGTTATATTATTTATTCACAGTATGGTGTATTCATGCTTAATCTCTATATTCATGGACACAGGGTACACCTCTTTGTACCCCCAATACAAACTTTACGTCTTCAGTATATTGCTCCCAGAAATGGTGGTAGAAATACTCATGTCACCTGATCTACATATAGATTTTATCACAGTAATATTCTGGACAAAAAATGTAAAGGTCACACTTATGATTGTACCAAAGACTAAATGGAAAGCGATCATGGATTACTAAAAACATCCTTGTCCAGGTTGCCTAATGCTCTCAAATGTCAATCCTATTGGTTACTACATATTTGTTTCTTTCTAAGATTATATATTCAAACTCAACCCTGGTGAAATTGTCTACTCCTATCACTCACTTAATACTTTGCCTGATTTCATAATGTCTCTATTGATATCTGCTTTTCTACATATTTTCCCAATTTCATCATAGTGACTGACTCTTCATATGTGCTGACATTTACATTCACTCTCTATCCGAAACCCTATAGTTAAAGAATTTTTAGTCCCAATCCTACACTCACTCTTCTTCCTAAACCTACCGACTATCTTCCTAATTCTACTGACTATCCCTTTGGATTGGATGTTCTCTTCTACATTCAAACATCCAAGGTACAAGGTCCTATGCCATTGTATATCAAATTGTCTGAGACATCTTTGCAGAATATAATTCAAAACTAAGTATCCCAATTAAGGGCCCAATGCCCTTCTGGGCTTCAAATCATACCTAGATTTCTGTTTTCATACTTATATTTCACCTCGATATTCTTGTAAATATCGCAGGTTCCCAATACCATTATTTATCACACAGAATGATTGCTAACCCAAATCGAACCTGTTATTAAGCCTAAACATACACTGTTTCCTCAATCTCATTTTACAGAAGAGCAGCGATAGAGTCGTTCTTACAATACAGGAAAGTAGGGGACATTCCACCTGCTGAGAACCTCAAAGGTCCATTCAGAAATGATACCTGGAGAAGATGTAGGCAGCTATGAAGGACCTGAGAGAGCAAAAGTCATCTTCCATGGCAAACAACCTGGTCAGGATGAAGGGATGTGTCTGAATCAGCCTCTCTCTTTTTATTGTAGAGAAGATGGACCAAACCAGGCCTTTGTGGAGAGCTGCTGCTGGGTGCCTATGGTTGACATACCATTCTACCTTGTGAAAGTGTCACAGGAAGTAGGGGCAGCCTCCATCTCATGGGACACTTGGAAGCAACTGTTAGGACAAAGTGGTTGCCAAGGCAGTGACCTCATTCAGTTACAAAGAAAGTGATATACCTCATTTCCTTGGTGATGGAACTCTCTGAACTTTGTATCCAAGAATCCAGGCACCCCGAGGCAGCCCCAGTCCCAGTGGACTCACTTGTTTGGATTTACCAAGGACAGAGTCAGTCTTTCTTGGTACCTACCGATGTGAGGATGGCCAAATGCCAGGAGAGCTCTGAAGAGGGACCTTTCCAGAAGAAGCAGGTAGTGGCTCACCCCTTTTTCTTGACAACTTCACAGAGTTGGCCAAGGAAACCAGATCTGAGAGAGGTCAGGCCATGTTCTGAGAATAGGTAGGAAAGTTGGTTTGTTTGGTTTGGAGTGGATTGTTTTTAGTAAGTCGTTTGACCAGGCGAGTGTTTCTATGTCTGTGTATCCCACTGTGTCCATTGTTGTAGACATTAGAAAAGAGAAAGCATTAATGGATGCATCCAGTCTACTATAAATCTTCCCATAATTCATCCTGCCCAATTTATGAATGGACTGCAGCTTGTCTTATCGAGAGGCAACACATTCTATCTTCCTAAGTTCCTGTTTTCTTCCTGAATTCTGGCCACTCTCCAGAATAGGCTCATGGTTTTGTGTCCAAGATATGCACCACTACAAGCTCTGTGACATGGCCATGTACTGGATAGCGGAAGAGAATGGCCAGCCTTTCAGAAAACTCAGATATCAGTGTGAACAGAAATGTCTCAGTGGAAAAACCCCGCTTTGGGCCTTTTGCTTACCTATTGTTCTGTTGCACTGAATGTCAGGAAAGACTTGGTCTCAGGCCACCCCTTTGTGAAGCCTGAAGAAAGAGTTTTCAAATGGAAATGAATGGGCATCACCTGTGGCTCTTTGCTTAATTGCTTTGGAAAGGGATGTGGCTGAATTAGCCTCTTGGCCTGTGTGTGGCTGTGTCTTACATTCTCAGCACCTGATGGATCTAAAGAATGATCCCATGTGTCAGTCATTGTGGATGAAGTCTCTTGCCTTCCTCTGTTAGGTTCCTGACCTTTCTTGGTACCTACTCATGTGAGGATGGCCAAATGGCAGGAAATCTCTGAAGAGGGGCCTTTCCTGAGAAAACAGGTAGTGGCTCACAGCTGGCTCCTGACAATTAAATAGAGTTGGCCATGGAGTCCAAATCTGAGACAGGAGTGGCCATTTCGGGGGAACATAGTATGGCCCATAAGTCAGAGGACACTCAAGATAGTCAAAGACCTACTTGGCAGAAGGAGGTGCCTTTGTAGGTTTGGTTGTGGTTTTGTGGTTTTGTCTCATGTTCTGAAAATAGGCAGGGAAGTCGGTTTGTTTGGTTTGGAGTGAACTGTTTCTAGTAAGTCGTTTGGCAAGGCGAGTGTTTCTATGTCTGTGTATCCCACTGTTATCTATGGTTGTAGACATTAGAAAAGATATTGGATCAATGGATATGTCCTGTTTAGTAGAAAGCTTCCCAGAATTCATCCTGCACAATTTATGAATGGACTGCGGCTTGCCTTATCAATTGGCTACACCTGCTATCTTCCTAAGTTCCACTTTTCTTCCTGAATTCTGGCCACTCTCTATAATAGGCTCATGGTTTTTTGTGCAAGATATATACCACCTCCAAGCTCTGTGACATGGCCATGTACTGGATAGCTGAAGGGAATGGCGAGCATCACAGAAAACTCAGAAATCACTATGACCATTAAAGACTCAGTGGAGAAACCCTGCTTTGGGCCTTTTGGTTACCTATTGTTCTGTTGCCCTAAATGTCAGGAAGGTCTTTGCCTTAGGCCACCCCTTTGTGAAGCCTGAAGAAAACAGTTTTCAAATGGAAATAAATGGGCATCACCTGTGGCTCTTTGCTTAATTGCTTTGAAAAAGATGTGTCTCATTCAGACCATTGGCCCTGTGTGAGGCTGTTGCTTAGTTTCTCATCACCTGATGGATCTAAAGAAAGATTCCATGTGTACATCCAAAACCAAAGTGGCAAAAAGAGCAGTCATTGTGGATGAAGTCTCTCGTCTTCCTCTGTAAGGTTCGTGACCTCCATCAAGTGAGAATAGGGATCCTTTGTCTCAAATGAGTTCCTCAAAGTCCTGCAGATTCTATCCCATAGGTGCTTGGGTTTTATCATGACTCCAGTTCACATAAAGAATCTAAAACCCACAGTCAGTAGTCCTCAAATTGGAGAAGCGGAGCAGTATTAATGGCAGACCTATTTGATCACATCTTGTTCACAGGAGGTGTGTAGAGCCACCCTCAGTTTAGTCAAATTAAGGGGCAAGGGAGCTTATTTTTGACACTGGCTTGGGCGGAGCCCCTTATGGAAACCTCCAGCCAGAAGTTATGATGAGTGTCTATATGGAAGAAAATGTGGGTCATGTGGGAGTGTTTTGGTTTTAATTGTGGTCATTTGGGTGGTGGTTGGAAGTGACGACTGGGTCCACCTGGGCTTGAACTCTGGTGTGATTCCCCTTAGATACTGAGTTGAGGTACTGACCTCAGAGAAGTATTGCCATGAATTGAGTTGGGATTTTAGGAGGCCACGCATGAGATTTGCCCTTGGAAACTGAGATCTAGGCCCAGGTTGGCTTTGCACAGAGCACTTGGAATCTCAGCCAGGGTATCACATAATTTTACTCTGAAAGACTTGGCAGCCATAGTTGAGAGTCAAAACACACATGGACCTCACATTGTAGACCTCAATGTGCCTAGCATCATGTGATCATTGGCCACTCTTTAGGAAGCCATGCTTATGAGAGTTCTCCAGAGCTTTCATTGAAATGAGCATCCTCACCATTTAATGGTTCCTGAATGAAGTGAAACCCACAGTGCCTTCAACTTCATCCTTGAAAAATGGCTAGATAAATACCGTGAAATTTTTTTAAATTTCCATGACCAGGTGGCACTGGAGAACCTTTGGATATCCTGTTGCTGACTATGAGTATACCAGACAGTGCCTGATGGACTGGGTTTCCAGAAAATGGTGTAGAGCAGAGATGCCAGTAATTTGGAGCCTGCTGAGTAGTGGGCATAGAGCTGCAGTCGGCAGGTGTGTGATAAATCATCTGTGGTGGAGCCATGTGGATCTTCCATTGGCTTCCAAATTGCTTGTGTCTGACATGGTGCAGCGAGCAGACCCTTATATGTAAAGGCGTATTTTTATTTGTAGAGGTTTTAGGGCAATGTTCAGAATCACGTTGCTATGGTCAAGAGGCAAGCTATTTGGGATAGAACCTTGGTGGGTGCATTCTCCTGCAGACCCTGACCCACCACACGTGAGAAACTCCCTCCAACACTTTGTCCCAGGTGGACTCCTTGTATTTTGTGAAGCAAATACCAAACTACCAGTGCAGCAGCAAGAAACACCACAAAATGTGGAGGATGACCAAATGGCTTCACAGTCCACACGGGGAGACACTTAGCCCCCAGTGACCACAGTTTACCTACAAAGATTGAATTCAGCACTGCTGACTCATGTTCATTGGAACATAAGAAACCATGTCCTCCAGGTCACATAGATGCAGACCCAGCTTTGATGCTCTCATTACAAAGGAATCTAAAGCTCCTGACAACAACATATATTTCAAGTGCCCAACCTCAGTGGAAGTTTCTGAAGAAGTCTTTAGGCCAGCAGAGCTCCATATTTGTGGAGTGTTTACCCTGTCCCTTACTTTAGTAAACTACTCTACCACCTCCAATGTTGTGAACTTTTGAGCATATTAAATTCCAGCTATGTATTCCCAGATTTTCTAACTCTTCTCCTCTAATGATGTATTACTTGGGGCGAGGGTAATGTCAAGGCATTGTTCTGGAAGAGAGTGAAATATTTCTCCATGTGTTTTTTTTTCAATTATTTTATTTCATATTATTTTTTTATTTTTTTAATTGGGTGTTCAAACCATTACAAAGCTCTTGACATATTATATTTCATACATTAGATTCAAGTGGGTTATGAACTCCCATTTTTATCCCAAATACGGATTGCAGAATCATATGTGTTACACATCTGCATTTTTATAATGCCCTATTAGTAACTGTTGTATTCTGCTACATTTTCTATCCTCTAGTATCCCCACTCCCCTCCCATCTTCTCTCTCTACCCCATCCACTGTAATACATTTATATCTTTGTTAATTTTCCCATTCCCCTCACAACCTCTTATATGTAATTTTGTGTAACAATGAGGGTCTCCCTCCATTACCATGCAATTTCCTTTATCTCTCTCTTTCCGACCCCCACCTCATGTCTCTGTTTAATGTTGATCTTTTCTTCCTGCTCTTCCTCCCTGCTCTGTTATTAGTTGCTCTCATTATATCAAAGAAGACATTTTTATTTGTTTTTTAGGGTTTGGCTAGCTTCACTAAGCATAATCTGCTCTAGTGCCATCCATTTCCCTGCAAATTCAATGATTTTGTCATTTTTTAATGATGCATAATACTCAATGGTTTATTAATTCCACATTTTTTTATCCATTCATCTACTGAAGGGCATCTGGGTTGGTTCCACAGTCTAGCAATTTTGAATGGTGCTGCTATGAACATCAATGTGGCAGTATCCCTGTAATATGCTCTTTTAAGGTCTTCAGGGAATAGTCTGAGAAGGGCAATAGCTGGGTCAAATGGTGGTTCCATTCCCAGCTTTCCCAGGATTCTCCATACTGCTTTTCAAATTTGCCACAACAGTTTGCAGTCCCACCAGCAATGTACAAGAGTACCCTATTCTCCACATCCTTGCCAGCACTTGTTGTTTGACTTCATAATGGCTGCCAATCTTACTAGAGTAGGATGGTTTCTTAGGGTGATTTTAATTTGCATTTCTCCGACTGCTAGAGATGGTGAGCATTTTTTCATTTACTTACTGATTGATTGTATGTCCTCCTCTGAGTAGTGTGGGTTCAGGTCCATGGCTCATTTTTTGATTGGGTTATTTATCATCTTATTGTCTAATTTTTTGAGTTCTTGGTATACTCTGGATATTAGGGCTCTATCTGAAGTGTAAGGAGTAAAAATTTGTTCCCATAATTTAGGCTCCCTATTTACCTCTCTCATTTTTAATCCTGCTGAGAAAAAACTTTTCAGTTTAAGTAAGTCCCATTTGATGATTCTTGTTATTAACTCTTCTGCTATGGGTGTCCTGTTAAGGAATTTGGAGCCCGGCCCCACATTATGTAGATCGGAGCCAACTTTTTCTTGTATCAGATGCAGAGTCTCTTATTTGATATCTAGCTCCTTGATCCACTTTGAGTTAACTTTTGTGCATGACAAGAGGAGGGGATTCGGTTTCATTTTGTTGCATATGGATTTCCATTTTTTACAACACCATTTGTTGAAGATGCTATATTTCCTCCATTGCATGCTTTTAGCTCCTTTATCAAATATAGCATAGTTGTATCTTTGTGAATTAGTCTTTGTGTCCTCTATTCTGTACCATTGGTCAACCTGCCAGTTTTGGTACCAGTGCCATGCTGTTTTTGTTAATATTGCTCTGTAGTATAGTTTTAAGTCCGGTATCGCTATACCGCCTGATTCACACTTCCTGCTAGAATTGCTTTTGCTATTCTGGGTCTTATATTTTTCCATATAAATTCCATGATTGCTTTATCTATTTCTACAAGAAATGCCATTGGGATTTTGATTGGCATTGCATTGAACCTATAGAAAACTTTTGGTAATTTCGCCATTTTGATGATGTTAGTTCTGCCTATCCAGGAACAGGGTATATTTTTCCATCTTCTAAGATCTTCTTCTACTTCTCTTTTTAGGGTTCTGTAGTTTTCATTGTATAAGTCTTTCACCTTTTTTGTTTGGTTGATTTTCAAGTATTTAATTTTTTTGAGGGTATTGTGAATGGAGTGTTTTTCCTCATTTCTGTTTCAGGAGGTTTGTCGCTGATATACAGAAATGCCTTTGATTTATGCGTTTTGATTGCATATCCTGCCACTTTGCTGAATTAATTTATTAGTTCTAGTAGTTCTTTTGTAGACCCTTTTGGGTCTTCTATGTATAGAATCATGTCACCAGGAAATAGTGATAATTTTCGTTCTTATTTTCCTATTTTTATGCCTTTGATTTCTTTCGTCTGTCTAATTGCTCTGGCCAGTGTCTTGAGAACTATATTGAATAGAAGTGGTGACAGAGGGCATCCCTGTCTTGTTCCAGATTTTAGAGGGAATGCCTTCAATTTTTCTCCATTCATAATGATGCTAGCCTGAGACTTAGCATAGATAGCTTTTACAATGTCGAGGTTAGTTCCTGTTATCCCTATTTTTCTAATGTTTTGAACATAAAGGGATGCTGTACTTTGTCAAATGCTTTTTCTGCATCTATGGAGATGATCATATGGTTCTTATCTTTAAGTCTATTGATGTGATGAATAACATTTATTGATTTTCGTATATTGAACCATCGTTGCATACCAGGGATGAATCCTACTTGATCCTGGTGAACAATTTTTTTTGATGTGCCTTTGTATTCGATTAGGCAGATTTTTATTGAGGATTCTTGCATCTAGGTTAATCAGATATAATGGTCAGTAGTTCTCTTTCTTTGAGGTGTCTTTTTCTGGTTTTGGAATTAGGGTGATGTTGGCCTCATAAAATGAATTTGGCAGAGCTCCCTCTTTTTCTATTTCCTGAAATAACTTGAAAAGTATTGGTATTAATTCTTCTTTAAAGGTTTTGTAAAAATCCGCTGTATAGCCATCCGTTCCTGGGCTTTTCTTGGTTGGTAGTCTTTTGATTGCTTCTTCTATTTCATCCATTGATATTGGTCGGTTTAAATTGTGTGTATCCTCCTGACTCAGTTTGGGCAAATCATATGACTTAAGAAATTTATCGATGTCTTCACTATTTTCTATTTTATTGGAATAATGGTTTTCAAAATAATTTCTAATTGTCTTCTGTATTTCTGTAGCATCTGTTGTGATGTTGCCTTTTTCATCCCATATGTTAGTAATTTGAGTTCTTTCTCTTCTTTTCGTCTTTAGCATGGCTAAGGGTCTGTTGATCTTATTTATTTTTTCAAAGAACCAACTTTTAGTTTTGTTAATTTTTTCAATAGTTTCTTTTGTTTCAATTTCCTTGATTTCCACTCTGATTTTAATAATTTCTTGCCTTCTGCTAAATTTGCTGTTGTTTTGCTCTTCCTTTTCTAGGGCTTTGAGATGAAGTGTGAGCTCACTTATTTGTTGGTTTTTCCTTTTTTTTCAGGAATGACCTCCAGGCGATGAATTTCCCTCTTAAAACTGCTTTCATTGTGTCCCATAGATTCTGATATGTTGTGTCTATAATTACATTTATCTCTAAGAATTTTTTGATTTCCTCCTTTATGTCTTCTGTAACCCATTGATCATTCAGTAACATATTGTTCATTTTCCATGTGATGTAGAATTTTTCCTTCCTTCTTTTATCATTGATTTCCAGTTTCATTCCATTATGATCAGATAAAATGCATGTTATTATCTCCACACCTTTATATTTACTGAGGGTTGCCCTATGGCATCATATATGGTCTTTTTTTGAGAAGGATCCATGTGCTGCTGAGAAAAAAGTATATCCACTTGATGATGGTTGATATATTCTATATATGTCAGTTACATGTTGGTTATTGATTGTGATATTGAGTTCTATACTTTCTTTATTCAACTTTTGTTTGGAAGATCTGTCCAATGGTGATAGATGTGTGTTGAAGTCACCCATAATTATTGTGTTGAGGTCTATTTCATTTTGGAGCTTGAGGAGAATTTGTTTCATGAACATCGTAGCACCATTATTTAGTGCATAAATATTGATAATTGTTATGTCTTGTTGGTGAATGGTTCCTTTTAACAGTATATAATGTCCTTCCTTATCCCTTTTGATTAACTTAGTCTTGAAGTCGATTTTATTTGATATGAGGATGTCCACCCCTGCTTGCTTATGAGCATAAGTGTGCATGGTGTATTTTTTCCCAACCTTTCACCTTCAGCCTGTGTGTCTTTGCATTTCAGATGTGTCTCCAGGAGGCAACATATTGTTGGATTTGTTTATTTAATCCAAGTTACCAGCCTATGTCGCTTTATTGGAGAGTTGAAGCCATTTACATTCAGAGTTACTATTGATGTATGGTTTGTACTGCCAGCCATGTTTGATTATTTATCTTTTTTTAAATTTAGTTTGTTTCTCCATGATAAGCTTTCACCCTGCATCTGTCATTACCAAGGTACTTCCCACTGATGGTTTTGGTTGTTGTTTTTCATTTCTTTCTTGTGTAGTGTTTTTCTCAAGACGCTTTGTAAAGCTTGTTTTCTGGCTTCAAATTCTTTTAGCTTTTGTTTATCATGAAAGATTCTTATTTTATTGTCGTACCTGATGGTTAATTATGCTGGATACATAATTCTTGGTTGGCATCCATTGTCTTTCAGTGTTTGAAATACGTTTTTCCAGGATCTTCTCGCTTTCAGCATCTGTGATCAAATATCCGTTGTTAACCTTATTGGTTTACCACTGAATGTATTCTGCCTCCATTCTCTTGTAGATTTATTATTTTCTCTTTGTTCTGTATATTGGATATCTTCATAAAAATGTGTCTTGGCATTCATCTACTGTGATTTTGTGTGCTCTTGTCCTGTATGCATCTACAATTTGTATATCCATTTCCTTTTTTATTTCTGGAAAGTTTTCTGTAATTATTTCATTCAGCAGTTTTCTCATTCCCTTGGTTTGAGTCTCTGTACCTTCCTCTATCCTGATGACTCGTAAGTGTGGTTTTATTTATGTTATCCCAAATCTCTTGGATGTTTTTCTTGTGATTTTTTTGCCAGCCTTTCTGAGTTGGCTGGACTCGTTTCAAGATGATATATTTTGTCTTCATTATCTGACGTTCTGGCTTCTACTTGCTCCACTCTGTTAGTGATACTCTCAATGGAGTTCTTAATTTGGTTTATCATTTCCTTCTTTTCTAGAATTATTGTTTGATTTTTTTTATAATCTCTATCCACTGATAAAGATGCTTAACTTTTTCTTTTATATGTTTATGTAATTCATTTTCAATGTTTTCTTTTACTGTTTGGATTTTCTGTCTCGTATCTTCTTTAAGTTTCCATTCCATCTGTCTAAGGTATTCCTTGAGTTCTTTATATGACCACTTTTCTGATGAATCCTGGTCCTCCTGAATATTTAGGGTGTTCTTCTTTGTTTGTTCTCCTTTTCTTCCTTGCTTGTTTATGCTGCTCATGTTACTTCTTGTTCTGTTTGACTGCTGAGTTACTGTTTACTCTTATAAATTTATTTGATGCTTGGGAGGAAAGATTTTAGAAGGGAAGGGAAAAAGTCACTAAAGAGAATGAGAGTAGGCAGGTAGAATGCAAGGAATGGGAAATAAGAAAATTGAAAAGAAATGAAATACAATAGAAAAAATAGAAAATAAAGAATGAAAATGATTTTTTTTTTAAAAATGATATTGATAATATAAAATTAAAATTAAAATTTTAAAAAATAATAATAACAAAATAGGGGAGGGGAGGGGGGATTGTAGAGGAAAGGAAAGGCAGCAGAATACAACAGTTACTAGTATGGTATTATGTAAAAATGTGGATGTGTAACCCATGTGATTCTGCAATCTCTACTTGGTTTAAAAAAGGGAGTTCATAACTCACTTGAAGCTAATGTATGCTAATGTATGAAATATGATATGTCAAGAGCTTTGTAGGGTTTTGAACAAACAATAAAAAAATAAAATAAAATAAAATTATTTTGCCATTTAAAAAAAAAAAGAAAATAATTTTGAAGTTTATCTATGATCCATGGGCAAGTTAAATGAAACAGTTTCCAGTTGTTAAGTCACCAAAAAATTTATTATTTCATGTGTTATTTATTTGCTTTGTAGTATGTTTAAATTTTATTTTTGGAAAGTTTTTAACCTTTTTAAATTTGTTTATTTGTTGTGGGGGAAACAATTGTATATAGGTTAAGTATTGTTTATCAAAAATGCTTAGAACAAGAAGCATTTCAGATTTTGGATTTTTTTTGAATTATGGAATATTTATACACACATAATCTTGGGGATAAGACTCAAGTGTAAATATGAAATTCATTTATATTTCATACATGCCTTAGACCCATAGCCTGGAGGAAATTTCATACAACATTTTTAGTATACCTGCATTTTGACTGTAACCTGTCAAATGAAGCCAAGTAGGAAACTTTTCACTTGTCACATTCCAGTACTAAAACACGTTAGATTTGGCATTTTGGATTTGGGATTTGGGGATTAGGGGTGCCCAGTTTCCAGAGAGCAAATTCTATTTTTCTACTAAAGTAAACTCATTTATCATAGTAAGTTGTCCTAAGTTAATTATCTTTGTATCCACAAAATTCCTAAAACTTATTGTGGTGCCTATATTTCTCCTTAAAATCATATTTCAAACATTTAATCTTGCTTCATTGAATAAAAACAAATCATATTTTCATCTAATTTTTAGATTCTTTAATTAATTAACACAATTGCTGTCTTATTAAAGGTTCTTTCACTTAAAATACATATTTTACATTGATATTAATAATAGATGTTCTGGAATTATCAATAAAATTTTTATACAATAGCTTTTGCTCCCTGTATTTTCAAACACCACTTAACTTGTGTGTTTGTGTTGCAAACAACTTAGAGCTGATTTTGTATTTTTACTTCAAATGACATTTTCTACACACTTTCATTTATTTTTTATAATTTATTCTTTTTTACTAGTTTTTTTAGTTGTTGATGGATCCTTATTTAATTAATTAATTTATATGCAGTGCTGAGAATCCAACCAGTGCCTCACACATGCTAGACAAGTGCTCTACCACTGAGCCACAACTCTAGCCCACTCCAGTTTATTCTTAAAATTCACATTTTTTTTAGTTTATGTATAGGTATTTTTTATTGGCTCTACACAGCACTGGTATACTATCATATTTCTTTTTTTAATTGGTTCTTTTTATACATAACATTAAGATTTTACATAACATTAAGATTCATTTTGGCATAATTATAAAAGCATGAAATATAATTTGCTCTAATTCAGTCCCCAGTACTTCCTCTTTTTCTCCTTTCCTCCCTCTTTCTGTTCCCTTCCCTCCACTCTACTGATCTTTCCGCTATTTACTTTTAGTTTGGGGGGATTGTTCAGGTGTGTGTTGTGTGTATACATAATGGTGAGATCCAATATGTTTTTTTCCCTTTCATTTGTTGTTTTATGGTAATACCGTGTGATTATTTTTATAGTGTTTAAGTTCTTTTATGAGGATTTTGGAAAATAAAAGCAATAAATTTGTGTTCTCAGATGGTCATCATGAACCAAAAAAAAAAATAAAATAAAATAAAAAATTTTAAAACATTTTTTAAAAGTTAAAGAACAGCAACAAAAAAATGAAAATAAAAGAAAACAAAAAAAAAAAAACAAAACAAAAACAAAAAAAAAACAAATTAAAATAATAATAATAACAATAAATGCAGTCATAGATTGCAATAAACTTCTTTTCCAGTAGGTAGAGCTGTGCCCACTGGGCCAAGCTTCTCCTTTCAATAAGTGGGAACCAATCACTGTGCAGCAGCTCTTCCTCCCAGACTGGGTGGGTGTCCAATCCTGAGTGCCTAGGGCCTTCTTTTGTGTTTCCTCAAGCCAGGCCCCACTCACCTGTGACACTCACCACAATACTGGCTACATGCCAGGTCTGCTGCTCCTAGGAGCCCTGTTTTCATGAACGCCTGGGCACAATCTCCCTGTTTGTCTCCCTCAGACCCTAAGTTTGTAGAGCTTAGGCCTGAGAACCCGCAGCGAATTTGCTTGCACTCTGGAAGCCATGCCCCCGGAAGCTGGAGCAAGAGACTTCAGTTTTCAGCACTGGTGGGAGCGGTGGCCTGGAGGTCTGCACCACGAGTCCCGTGCCACTCCTAATTCCCTCGGTCTGGCTATCGCGCTCAAGGGAGAGCTGGGAGGGGCTCTTAAGATTTCCCCACAAGTTCGCAAATTTACAGGAATTTGTTTCACTTTCAATCACTTCCTGCTTCAGGACACATGTATTCTTCCATGTTTCTTGACAGGTCTTTTCATGAGAGATCTTTCAAGACACATTACTTTCAATTTCCATAATCACTTTTGAAGCAAAACTCACATAAACTTTATGATGAATTATAACTCTGATATTACCATTAGATGTATGACTGGTTGGAATTAATGATTGCATAACGATATAGGATTTCTTATATATTTTCAGATAAAAATTCAATCCATTATTTAAAATGGAACGAGTTATATTATTTATTCACAGTATGGTGTATTCATGCATTATCTCTATATTCATAGACGCAGTGTACACTTCTTTATACCCCCAATAGTAATTTATATGTCTTCAAAATATTGCTCCCTGAAAAGTTGGAAGAAATACTCATGTCACCTGATCTACTTATACATTTAATCACAGAAATATTCGGAACACAAAATGCAAAGCTCACACTTATGTTTGTACCAAAGCCTAAAAGGAAAGTAAACATGGATTACTAAAAACATCCATGTCCAGCTTGCCTAATGCTCTCAAATATCAATCCTATTGGTGACTACATATTTGTTTCTTCTTAAGATTATATATTCAAACTCAACCCTACTGAAAATGTCTAATCCTATCCCTCACTTTATACATTGCCTGATTTCATTATGGCTCTATTTCTATCTGTTTCCTACATATTTTCCCCAGTTCATCATTGTGACTGACTCTTTACATGTGCTGACATTTACATTCACACTCTAATCGATAACCTATTGCTAATAAACGTTTGTTCCTAATCCTATACTCATTCTTTTTCTAAACCTACCGACTATCTTCCTAATCCTACCGACTATCCTTTTTTGACTGGATATTCTCTTCTACATTCAATCAAGCAAGGTACAAGGTCTTATGCCATTGTATATTGATCTATCTGAGACCTCTGTGCAGAATGTAATTTTATTCTAAGTATCACAATCAAGGGTCCAATGCCCTTCTGGGCTTCAAATGTTACCTAGATTTCTAGTTTCACACTTATATTTCACATATATATTCTAGTAAATATCGCAGTTTCAAATACCATTATTCATTCTGCAGGATGATTCCTAAACCAAATCCAACATGTTATTGACCCTAAACATACACTGTTCCCTCAATCTAACTTTACAGAAGAGCAGGGACAGAGTTGGTCTTACAATACAGGAATGTAGGGGATCTTCCACCTGCTGAGAACCTCAAAGGTCCATGCAGACATGATCCCTAGAAAAGAGGTAGGCAGCTATGAAGGACCTGAGAGAGCATAAGTCATCTTCCATGGCAAACAACCTTGTCAGGATGAAGGCGTGTGTCTGAATCAGCCACCTTCTTCTTAATGTAGAGAAGATGGACCAAACAAGGTCTGTGTGGAGAGCTGTTCCCGTGTGTCTATGGTTGATATACCATTCTAACTTGTGACAGTGTCACAGGAAGTAGGGGCAGCCTCCATCTCATGGGACCCTTGGAAGCAGCTATTAGGACAAAGTGTTTGCCAAGGCATTGACCTCATTCAGTTCCTGAAGGAAGTGACCTACCTTACTTCTTTGGTGATGAAACTCTCTGAACTTGGGATCCAGGAAGCCAGGCATCCAGAGCCAGTCCCAGTCCCAGTACCAGTGGGCTCACTTGTTTTGTTTTACCAATGACAGATTCTGTCTTTCTTGGTACCTACTGATGTGAGGATGGCCAAATATCAGGAGAGCTCTGAAGATGGGCCTTTCCTTAGTAAGTAGGTAGTGACTCACCGCTGGCTCCTAACAACTACACAGAGTTGGCCAAGGAGACCAGATCTGCCACAGTACAGGCCATTTCGGGTGAACATAGTAGGGCCCGCTAGTCAGAGGACACTCTGGATATTCAGAGACTTACTTGGGGGAAGGAGGTGCTTTGTGTTTGTGGGTGTGAGCTTGTGGTTTTGTCTCATTTTCTTAGAATAGGTAGGAAAGCTGGTATGTCTGGTTTGCAGTGGACTGTTTCTAGATAGTCTTTTGACAAGGCAAGTGTTTCTATGTCTGTGTATAACACTGTGTCCGTGGTTGTAGACATTAGAAAAGAGAATGCATCAATGAATGTGTCCTGTCTAGTAGAAAGCTTCCCAGCATTCATCCTGCCCAATTTATGACTGCACTGCAGGTTGCCTTATCGATGGGCAACACCTACTATCTTCCTAAGTTTCAGATTTCTTCCTGAATTCTGACCAATCTGCAGAATAGTCTCATGGTTTTGTGTCCAAGATAGGTACCACCCCAAGCTCTGTCACATGGCCATGTACTGAATAGCTGAAGGTAATGGCGAGCTTCTTAGAAAACTCAGATATCAGTGTGACCAGGTAAGTCTCAGTGGAGAAACCATGCTTTGTGCCTTTTGCTTACCTATTTTTCTGTTTCACTGAATGACAGGAAGGTCTTTGCCTCAGGCCACCCCTTTGATAAGCATGAAAAAAACAGTTTTCATATGGAAATGATTGGGCATCACCCGTGGCTCTTTGCTTAATTGCTTTGAATGGGATGTGTCTGAATCAGCCTCTTGGCCCTGTGTGAGGCTGTGGCTTATATTCTCAGCACCTGATGGATATAAAGAAAGATCCCATGTGTGCATCCAAAACTAAAATGGCAAAATTCAGTCATTGTGGATGATGTCTCTCTCCTTCCTCTATTAGGTTGCAGACAATCATCAAGTGAGTATAGGGATCCTTTGGGTCAAATGAGTTTTTCAAAGCCATGAAGAGGTGCTTGGGTTTTCTCATGATTCCACTTCACATAAAGGATCTAAACCCCACAGTCAGTAGGCCTCAA
Organism: Callospermophilus lateralis; assembly: GCF_048772815.1. Lineage (NCBI taxonomy): Eukaryota > Metazoa > Chordata > Mammalia > Rodentia > Sciuridae > Callospermophilus > Callospermophilus lateralis. Next base: position 241,743 of record NW_027514468.1, on the reverse strand, counting down.
ATTGGAGAAGCAGAGTAGTTGTAATGGCAGGCCTATTTGTTCACTCCTGGTTCCCAGGAATGGTGTCCAGGCCACCCTGACTTTAGGCAAATGAGGGCCAAGGGAGCTTATTTTGGACACTCTCTTGCGCTGCACCCCTCATGGAAATCTCCAGCCAGAGGTTATAATGAGGGTCTATGTGGAAGAAGATGAGGGCCATGTGGGAATGTTTTGGTTTTAATTTTGGTAATTTGTGTGGCAGTTGGAAGGGATGACTGGGTCCCCCTCGGCTTGTACTCTGGTGTAATACTCCTTAGAGACTGAGTTGTAGAACTGACCTCAGAGAAGTATTGCCATGAATTGTGTGGGGATGTTAGGAGGCCACGCATGAGAGTCACCCTTGGAAACTGAGATCTAGGCCAAGGGTGGCTTTCCACAGAACACTGAGAATCTCAGCCAGGATATCACATGATTTTATTCTGAAAAACTTGGCAGCCATAGTTGAGAGTCAAAACACACATGGACCTCACATTGTAGACCTCAATGGGCCTGGCTTCATGTGACCTTTTGGCCACTATTTGGGATGCCTTGCCTGTGATTGTTCTCCAGAGCTTTCATTGAAATGAGCTTCCTTAACATTTAATGGTTCCTGAATGAATTGAAACCCACAGTGACTAAAACTTCTTCCTTGAATAATGGCTAGATAAATACCATGAAATTTTTGAAATTTCAATGACCAGTTGGCACTGGAAAACCTTTGGATGTCCTGATGCTTATCATGAGTATACCTGACAGTGCCTTGATTGACAGGGTTTCATAAAAATGGTGTAGAACAGAGATGCCAGTTAGTTGGTGCCTGCTGATTAGTGGGCCTAGAGCAGTGGTGAGCAGATGTGTGACAATACATCTGTGGTGAGGCCACGTGGAACTGCCATTGGCGTCCAAATGGCTTGTGACTGATATGGTTTCAGCCAACAGATCCAATAGGTAAAGGCATCTTGTTATATGGACAGGTTTCAGGGAAATGTTCAGAATCAGGTTGTTATGGTCAAGGGGGAAAGCTATGTGGGATAGAAGCCTGGTTATTGCATTCTCCTGCAAACCCTCACCCACCACACGTGACAGAACTCCCTCCAACAATGTGTCCCAATTGACCTCCTTTATTTCGTGAAGCAAATACCAAACTCCCAGTGCAGCAGCAAGAAACACCACTAAAAGTGGAGGATGAACAAATGTCTTCCCAGTTAGCACAGGGAGAAACTTAGCCCCAGTGTCCACAGTTTAGCTACAAAAAAAGAATTCAGCACTGCTGCCACATGTTCAATGAAAAATAAGAAACCATGTCTTACAGGTCACATATATGCAGAACCAGCTTTGATGGTCTCTCTATAAAAGAACTAAATCTCCTGAAAACAACATGTATTTCAAGTGCCCAACCTCAGAGGCAGTTTCTCAAGAATTTTTTAGGCCAGCAGAGCTCCATGTTTGAGGAGTGTTTACCTTTTGCCTTACTATTTTGAACTCTGCTACCACCTCCAAGGTTGTGAACTCCTGAGCAAATTCCATTCCAGATATGTATTCACAGATTTTCTAACTCTTCTCCTCTAACTGTATCTTACTTTGGTAAAAGATAATGTCAAGGCATTGTTCTGGATGAGACTGGGAAGATTTTGGGGTAGCACATATTTGCATAGACATTGGATTCATTTTTCAATTTCCCTTTAAAACACTGAATCTCTAACCCTAACCAATTCCAAACTAGACTCTGACTACTAATCCTAATATGATGGAGAAAAATAACAAAAAACAGAAAAGAAGTACAAGCAGTTCAGAGGAGGCAAGGTGTATACTTGGACTTGCCTTTTGCATAATATAGGGTAGGAGTTATAAATCTTGCAAATTTTTTTTGAAATAGTTCTCCATGTGTTTTTAAATTTAACAAATATGTGAATTCCTTTTTCCCTTTCTCTGTAGCCTATTAAGCACATGTATTTTTATATGCACATATAGAATTCTACCTGGTACCACACGTATATTCTTGTGAGGTGGTTGACTTGGCAGATACAAATTGTGAGAAGAGATCACTCCTCGTAAATGCTATTGGAACTGAAATTTCAAACTATGGGTGAACTTTCTAGTTGAACAACATTATACATAAATCCATGTTCAGTATAATGAATATTTTTGGATCTGTGGATGATATATATTTCATGATGGATTTTGATTGGCATATATATTGTTAGTTTTTAATGTCTCTCTCTCTGTCTCTCTCTCTGTCTCTCTCTCTCTCTCTCTCTCTATATATATATATATATATATATATATATATATATATATACTCTCCAGATATTTCAAAATATGTAATATATGTGACTTATTATACACTCCCTAAATTCATTCATATTCATTTATGTGGATTTATGATCAACTTTTCACAAGATTATTTTCCAAACTATTCATCCACCTGAAATTCATATTTGTTTCCTAGTACTGACAACTAACTTCAGTGAATGGTGTATACAAATCCTAATATTTCTACAGTAACTGACCCAGTTTAACATCAATGCAAGTAGATTCCTAGGGGACATGATATGTATTTTGACATTCATATTTATTCAACAGTGGGACATTATTATTTCTTCAGTTTATGCACATCATAATATATATATTTCATCCAAAAGTTCAAAAATATATAGGAATTTGTTTCACTTTCAATCACTTCCTGCTTCTGAAAACATGTATTCGTCCATGTTTCTTTACTGCTCTTTTCATGAGACTTCTTTCCAAACACATTATTTTCGATTTCCATAATCAATTTTGAAGCAAAACTCACACACTCTTCATGAAAATCCTAATACTAATATTATCATTGATGTATAACTGGTTGTAATGAATGTCTGTATATCAATATTTGATTTCCTGTATTTTTTCAGATATCAATTCAATCCATTATTTATAGTGGAATGAGTATAGGTTTTATTCAGAGTATGTTCCATTCATGCATTATCTGTATATTCATAGAAACAGGGTACACCTGTTTGTACCCCCAATACTAATTTATACGTCTTCAAAATATTGCTCCCAGAAATGGGGGAAGATATACTCATGTCACCTGATCTACATATATATTTTATTACAGTAATATTATGGACACAAAATGCAAAGGTCACACTTATGATTGTACCAAAGCCTAAATGGAAAGTGAGCATGGATTAGTAATAACATCCATGTCCAGGTTGCCTAATGCTCTCAAATGTCAATCCAATTGGTGACTACATATTTGTTTCTTGATAAGATTATATATTCAACCTCAACCCTGTTGAAAATGTCTAATCCTATAACTCACATTATACTTTGCCTGATTTCCTTTTGTCTCAATTGATATTTACTTTCCTACATATTTTCCCCAGTTCATCATTGTGAATGACTCTTCACATGTGCTGACATTTACATTCACTCTCTACCCGAAACCCTATTGCTAAAAATGTTTTTGTCCAAATCCTATACTCACTCATCTTTCTAAACCTACTGACTATCTTCCTAATCCTATCGACTATCCCTTTTTGACTGCATGTTCTCTTCGACATTCAATCATCCAAGGTAAAGGTCCTATGCCATTGTATAGCGATTAATCAGAGACATCTGTGCAGAACATAATTCAAAGCTAAGTATCCTACCCAAGGGCCCAATACACTTCTGGGATTCAAAACTTACATAGATTTGGGTTTTCAAACTTATATTTCACCTATATATTCTTTTAAATTTCGCAGGTTCCCAACAACATTATTCATCCCGCAGAATGATTCCCAACTGAATTCGAACCTGTTATTAACCCTAACCATACGCTGTTCCCTCAATCTACCTTTACAGAGGAGCAGGGATAGAGTTGGTCTTACAATACAGGAATGTAGGGGATCTTCCACCTGCTGAGAACCTCAAAGGTCAATGCAGAAATGATCCTTGGAGAAGTTGTAGGCAGCTATGTAGTACCAAAGAGAGCAAAAGTCTTCTGACATGGTAAAGAACCTGGACAGGATGAAAGGATGTGTCTGAATCAGCCTCTCTCTTCTTAATGTAGAGAAGATGGACCAAAGCAGGCCTGTATGGAGAGAAGTTCCCCGGTGCATATGGTTGATATACCATTCCAACTTGTGACAGTGTCACAGAAAGTAGGAACAGCCTCCATCTCATGAGACCCTTGGCAGCAACTGTTAGGACAAAGTGGTTGCCAAGGCAGTGACCTCATTCATTTCATGAAGAAAGTGACTTCACCTTACTTACTTGGTGATGGAACTCTCTGAACTTGGGATCCAGGAAGCCAGGCATCCAGAGCCAGTCCCAGTAACAGTCCTAGTGGGATCACATGTTTGGTTTTACCAAGGGCAGAGAGAGTCTTTTTTGGTACCTACTGATGTGAGAATGGCCAAATGCCAGGACAGCTCTGAAGAGGGTCCTTTCCTAAGAAAACAGGTAGTTGGTCATCACTGGCTCCTGACAACTTCACAGATTTGGCCACGGAGACCAGATCTGAGACAGGGCAGGCCAGTTCAGGGTAACAATATGGTCCACAGTCAGAGGACACTCCGGATTGTCACAGACATATTGGGGGAAGGAAGTGCTTTTGTGGGTGTGGGTGTGAGTTTGTGGTTTTGTCTCATGTTCTGAGAATAGGTAGGAAAGGCAATTTGTTTGGTTTGGAGTGGACTGCTTCTAAAAAGTCGTTTGACAAGGTGAGTGTTTCTATATCTGTGTATCTCACTGTGTCCGTGGTTGTAGACATAAGAAAAGAGAATGCATCAATGGATATGTCCTGTCTAGAAGAAAGTTTTCCATTATTCATCCTACCCAATTTATGACTGGACTGCAGGTTGCTTTATGGATGGGCAACCCCTACTATCTTCCTAAGTTCCTGTTTTCTTCCTAAATTTTGGCCATTACCCAGAATAGGCTCATGGTTTTGTGTCCAAGATATGTAACACCTCCAAGCTCTGTGACATGGCCATGTACTGGATAGCTGAATGGAATGGCGAGCATCTTAGGAAACTCAGATATCAGTGTGACCAGGAAAGTCTCAGTGGAGAAACACTGTTTTGGGCCTTCTGCTTACCTATTTTTCTGTTGCCCTGAATGTCAGAAAGGTCCTTAACTCAGGCCACTCCTTTTTGAAGCCTGAAGTAAAGAGTTTTTAAATGCAAATGAATGGGCATCACCTGTGGTGCTTTGCTTAATTGCTTTCGAAAGGGATGTGTCTGAATCAGCTGCTTGCCTCTGGGTCAGGCTATGGATTAGATTCTCAGCACCTGATGGATATAAAGAAAGTTCCCATGTGTGTATTGAAAACGAAAATGGTAAAAATATCAGTCATTGTGGATGAAGTTTCTTGCCTTCCTCTGTTAGGTTCCTAACCTCCATCAAGTGAGAATAGGATCCTCTGGGTCAAATGAGTTCTTTGAACTCCTGCAGAAGTGCTTGGGTTCTCCCATGATGCCAAATCACATAAAGAATCTATACCTGACAGTCAGTTGGCCTCAAATTGGAGAAGCAGAGCAGTATTAAAGGCAGGCCTATTTGATCACTCCTGGTTCACAGGAAGGGTGTCAAGGCCACCCTCATTTTAGGCAAATGACGGGCAAGGGTGCATATTTTGGACATTGCCTTGGGCTGCGCTCCTCATGGAAACCTCCAGCAAGAGTTTATGATGAGTGTCTATATGGAAGAAGATGAGGGTCATGTGGGAATGTTTTGGTTTCAATTGTGGTCATTTGTGTGGCGGTTGGAAGAGATGACTGGGTCCACATGGGCTTGAACTCGGGTGTGATTCTCCTTCAAGACTGAGTTCTGGAACTGACCTCAGAGAAGTATTGCCATTAATTTTGTTGGGATTGTAGGAGGCCACGCATGAGAGTCACCCTTGAAACCTGAGATTGGGCCCTGGGTGGCTTTCCACAGATCACTGAGAGTCTCAACCAGGATATCACATGATTTTATTCTGAAAGACTTGGCAGCCGTAGTTAAGAGTCAAAACACACATGGACCTCATATTTTAGACCTCAATGGGCCTGTCTGCATATGACATTTTGACCACTCTTTGGAAAGCCTTGCCTGTGAGAGTTCTCCAGAGCTTTCATTGAAATGAGCTTCCTCACCATTTAATGGTTCTTGGATGAATGGAAACCCCAAAGTGCCTCCAACTTCATTCTTGAACAATGGATAGATAAATACCATGAAATTTTTGAAATTCCCAATGACCAGGTGGCACTGGAGAACCATTGGATGTCCTATTGCTGCTCATGAGTGTACCAGACAGTGCCTTGATTGACTGGAGTTCTTGAAAATGGTGTGGAACACAGATGCCAGTAAGTTGGAGCCTGCTGAGTAGTGGGCCTAGAGCAGTGGTGTGCAGTTGTCTGATAATATATTTGTGGTGTGGCCATGTGGGTGTGTCATTGGCTTCCAAATGGCTTGTGACTGACTTGGTGCAGCCAGCAGAAAATTATATGAAAAGGCATCTGGTTATATGGACAGGTTTCAGGGCAATGTTCAGAATCAGGTTGCTATGGTCAAGGGAGCAAGAAATGTGGGATAGAAGCCTGGTTGGTGCATTCTCCTGAAGACCCTGACCCACCACACCTTACAGGACTCCCACCAGCACTGTGACCCATTTGAAATCCTTGTATGTTGTGAAGCAAATACAAAACACCCAGTGCAGCAGCAAGAAACACCACGAAAATTGGAGAATGACCAAATGGCTTCAAAGTCCACACAGGGAGACACTTAGCCCCCAGTGGCCACAGTTTATCTACAAAGAGAGAATTCATCACTGCTTTCTCATGTTCATTAGAAAATAAGAAACCATATCCTCCAGGTCACATAGATGCAGACCCAGCTTTGATGGTCTCCGTACACAGGGAGATAAAGCTCCTGACAACAACATATACTTCAAGTGTCCAACCTCAGAGGCAGTTTCTCAAGAAGTCTTAATGCCAGCATAGCTCCATGTTTGTGGAGTGTTTACACTGTCCCTTACTTTTGGAAACTCCTCTACCACCTCGAAGGTTGTGAACTCCTGAACATTTTCCATTCCAGGTATGTATTCACAGATTTTCTAACTCTTCTTCTCTAATTGTGTCTTACTAGGGGCGAAGATATTGTCAAGGCATTGTTCTGGATGATAGTGGGAATTTTTTGTAGCACATATTTGCATACACATTGGATTTATTTTCCTATTTTCCATTTGAAATACTGAATTACTGACACTAACCCATACCCTAATAGACTCTTACTACTAATCCTAATATGATGGAGTAAAATAACCCAAACAGAATAGAAATGCAAGCATTTCAGAGGAGGCATGGTGTATAGTTAGACTTGGCTTTTGCATGATAAAGTGTAGGTGTTATAATTCAAGTTAATTTTTAATTGAAATAGTTGCATGGGTACTTAAAGTAAACAAATATGTGAATTCCTGTCTCCCTTTCTCTGTTGCCTATTCAGCACATGTATTTTTATATGCACATATAGAATTCTACCTGGTACCACAGGTACACTCTTGTGAGGTGGCTGACTTGGCAGATAGAAATTGTGAGAATAGATCACTCCGCCTAAACGCTGTTGAAACTGAAATTTCAAACTATGGGTGAGCTTCCTAGTTGAACAACATTATTCATAAATCCATGTTAAGTAAAATGAATATTTTTGGATCTGTGTATGATATATATTTCATGGTGAATTTCGATTGGCATATGTATTGCTAATTTTTAATGTCTCTGTGTGTGTGTGTGTGTGTGTGTGTGTGTGTGTGTGTATATATATATATATATATATATATATATATACACACACACACACACACACACACTAAATTTTTTTAAAATATAAAATATATGTGTCTTATTATACACTCCCTAAATTCATTCATATTCATGTATGTGGATTTAGAGTTAACATTTCACAAGATTATTCACGGAAATATTCATCCACCTGAAATACATATTTTTTCCTAGAAATGAAAAATAACTTCAGTGAATGGTGGATACAAATCCTAATATTTCTACAATAATTGATCCAGTTTGTCATCAATGCAAGTAGATTCCTATGGGACATGATGTGTATTTTGATGTTCATTCTTATTCACCACTGGTATGTTACAATTTCTTCAGTTTATGCACATTATAGGATATATATTTCATCCATACGTTAGCAAAATTATAGGCGTTTGTTTCACTTTCAATCATTTTCTGCTTTAGAACACATGTAATCCTCCATGTTTCTTGACTGGTTTTTTCATGAGACTTCATTCCAAACATATTATTTTCGATTTCCATAATCATATTTGAAGCAAAACTCACACACCCTTCATGATAAACTATAACCCTAATATTACTATTAGATGTATTACTGGTTGGAATGAATGATTGTATATCAATATAAGATTTCTTATATATTTTCAGATATCAAATCAATCCATTATTTAAAGTGGAACCAGTTATATTATTTATTCACACTATTGTCTATTCATGCATTGTCTCTACATTCATAGACACAGAGTACACCTCTTTGTAAACCCAATACTAATTTATACGTCTTCAGAAATGGTGGAAGAAATACTCATGTCATCTGATATACATATACATTTTATCACAGTAATATTCTGGACACAAAAAGAAATGGTCACACTTATGTTTGCACCAAAGCCTAAATGTAAAGTGAACATGGATTACTAAAACCATCCATATCAAGTTTGGCTAATGCTCTCAAAATTCAATCCTATTTGTGACAACATATTTGTTTCTTGCTAAGATTATATATTCAAACTCAACCCTGTTGAAAATATCTAATCCTATCTCTCACTTTATACTTTTCCTGATTTCATAATGTCTCTATTTATATCAGCTTTCCTACATACTTTCCGCAGTTCATCAATGTGACTGACTCTTCAATTGTGCTGACACTTACATTCACACTCTAATCCAAACCCTATAGCTAAGGAACTTTTGTTCCAAATCCTATACTCACTCTTCTTCTTAAACCTACTGACTATCTTCCTAATCCTACCCATTATCCCTTTTTGACTGGATGTTCTCTTATACATTCAATAATCCAAGGTACAGGGTCTAATGCCATTGTATATCGATCTATCTCAGACATCTGTGCAGAACATAATTCAACGCTAAGTATCACAATCAAGGGCCCATCCCCATTCTGCGCTTCAAATCTTACTTAGATTTCTGTTTTCATACATATATTTCACCTATATATACTTATAAATGTCGCAGGTTCCCAGTACCATTATTCATCCAGCAGAATGATTCCTAATTCAAATTGAACATATTATTAACCCTAACCATACACTGTTCCCTCAATCTAACTTTACAGAAGAGCAGGGACAGAGTTGGTCTTACAATACAGGAATGTAGGGGATCTTCCACCTCCTGAGAACCTCAAGGTCCATGCAGAAATGATCCCTGGAGAAGATGTAGACAACTATGAAGGACCTGAGAGAGCAAAAGTCAGCTTCCATGGAAAACAACCTGGTCAGGATGAAGGGTTGTTTATGAATCAGCCTCTCACTTCTTAATGTAGAGAAGATGGACCAAACCAGGTTGGTGTGGAGAGCTCTTCCTAGGTGCCTATGGTTGATATACCATTCTACCTTGTGAAAGTGTCACAGAAAGTAGGGGCAGCCTCCATCTCATGGTAGTCTTGGAAGCAACTGTTAGGACAAAGTGGTTACCAAGGCAGTGATCTGATTCAGTTCCTTAAGGAAGTGACCTCACCTCACTTCTTTGTTGATGGAACTCTCTGAACTTGGTATCCAAGAAGCCAGGCACCAAGAGGCAGTCCCAGTCCCAGTGGTCTCACTTGTTTGGACTTACCAAGGACAGAGTCAGTCATTCTTGCTACCTACTGATGTGAGGACGGCCAAAACCAGGAAAGCTCTGAAGAGGGGCTTTTCCTGAGAAAGTAGGTAGTGGCTCACTGCTGGCTCCTGACAACTTCACAGAGTTGGCCAAGGAGACCAGATCTGAGACAGGACAGGCCATTTCATTGGAACATAGTATGGCCCACCAGTCAGAGGACACTCCAGATAGTCACAGACCTACTTGGGGGAAGGAGGTGTCTTTGTGGGTGTGGGTGTGGGTTTGTGGTTTTGTCTCATATTCTGAGAATAGGTAGGAATGGCGGTTTGTTTAGTTTGGAGGGAACTGTTTCTAGTAAGTCATTTGACAAGGCGAGTGTTTCTATGTCTGTTTATACCACTGTGTCCCTGGTTGTAGACATTAGAAAAGAAAATGCATCAATTGGTGAGTCCTGTCTAGTAGAAAGCTTCTCAGCTTTCATCCTGCCCAATTCATGAATGGACTGCGGCTTGACTTATCGATGGGGAACACCTGCTAACTTCTTAAGTTCCTGTTTTCTTCCTGAATTGTGTGCACTCTCCAGAATAGGCTCAGAGTTTTGTGTCAAATATATGTACCACCTCAAATCTCTGTGACATGGCCATGTACTGGATAGCTGAAGGGAATGGCGAGCATCTCAGAAAGCTCAGATATCAGTGAGACCAGGAATGCCTCATTGGAAAAACCCTGCTTTGGACATTTTGCTTACCGATTCTTCTGTTGCCCTGAAAGTCAGGAAGGTCTTTGCATCAGGTGTGTCATGTGGGAGTGTTTTGGTTTTAATTGTGGTCATTTTTGTGGCCGTTGGAAGACATGGCTATGTCCACCTGGGCTTGAACCCTTATGTGATTCCCCTTAGAGACTGAGTTCTGGAACTGACCTCAAAGAAGTATTGCCATGTATTGTGTTGGGATTTTAGGAGGCCACGCATTAGAGTCGCCCTTGGAAACTGAGATCTAGGCCCAGGGAGGCTTTCTGAAGAGCACTGGAAATTTCAGGAAGGACATCACATGATTTTATTCTTAAAGACTTGGCAGCCATCGTTGCAAGTCAAAACACACATGGACCTCACATTGTAGACCTCAAATGCCTGGCTTAATGTGACCTTTTAGCCTGTCTTTGGGAAGCCTTGCCTGTTAGAATTCTCCAGAGCTTTCATTGAAATGAGCTTCTTCTCCATTTAATGGTTCCTGAATAAATTGAAACCCACAGTGCCTTCAACTTCATCCATGAAAAATGCCTAGATAAATATCATTAAAGTTTGGAAATTCCCATCACCTGGTGGCACTGGAGAACCTTTAGGTGTCCTATTGCTGATCATGAATGTACCAGACAGTGCCTTGATTGACTGGGTTTCATGAAAATGGTGTAGAACAGAGATGCCAGTAACTTGGAGCCTGATGAGTAGTCGGCCTAGAGCAGTGGTGTGCAGGTGTGTGTTAAAACATCTGTGGTGGGCTGATGTGTATATGCCATTGGCTTTCAAATGCCTTGTGACTGATATGGTGCAGCCCCCATACCCTTGTATGTAAAGGCATCTTGTTATATGGACAGGTTGCAGGGCAATGTTTAGAATCAGATTGCTGTGGTCAAGGGAGCAAGCTATGTGGGATATAAGCCAGGTTGGTGCATTCTCCTGCAGACCCTTACCCACCACACGTGACAGAACTCCCTCCATCACTGTATCCCAGTTGAACTTCTCGTATTTTGTGAAGCAAATACCAAACTCCCAGTGAAGCTGCAAGAAACACCACGAAAAGTGGAGGATGACCAAATGGCTTCACAGTCCACACTGCAAGACACTTAGCCCCCAGTGGCAACAGTTTACCTATAAAGAGAGAATTCAGCCCTACTGCTTCATGTTCATAGGAAAAAAAGAAACCATGTCCTCCAGGTCATATAGATGCAGACCCAGCTTTGATGGTCTCACTACAAAGGAAGCTAAAGCTCCTGTCATCAACATATATTTCAGGTGCCCAATCTCAGAGGCAGTTTCTCAAGAAGTCTTTAGGCCAGCAGAGCTCCATGTTTTTGGAGTTTTTACCCTGTCCTTTACTTTTGGAAACTCCTCTACAACCTCGAAGGTTGTGAACTCCTGAGCATTTTCCATTACCGATATGTATTCACAGATTTCTAACTCTTCTCCTCTAATTATGTCTTACTTGGAGTGAAGAAAATGTCAAGGCATTGTTCTGAATGAGAGTGGGAAGATTTTTAGGTAGCACATATTTGCCTACACATTGGATTCATTTTCCAATTTTCCATTCGAAATTCTGAATCCCTGACTGTCAGGGGTAGAAGGAATTCTTCTTCAAAGAACAGCCTGACACTTACAAGAAACAGCCCCCAGGAGACATCCTGTCTGGAAGACATCCTGTAGCCATATATGTCCCTGAGACATCCTGTGGCCATCTTTCTTCCAGAAACATCCTGAAGTTATCTCACCTTGTGAAGACATCCAGGAACTGCTGATAAGAGAGCTTTCCCATATCCAGCATATTAATACCCATGTGTGAACAATAAAATTTTGCAGCTTGATCAGAACTCCTGTGTTGCTCTCATCTCTCATGCCTCTTGTCCCTTCGTTCCTCCCAATCTAGGTTCGCTGACCACGTTGATGTGTCCTGCCAGCCGGGACATCTGGCGCCCACCGACTGGGGCTCAAGCCTTTGACTGAGGGGGAACCCCTTCCTCCTGGAAGACTTGGTCAAGAGGAGCTCACGATCGCCTCAGCAGACACCACCCGGAGACATATCCAGGAGGAAGGTGGGGATGATGCACGGTGAGTGACGCACCATGTGACAAGCAGTATCGTCACATGATTTGTTTATTTCAGGCCTCAAGGAGTCCTTCAAGACATGAGGGGCACATGTTAAGAAAAAGGACTTAAAATTTTTCTTTTCATACATAGGAGAATTGTGTCCATGGTTTCCTCTTGAAGGGACCATTGATGGCAAAAATGGCTTAGAGTAGGAGACTGTTTAAAAGATTATTATGAATCATTTGGCCCAGAAAAAATGCCAGTTCCCACCTTTTCTTACTGGAACTTAATTAATGAAATTCTTAAAAGTTTTCGCTTTGACAATGGTACCTTCCAACTTGTCAGGATTGGGGAAGAGATTATGCAAAAGACCTCTCGTCCCCCCTCTGCATGCCCATCATTAGTATAGACATAGACCCTTCTCAGTCTTCCCAGGACCCTGAGAACCTTCCTGGTCCCCCTCAAAATACGACCCTAATTAATAAGGCTCCAATGATTAAAAACCACCTTTATCCAGTTTTAAATCACAGAGACACATTGACCCCTGGGGAGGACGCTATCTTGGAGAAGGAAGCAGCTCTAAACCATTCAGAACACCCGCGACCTCTCAGGACCCTGCCACAGCCTATAGGATTTACCAAGCGAAGGTGAAAGCACCTATGTAAAACACCTTGCCTTTGAAAATGCCAACCCAGCATGTCAGAATGTTCTTCAACCACATAAGGATAAAGGGAAACTTTCTGAAGTTATTAGACTCTGTGCAGACGTGGGTGCAGCCCATGCCATGGGTCTGGCTTTAGGGACCGCCTTTACCAAGGCCTTTCACAATCCTGGCTCACGTACTTGCTTTACTTGTAAACAACCTGGCCATTTTGCATGTGAGTGTCCCACAGGCAAACAAAGCCTAGGAATAGCGTCTCCTCAAACTGGGTCTTAACCGCCCCCAGCTACCCTTTTCCATAGAAGTGGTAAAGGTCATCACTGGGCCAGTGAGTGTAGATCTAAGACAAATGCCCTCAGACAGCCTATTTCTTCCTACTTCTCGGGAAACTTCCTGCGGGGCCAGCCCCCGGCCACAACATCCCCCACGACAAACACAGGAGCAATAAGGTTTGTTCCCTCCTAAACTCCCAATCTACCACAAAATCCTTCTCCACAATTGCCTCCCTCCAACTAGCCACCCCAGGCAGCACAAAATTGGACCTCTGTGCTGCCACAAATACAATATTAGACCCAATTCAAGGGCCCCAGATAATACCCAATGAAATTATGGGTCCCCCTCCATCTCATACATGTGCCCTTAATCTTGGAAGAGCCTCCACTACCATACAAGGTGTTCAGGTCTTCGTTGGCATTAATGATAATGATTTCACTGGAGAAATAAAAATACTGGCCACTGCTATTAATGGAGTTGCCGCCATCCCAGCAGGAACAAGACTTGCACAATTAATTCTCCTTCCCTTGGATTCAGGAGGCATTTCCAAAACCCAAACCTACCTCGGGGGACTGCCTTCTTGGGCTTCTCTGATGTGTATTGGGTTCAGCCCATTTCTCACAATAGACCCACCCTTACCTTACTTACTGAAGGAATGGAATTCCAAGGAGTTCTAGATATTGGAGCTGATGCCACAATTATTTCTCAAAAATACAAGCCATCAGGTTAGCCCCTCACTCCATCCTTGACTGACCTTAAAGGGATAGGAAAATAAAAAAATCCTCTGGTCAGCTCTAGGTCTATTAGCTGCACTAATAAAGATGGTAATAAGTCAACTGTCACTCCTTTCGTTGATTCTGACCTCCCTGTTAACGTATAGGGAGGAGATATTTTGAGTTATTTGAAGTTATTCTGGCCAGTCCCAATTCCATGGTGACTCATCAATTGCTTCCTATGAATTTTGTTCCTGGTACAGGCCTGGGGATACTGAAACAAGGACTGGTGGACCCTATACAACCCATACAAAAACAAATACATGTGGACTTGTGTATTCAGATTTTTAGTGTCAGTCCCTGACCCTCCTGTACCCCATGCAGATAAAATTATTTGGGAGACTCAGACTCCTGTGTTTTAGAATCAGTGGCCCCTTACCCAAGAAAAATTGGAGGCTGCCTCCACGTTAGTGCAGGAACAGCTCGCAGCCGGCCATGTAAAGCCCTCAACCTCATCATGGATTACTCCTATTTTTATTATCAAGAAAAAATCAGGCAAGTGGTGCCTTTTACAATATTTGTGTGCCATTAATAAAGTTACGCGCCCGATGGGAGCACTACAGCCAGGCATTCCCACACCAGTGGCGATTCCAAAAAACTATTGTAAAATGGTTATTGACTTAAAAGATTGCTTTTTTACCATTCCTTTACATCCTGAGGATAGACCCTATTTTGCCTTTAGTCTCCCTCACATTAATTTTCAGGGCCCTATGCAGAGATTTCAATGGAAGGTTCTTCCCCAAGGTATGGCCAACAGCTCTAGTCTTTGCCAAAAACACGTTGCTCAAGCAGTAGACCCTGTGAGAGAGTGATGAGCACAAAATTATATTTTACATTATATGGATGATTTGTTAATTGCTGCACCTAATACCCATGACCTTAATAATTGTTACTTGGACTTTTACAAAACCTCCCTACCTTGGGACTACAGATAACTCCAGATAAGTTTCAAACACAGGACCCTTATACCTATTTGGGTCTTAAACTTCAAGATAATCAGATCCAAATTCCTAAAATACAACTATGTGTGGACCATCTTCACACACTTAATGATTTTCAAATATTACTGGGGGATATTCAATTGCTAGGAACATATTTAAAATTACCCACTTGTGTACTTTTGCCCCTTAATGATATTTTGATAGGTGATTCCCACCCCTCCTCCCCTCAAAAGCTTACTCCCGAGGCATGACATGCATTAAACCAAGCCACAGAAGCCATTGCCCAAAAGTTTGTTACACAAATTTCTTATAACCTTCCTCTGGTTCTGGTTATTTTCCACACTCCTCATACACCCACAGGAATATTTTGGCAGCGAGATCCACATTTTAAAAATAAAGGCTGCCCCTTGCTTTTGGTCCTTGTATCCACCATATCCTCCAAGGTTATTACTGTTTATCTTGCTCAGGTAGCTTCTCTTATTTTTAAAGGTCGTTTGCTTTCTCGACAACATTTTGGCAAAGACCCTGATAATATTTTAATTCCATATACTAAGGAACAACCCTTACTACAATTTTTACTAGAGACATGGATCAATGGGGTATTGCCCTATCAAGCTTTTTGGGAACAATTCATAACCACATCCCCAATGACCCCGTTTTAAATTTTGTCCAGTTACATTCATTTATTTTTCCCAAAATTACTCAAAAGGCTCCCATTCCTCAAGAACTTACTGTCTTTACAGATGGTTCCAGTAATGGCCTTGCAGTCTTTGTTGTCAATAACAAGCCTACCACCTTTGATACTGTCTATCAGTCAGCTCAGTTTGTGGAATTGTTCACCATAACACAAGTTTTCATAAAGTTTTTTTGATAATCTTGTTAATATTTATACAGACAGTGCCTACATTGCTCATTCTGTGCCCCTGCTGGAGATTTCACCCACCATTAAGGCTTCTTCCAATTCCCCCTTTCTGTTTCACCAGCTTCAGCAGCTAATTCAGGCCAGAAAACATGCATTTTCCTTAGGACACATCATGACACACTCTGACCTTCTGAGCCCTCTAACACAAGGTAATGCCCAAGCTGATGCAGCAACACGTTACATCTTTCCAATTTTTGTTGGCTCCATTCAAAAGGCCATGGAGTTACAAAATCTTCACCATCTAAATTCCCAGAGCCATCGATTACTTTGGAAAATTACCAGGAAACATGCATGAGAAATAGTAAAAGCATGCCCTGGTTGCACTGTCTCCCTCCCCATTCAACACTTGGGAGTTAACCCCCGAGGATTACAGCCCAATCAGGTTTAGCAAAAGGATGTAATTCATTTTCCTGAATTTTGAAAAACCAAATATATATACATTTCTATAGATACCTTCAGCGGCTTTATTTTTGCATCACCACATTCTGGAGAGGCTACCAAAGATGTCCTTTCCCATCTTGTTTCAGCCTTCTTCGTAATGGTAAACCAATACATATTAAAACAGATAAATGTCCTGCATATACCAGTGCCAAGTTTAAACAGTTTTGTGCTACCTTGCAATTTTGTCATACTACTGAAATTCCATACAACTCTCAGGGCCAAGGCATGTGGAACTTGCCCAGCTTAGCTTAAAGACTTGGCTATCCCGTCTTAAGGCTTCCGCCCTTGTATTTACCACTCCCAGGGATCGCCTTAACCATGCATTATTTGCCCTTATTTTTCTTACCTTAGACAGTGAAGGCCATTTGGCCACAGACAGACACTGGCATCCTTCGTCCAATTCTGTTCGCTCGCCTGTTATGTGGTGCAATCCCATTACAAATAAATGAAAACGCCCAGATCCTATCCTCATCAGGGGATGAGGCTCAGCTTGTGTTTTGGACCAAGAGCAAGCATCCCCAAGATGGTTACCAGAATGCCTGGTTAAACAGGTAAATTACTTACCTCAACCCAGGGACAGAGGCCCTACCCCTGAGGACAAACTTTCCTCCATTTCAGATACAGCCAACAATCTGTGCGAGGATCCTGCTTAAGGCACTTCTGCTGAACAGGTTTGAACTCGGAGGCCTTGGACCTCCAATTTCCAACATCATGGAGTACCTTTTTGCCCCCCCCCCCCCGTGAATGCAAAGGAGGATTTTGGACTGAGGCTCCCACTAGTTGGACCCAGACTGCTGACTGCATGACTAAGGTGACTTACCCCCGTGCCAAGGTTGACCATAATCTCGGAGGAGTTCATCAGCCTAAATTGGTATGTGTTAACAAGCCAAAGATTATTCCCCCTAGTACAAGTAAAGCTCTCCAAAATTGTTCTGCAACTTGTACGCATACCCAGGGGATGCATGTCTCTTGTAATGCGTCGGCTTCACTTTGTGTTAATAAACAGGGAGAACAAGTTTTTGAAGCCTCCCTAACTAAAACTCATGCAGCAGGGGGACCACTATTCATTATACCCCCATTCTCTTTGACCATGGAGGAGATGGCAAATACACCAAGCTACAGTCAGCTGGGTGCCAAGGCACTGTCGGAAAACCTCCTACTGGCCCATTAAGGCCCCTACAGGGGTCTCTGATGGTGGAGGACCCACTTATTCTGTCAAGCATCCTCAGATAATCAAACTTTTGAAACCCCAAATCCCTGAGCTCACATATCATCCCTTAATGTAGCCTAAATCCCAGTTCCCAGGTTTAGATACCAATACATTAGATATTTTGCAAACTACATTCTCCTAGCTTAATAATTCGAACCCCACACTTGCTGGTGATTGCTGGCTCTGCATGACAGCAGGGGCAATCATGCCTATGGCAGTTCCTATTAATTCTATCATGGACAATGATAATACATGCCAACCCGGATTTCCCTTTAAAGTACAGCCTATAGGCACTTTTACATTATTTCTTTTAGGCGCGATGCAGAATAATACCAATGATATTGATGTTCGACTTACTTCCTTTGGAAATTGCTCAACAGTATAAAATTATTCCTCACCCACCCCATCTCTTTGTCCCTCCAATGGCACAGTTTTTATGTGTGGAGGAAACTCGGCCATCCCACGCTTCCAGCGAATTGGACCATTGGTTGTGTTCTTGCTTTATTACTCCCTGATATAACTATTGTCCCAGGAGATGAACCTCTACCAATTTCTAGCCTAGACACTTTAGTCAAAAGACATAGGTGGGCAATACAGGCTTTACCACTCATTGCCAGCCTTGGAATAAAAGCTGCTGTGGGCACAGGTACAGTGGCTTAGGCACGGCTATTCACTCTTACCATCGCCTGTCTCAACAACTTATAAATTATGTACAAACTTTATCAGGAACCTTTAAAGATTTGCAGGACCAAATAAATTCCCTGGCAGAAGTGTTCCTTCAAAACAGACGAGGCTTAGATTTGCTGACAGCTAACCAGGGAGGTATTTGCTTAGCCTTAGGGGAACGATGCTGCTTTTATGCCAATAAATCAGGCATAGTATGCATTAAAATTAAGCAGCTTCAAGAAGATCCAGAAAAGAGACAAAGGGAACTATTTGAAAATCCCCTCTGGATTGGGCATAATGGATTTCTACCCTACCTTCTTCCCCTATTAGTCCCTTTGTTGGGTTTACTTTTAATGGTGTCCATAGGCCCCTGCATTATAAAGAGGCTGGTACAATTTATTAAAGAACAGATTAATATTTTGGTTTCTAAGCCCATACAGGTCCACTATCATGGTCTGGAGATGGAAGACAGCACTGCCAACATTTAAAAGAATGTTCAACCCTTCTCACAGGCTTATTAAGTTTACATCCCCACAGATCTCTCTTTCTTACAGAAAACTATAAGTAACAGCTCTGAGCAACCATCTTCTACCCTTGCAATAAGGGTTCGTTCTCCATGGGCCCCTCCGCTTGGGGGAGGACACACCCTTGGAATAAGCACGTTAGGCCATAATAACGGAGGGTCCAGGAAGGACTGCAGGAGGATGGATCCACGGATCCCCAAACACAAGACCTCTGAATGACACGCTCTGGTGCATGGCGGTTGGCATGCTATCCCCTCAAAGACGTCTCCTCCAAAAACATGCCAAAGCCAACACGAAATCTCCTAGGAAAGATGCTCGCTCAAATCAGGAGATATTCTAAGGCATCCTAGAGAAACAGAGCCACTATCACCCCCTAAATCCATGGCCTGTAAGGTAATGTCGAATATTTTATATAACAAAAGGGGAGATGTCAGGGGCTAGAAGGAAGTTCTCCTTCAAAAAATAGACTGACACAAGAAACAGCCCCCTGTCACACAACCTGCCTGGGAGACATCCCACAGCCATCTATCTCCTTTTGACATCCGGCTACCATCTGTCTACCTGAAACATCCTGAGGTTATCTCACCCTGTGAAGACATCCAGCAACTGCCGATAAGAGAGCTTTCCCATCCGCAGCATATAAATACCCTCTGAGAATAATAAAAGTTTGCAGCATGATCAGAACTCCTGTCTTGCTGTCATCTCTCGTGTCTCTTGTCCCTTCATTCCTCCCCAACTAGGATCGACACCCAAGTTGATGTGTCCTGCCAGCCGGGCCATCTGACACTAACCCATACCCTCCTAGACTCTGATGACAAATCCTAAAATGATGGAGAAAAATAACCCAAACAGAATAGAAATACAAGCAGTTCAGAGGAGGCATGGTGTATAGTTGCACTTGCCTTTTGCATGATATAGGGTAGGTGTTATAAATCTAGTTAATTTTTAATTGAAATAGTTCTCCATGTGTTTTTAAAGTTAACAAATATGTGAATTCCTGTCTCCCTTTATCTGTAGCCGATTCAGCACATGTATTTTTATATGCACATATAGAATCCTACCTGGTATCAGATGTACATTCTTGTGAGGTGGCTGACTTGGAAGATACAAATTGTGAGAAGAGATCACTCCTCCTAAACGCTGTTGGAACAGAAAATTCAACCTATGGGTGAGCCTCCTAGTAGAACAACATTATACATAAATCCATGTTCAGTAAATTAAATATTTTTGCATCTGTGGATGATATATACTTCATGATGAATTTCGATTGGCATATATATTGCTACATTTTATTGTCTGGGTGTGTGTGTTGTGTGTGTGTGTGTGTGTGGGGTGTATATATATATATATATATATATATATATATATATATATATATACTCTCCAAATATTTCAAAATATGAAATATATGTGTCTTACATATACTACCTAAATTCATTCATGTTCATGTATGTGGATTTATAATCAACTTTTCACAATATTATTCTCAGAAATATTCATCCACCTGAATTACATATTTGTTTTCTAGTACTGAAAACTAACTTCAGTGAGTGGTGCATACAATCCTAATATTTCTACAGTAACTGACCCAGTTTAACATCAATGCAACTAGATTCCTCTTGGATATGATGTCTATGTTGAAGTTCATTTTATTCAACACTGGTACATTACTATTTGTTCAGTTTATACACATCATAGGATATATATTTCATCAACAACTTCAATAATTTATAGGATTTTGATTCACTTTCAATCATTTCCTGATTCAGAACACATGTATTCCTCCAGGTTACTTGATTGTTTTTTCATGAGACTTCTTTCCAAACGCTTTTTTTTTCGATTTCCATAATCATTTTGAAGAAAAACTGACACACTCTTCATGATAAACCATAACCCTAATATTACCATTAGATGTATTTCTGGTTGGAATGAATGATTGCATATAAATATACGATTTTCTGTTTATTTTCAGATATCAATTCAATCGAATATTTAAAGTTGGAACAAGTTATAATATTTAATCACAGTATCGTCTATTCATAAATTATCTCTATGTTCATAGACACAGAGTAAATCTATTTGTAACCCCAATACTAATTTTTTCATCTTCAAAATGTTGCTCCCAGAAATGGTGGAAGAAATACTCATGTCACCTAATCTACATATACATTTTATCACAGTAATATTCTGGACACAAAAAGAAGAGGTCACACTTATGATTGTATCAAAGCCTAAATGAAAAGTGAGCATAGATTACTGAAAACATTCATGTCCAGTGTGCCTAATGCTCTCAAATGTCAATCCTATTGGTGACTACATATTTGTTTCTTCTTAAGACTATATTTTGAACCTCAACCCTGTTGCAAATGTCTAATCCTATCACTCAATTTATACTTTGCCTGATTTCCTAATGTCTCTATTGATGTCTGCTTACCTAAATATTTTCCCCAGTTCACCATTGTGACTGACCCTTCACGTGTGCTGACATTTACAATCACTCTCTACCCGATACACTATTGCTAAAGAACTTTTGGTCCAAATTCTGTACTCAGTCTTCTTCTGAAACTTATCGAATATCTTCCTAATCCTACCGACTATCCCTGTTCTAGTGGATGTTCACTTCTACATTCAATCATCCAAGGTACAAGGTCCTATGCCATTGATTATCGATTTATCTGAAACACCTGTTCAGAACGTATATCAAAGCTAAGTATCCCAATCAATAGCGCAATGCCCTTCTGGGCTTCAAATCTTACTTAGATTTTTGTTTTCATACTTATATTTCACCTATATATTCTTATAAATATCACAGGTTCCCAATACCATTATTCATCAATTAGAATAATTCCTAACCCAAATCAAACCTGTTATTAACCCTAACCATACACTGTTCCCTCAATCTAACTTTACAGAAGAGCAGGGACCAAGTTGGTCTTACAATACAGGAATGTAGAGAATCTTCCACCTGTTGTAAAACTCAAAGGTCCATGAAGAAGTGATCCCTGGAGAAGATGTAGGCAGCCATGAAGGACCTGAGAGAGCAAACGTCATCTTCCCTTGCAAACAACCTGGTCAGGATGAAGGGTTGTGTCTGAATCAGCCTCTCTGTTCATAATGTAGAGAAGATGGACACAAACAGTCCTGTTTGGAGACCTGTTCCTGGGTGCCTATGGTTCATATACCATTCTAACTTGTGAAAGTGTCACAGGAAGTAGGAGAAGCCTCGATCTCATGGGACCCTTGGAAGCAACTGTTAGGACAAAGTGGTTTCCAAAGCAGTGACCTCATTCAGTTCCTGAAGGAAGTGACCTCACCTCACTTCCTTGGTCATGGAACTCTCGGTACTTGGGATCCAGGAAGCAAGGTACCAAGAGCCTGTCCCAGTCCCAGTCCCAGTGGGCTCACTTGTTTGGATTTACCAAGGACAGAGTCAGTCTTTCATGGTACCTACAGATATGAGGATGGCCAACTGCCAGGAAAACTCAGAAGAGGGGCCTTTCCTGAGAAAGCAGATAGTGGCTCACCGCTGGCTCCTGACAAGGTCACAGAGTTGGTGTTTTCCGGGGAACATAAGTTGGCCCACCAGTCAGAAGACACTCTGGATAGTCACAGACATACTTTGTAGAAGGTGGTGCCTCTGTGGTTGTCGGTGTGGGTTTGTGGTTTTGTCTCATGTTCTGAGAATAGGTAGGAAAGGCGGTTTGTTTGGTTTGGAGTGAACTGTTTATAGTAAGTCGTTTGGCAAGCAAGTGTTTCTATGTCTGTGTATCCCACTATGTGCATGGTTTTAGATATTAGAAAACTGAATGCATCAATTGTTGTCGCCTGTCTAGCAGAAAGCTTCCCAGCATTCATCCTGCCGAATTTATGAATGTATTTCAGCTTGCCTGATCGATGGGCAACATGTGGTATCTTCCAATATTCCTGCATTCTTCATGAATTCTGGCTACTCTCCAGAATAGGCTCATGGTTTTGTGTCCAAGATATGTAGCAGTTCCAAGCCCTGTGACATGGCCATGTACTGGATAGCTAAAGGGAATGTCGAGCATCTCAGAAAACTCAGATATAAGTGTGACCATGATAGTCTCAGTGGAGAAACCCTGCTTTGGGCCTTTTGCTTACCTATTGTTCTGTTGCCCTGAATGTCAGGAAGGTCTTTGCCTCAAGACATCCGTTTGTGAAGCCTGAAGAAAACAGTTTCAAATGGAAATGAATGGACATCACCTGTGGATCTTTGCTTAATTCCTTTGAAAATGGAAGTGTCTGAATCAGCCTCTTGGCCCTGTGTGAGGCCGTGGCTTAGATTCTCAACCCCTGAAGAATCTAAAGAAACATCACATGTGTGCATCCAAAACAAAAATGGCCAAAAGTGCAGTTATTGTGGATGAAGTCTCTCCCCATTCTCTGTGAGGTTCCTGACCTCCATCAAGTTAGAATAGGGATCCTTTGGGCCAAATCATTTCTTCAAAGCCCTAAATTGCTTGAGTTTTCCCGTGAGTACAATTCACATAAAGAATCCAAACTGCACAGTCAATATGCCTCAAATTGGAGAAGCAGAGAAGTATTAACAGCAG
Organism: Callospermophilus lateralis; assembly: GCF_048772815.1. Lineage (NCBI taxonomy): Eukaryota > Metazoa > Chordata > Mammalia > Rodentia > Sciuridae > Callospermophilus > Callospermophilus lateralis. Next base: position 218,119 of record NW_027514468.1, on the reverse strand, counting down.
GCCTATTTGAACACTCCTGGTTCACAGGAATGGTGTCCAGGCCACCCTGAATTTAGGCAAATTAGGGGCAAGAGAGATTATTTAGGAGACTGTCTTGGGCTTCGCCCCTCGTGGAAACTTCCAGCGATAGGTTATGATGAGTGTCTATATAAAAGAACATGAGGGCCATGTGGGATTGTTTTGGTTTTAATTGTGGTTGTTAGTGTGGTGATTGGAAGAGATGACTGGGTCCACCTTGACATGAACTCTGGTGTTTTTCCCCTTAGAGACTGAGTTCTGGAACTGACCTCAGAAAAGTATTGCCATTAATTGTTTTGGGATTTAAGAGGCCATGCATGAGAGTCGCCCTTGGAAACTGAGATCAAGGCCCAGGGTGGCTTTCAACAGAGCACTGGGAATCACAGCCATGATATGACATAATTTTCTTCTGAAAGACTTGGCAGCCGTAGTTGAGAGTCAAAAGTCACATGGACCTCACATTGTAGAACTCAATGGGCCTGGCTTCATTTGACCTTTTGGCCATTCTTTGGGAAGCATTGCCTGTGAGATTTCTCCAGAGCTTTCATTGAAATGAGCTTCGTCAACATTAATGGTTCTGGAATGAACTGAAACTCACAGTGCCTCCACCTTCATTGTTGAAATATGGCTAGAAAAATACCATGAAATTTTTGAAATTTCCATGACCAGCTGGCACAGGAGAACCTTTGGATTTCCTGTTGCTGATCATGAGTATAACAGACACTGCCTTGATTGACTGGTTTTAATGAAAATTGTGTAAAACAGAGATGCCAATAAGTTGGACCCTGATGATTAGTGGGCCTAGAGCAGTGGTAGGCAGGTGTGTGATAAAACATCTGTGGTGGGGCCATGTGGATCTTCCATTGGCTTCCAAATGGCTTGTGACTGACATGATGCAGCCAGCAGTCCCTTCTAAGTAAAGGCATCTTGTTATTTGGAGAGGTTTCAGGGCAATGTTCAGAATCGACTTGCTATGGTAAATGGGGCAAGCTATGTGATATAGAAGCATGGTTGGTGCATTCTCCTGCAGAAATTGAAATACCACACGTGACAGAACTCCCTCCTGCACTGTGTCCCAGTTGAACTCCGTGTATTTCATGAAGCAAATACCAAACTCCCATTGTAGCAGCAAGAAACACCATGAAAATTGGAGGATGAACAAATGGCTTCACAGTCCACACAGGGAGACACTTAGAACCCAGTGGCCACAGTTTACCTACAAAGATCAAATTCAGGACTGCTGCCTCATGTTCATTGGAAAATAAGAAACTATGTTTTACAGGTCACATAGGTGCAGACCCAGCTTTGATGATCTCACTACAAAGGAAGCTAAAGCTCCTGATAACAACATATGTTTCAAGTGCCCAAACTCAGAGGCAATTTCTCAAGAAGTCTTTAGGCCAGCAGAGCTCCATGTTTGTGGAGTGTTCACCCTGTCCCTTACTTTTGGAAACTCCTCTACCACCTCCAAGGTAGTGAACTCCTTAGCATATTCCATTCCAGATAAGTATTCACTGATTTTCTAACTCTTCTCCTCTAATTATGTCTTACTTGGGGCGAAGATAATGTCAAGCCATTGTTCTGGAGGAGTGGGAAGATTTTGTGTAGCACATATTTGCATACACATTGGATTCATTTTCCAATTTTCCATTCGAAATACTGAATCCCTGACTCTAACCCCTACCCTACTAGACTCTGACTACTAATCGTAATATGATAGAGAATAAAAACTCAAACAGAATAGAAATACAAGCAGTTCAGAGGAGGCATGGTGTATAGTTGGAATTGCCTTTTGCATTATATAGGTTAGAAGTTATAAATCTAGTCAATTTTTTGTTGAAATAGTTCTCCGTGTGTTTTGAAAGTTAACAAATATGTAAATTCCTGTCTCCCTTTCTCTGTAGCCTATTCAGCACATGTAATTTTATATGCACATATAGAATCGTACCTGGTATCACACGTACATTTTTGTGAGGTGACTGACTTGGCAAATACAAATTTTGAGAAGAGATCACTCCTCCTAAATGCTGTTGGAAGTGAAAAATTCAACCTATGGGTAAGCCTCCTAGTTGAACAACATTATACATAAATCCATGTTAAGTATATGAATATTTTTGGGTCTGTGGATGATATGTATTTCATGATGAATTTCAATTGACATATATATTGCTAGTTTTTAATGTCTTTGTGTGTGTGTGTGTATATATATATATATATATATATATATATATATATACTCTCCGGATTTTTCAAAATATGAAATATTTGTGTCTTATTATGCACTCCCTAAATTCATTCATATTCATGTATGTGGATTTATAATCCACTTTTTAAAAAATTATTCTCAGAAATATTCATCCACCTGAAATACATATTTTTTCCTAGTACTGAAACAGTTTTCAGTAAATGGTGCATCCATATCCTAATATTTCGGCATTGCAAGATGACTGTGAAGACAGTGTATCACACCCAGTGTACCCTGCCACTGCGCAGGTGAATAACGAGTTAGAACGATGAAAAACTATATTGTTAGGATCTTACAGGAAAATGGGTGTTTACCGAAATCTAGTTGAATGATTTCCACCACCGAGGTCCGGTAATTGAGTCTCAAACACAAGCCACTTGTGCAACCGGAGATCCATTCTGATTGATCCGCGTGACCTGCCCCGTGTCTACAAATGGTGAGGCACCACCGAGAAGCGACCAGCAAGCAGGGAGAAACGTTGCTGCAGATTCTGTGGAATCCTGCTGGCTGAGCATCCACTGAGCCCCCAGCTGAATTTGGGATTTCAGACGGGAAAGTTAGCAGTACATTTCTATCCCCCAAAGTGGAAACTCCACAAAGGAAACCAGCAGCCACCATCTTGGAGAGCTGAAGTAACCACCACCACTCCCAGACAGATTGCAACAATAAAACAGGTGTGTGTTTCTCAGCTCATCTCACATACAGAGGAAAATTCGCATAAAATCTCTCCTAGGCTTCTGGGGGAGGGATAATCAGAGCAAGTCTGCATAAAGACTGGGGGAAAACTAGAGGCACCTGACCTTCATCTCCCCTTCCCATCAGTGGCAAAAATGAAACTTGTCTAGCCAGTGCAGGGCGAGGGGCAAGCGGAAAATATTAAAACAATAGAGTTCCAGGGTTCACAATAGACACCCTCCCCACCCAACAAACGGCAGACCCGGAGAACAGTTTGAGCTGCCGAGAAGCATCACTCAGGAGAAATCTGGTCTAGCAGGAGAAATCAGGACTAGCAGGATAAACCAGGGGACTAGAGGCCAGGCCCTCCTGACTGGGTGGCTGGAGAACGCCAGACCGCTGCCAGTGTGACTGGGCAACTGGAGACCACCTTCCTGCCGGCGCCAGCCCACATGCTGACGGCATGTCTTGACGGCTGGAGAACGCGCGCCTGCCGATGACCGAACGCGCAACTGTGTGGCTAGAGATCACCCACCCGCTGGCGACAGCCCATCCGCTGCCCGCGCTACTGGGTGGCTGGAGACTGCAGGCAAGCCAGCGACCGGGAGCTGAAACCAACAAGAGACAATCCAGTCCACCCCCCCAATTCGGACACTCCGGCAAGGAGCCTGGGGCCCACCACAGCAGAGAGGTGACATCACTGGAGCTCGGCTGTCAGAATTCCTTAACAGTGAAATCCACTTAAGCAGGCATAGTCTAGCAACACAAAGGAGAGAAAACAGAGATATATAAACCCATAACAAATCTATAGAAGAGAGCAGAAACACAGCAATCAAATAGAGCCAGAAAATAACGTGAACATCATGAAAAAACAAGGGGAAAAAAAGGTGTAGAAACAATGAAGGACAACTTAATACTACAGGAGAACCTAGAAGCATCAGAAACAGGGATAGGGAAAAAACTTAAGTCGTACCTAACTCAGATGGAAAGGAATAATAGAGAAGACATGAGGCAGCAAGTCCAAGAAATAAAAGTATATTTTGAAAATGAATTAAACAACCAAATTCAAATGGCAAAGAACAAGGTTTACCAGGAGATAGAGATCTTTTAAAAAATCATACAGTAATTCTAGAAATGCAGGAAACTATAAACCAAATTAAAAACTCAAACAAGAATATTTCAAATAGACTAGATCAAGTAGAAGTCAGAACATCAGATAATGAAGACAAAGTTTGTCAACTTGAAAAGAATATAGTCAACACAGAAAACATGCTTAAATCCCATGAGCAACTATTCAAGAGATATGGGATGTCATAAAAAAACCAAAATTGGGAGTCATCGGGATAGAAGAAGGCATAGAGATTCAAATCAAATGAATGGACAACATATTAAATGAAATAATTCTAGAAAACATCCCAGAGATGAAAGATGGAATGGATTGCCATATCCTGGAAGCCTACAGGACCTCAAACATTCAAAACCATAATAGACAAACTCCAAGACATATAATTATGAAGATAGCCAACATACAGAACAAGGAGAGAATATTAAAAGCTACGAGAGAAAGTAGGCAGATAACATTCAGGGGTAAACCAATTAGGTTAACAATTGATTTTTCATCACAGACTTTGAAAGCGAGAAGATCTTTTAACAATGTATTTCAAACACTGAAAAATAATGGATTCCAACCAAGAATACTGTATCCAACAAAATTAAGCTTCAGATTTGACAATGAAATTAAGTCTTTCTTGATAAACAAAAGCTAAAAGAATTCGCAGACAGAACACCAGCACTGCAAAGCATTTTGAGCAAAATACTACAAGAAGAGGAATTGAAAAATAGTGCCCAAAACTAACAGCAGGAGGTATCTCAGTAAAGGGGTAAGAAAAAAACCAAAAAGTAAAAACTACCCAAATTAAAATAAATAAATAAATAAACATGACTGGAAGTATAAATCATATTTCAATTGTAACCTTAAATGTTAAAAATCTAAACTCACCAATCAAGAGACATAGGCTAGTAACCTGGATCAAAAAAATAAATCCAACAATATGCTGCCTTCAGGAGACTCTTTTGATAGGTAAAGACATACACAGGCAGAAAGTGAAAGGTTGGGAAAAATCATACCACTCACGTGGCCCTCGGAAGCAAGCAGGAGTGGCCATACTCATATCATATAAAATCAACTTCAAACCTACGTTAATCAAAAGGGATAAAGTAGGACACTATATATTGTTAAAAGGAACCATCCACCAACAAGACATAACAATTATCAATTGGTATGCACCAAACAATTGAGCTGCAACGCTCATAACACAAACTCGCCTCAAGTTCAAGAGTCAAATAGACTACAACACAATAATTATGGGTGACTTCAACACACCGCTCTCGCCATTAGACAGATCCTCTATAAAAAACTGAATAAAGAAACTATAGAATTCAACAGCACAATCAATAACCTTGACTTAACCGACATATATAGAATATATCAACCATCATCAAGTGGATACACTTTATTCTCAGCAGCACATGGATCCTACTCCAAGTTAGACCATATATTATGCCATTGGGCAACTCTTAGTAAATATAAAGGCGTGGAGATAATACGATGCACCATATCTGATCATAATGGAATGAAACTGGAAATCAATGAGAATAGAAGGAAGGAAAAATCCTACATCACATATAAAATGAACAATATTCTACTGAATGATCAATGGGTTACAGAAGACATAAAGGAGGAGATAAAAAATTCTTAGAATCAAATGACAATACAGACACAACATACTGGAATCTATGGGACACAAAGAAGGCAGTTTTAAGAGGGAAATTCATTTCTTGGAGTTCTTTCCTCAAAAAAAGAATAAAACAACAAATAAATAAACTCACAGTACACATCAAAAACCTAGAAAAGGAAGAGCAAAACAACAGCAAATGTAGTAGAAGACAAGAAATAATTAAAATTAGAGCAGAAATCAACGAAACTGAAACAAAAAAAAAAACATTGAAAAAATTGATAAAACTAAAAGTTGATTCTTTGAAAAAATAAATAAGATTTACAGGCCCTTAGCCATGCTAAGGATGAGAAGAAGAGAGGGAACTCAAATTACTAACATACGGAATGAAAAAGGCAATATCAAAACAGACAGTACACAAATACAGAAGATAATTAGAAAGTATTTTGAAATCCTATATTCCAATAAAATAGAAGATAGTTATAATATCGATAAATTTCTTAAGTCATACGATCTGCCCATATTCAGTCAGGAAGACACACACAATTTTAACAGACCAAAAGGAAAGAAAGAAATGGAAGAAGCCATCAAAAGACTACCAATCAAAAAAAGCCTTGTACCTGATGGGTATACAGCGGAGTTCAACAAAACCTTCGAAGAAGAATTAATACCAATACTATTCAAGCTATATCAAGAAATGGAATAATAAGGAGCTCTTCCAAATTCATTCTCGGAGTCCAAAATCACCCTGATCCCAAAACCAGACAAAGACACTTCAAAAAAGAAAACTACAGACCAATATCTCTAATGAAGTTGGATGCAAAAATTCTCAATAAAATCCGTGTGAATTGAATACAAAAACATATCAAAATAGTTGTGCACCATGATCAAGTAGGATTCATCCCTGGAATGCAAGGCTGGTTCAATATACGGAAATCAATAAATGCTATTCACCACATCAATAGACTTAAGGACATGAACCATATGATCATCTCGATAGATGTAGTAAAACATTCAACAAAGTTCAGCATCCCTTTATGTTCAAAACACTAGAAAAACTAGGGATAACAGGAACTTACCTCAACATTGTAAAAGCTATATATGCTAAACCTCAGGCTAGGATCATCCTAAATGGAGAAAACTGAAGGCATTCCCTCTGAAATCTGGAACAAGACAGGGATGCCCTCTATCACCACTTCTATTCAATTTAGTTCTTGAAATACTAGCCAGAGCAATTAGACAGACAAAAGAAATTAAAGGCATAAAAATAGGAAAAGAAGAACTTGAATTATCGCTATTTGTGGATGACATGGTAATATATTTAACAGACCCAAAAGGGTCTACAAAGAAACTGCTAGAGTTAATAAATGAAGGATATAAAACCAACACGCATAAATCAAAGGCATTCCTGTATATCAGCAACAAAACTTCTGAAATGGAATGAGGAAAACCACTCCATTCAAAATATCCTCAAAGAAAATAAGATACTTGGAAATCAACCTAACAAAAGAGGTGAAAACCACAGAACCCTAAAGAGAGAGATAGAAAAAGATCTTAGAAGATGGAAAAATGTACCCTGTTCATGGATAGGCAGAACTAAATTCATCAAAATGGCGAAATTACCCAAAGTTCTCTACAGGTTTAAAGCAATGCCAATCAAAATCCCAACGGCATTTCTTGTAGAAATGATAAAGCAATCATGAAATTCATATGGAAAAACAAAAGACACAGAATAGCAAAAGGAATTCTAAGCAGGAAGTGTGAATCGGGAGGTATAGCGATACTAGAGTTCAAACTTTACTACAAAGCAAGAGTAACAAAAACAGTGTGCTACTGGTACCAAAACAGGCAAGTGGACCAATGGTATAGAATAGAGGACAGAGAAACCAATCCACAAAATTACAACTTTCTTATATTTGATAAAGTGGCTATAAACATGCAATGGATGAAGGATAGCATCTTCAACAAATCGTGCAGGGAAAATTAGAAATCCATGTGCAACAAAATGAAAGTGAATCCCGTTCTCTCACCATGCACAAAAGTTAACTCAAAATAGATCAAGGAGCTAGATATCAAATCAGAGACACTGCGTCTCATAGAAGAAAAAGTTGGCTATGATCTATATACTGTGGGGTCGGGCTCCAAATTCTTTAATAAGACATCAATAGCCCTAGAGTTAATAACAAGAATAAACAAATGGACTTACTTAAACTAAAAAGTTTTTTCTCAAGAAGAGAAACAATAAGAGAGGTAAATAGAGAGCCTACATCCTGGGAACAAATTTTTACCCCTCACACTTCAGATAGAGCCCTAATATCCAAAATATACAAAGAACTCAAAATATTAAACAATAAGATAACAAATAACCCAATCAACAAATGGGCCAAGGACCTAAACAGACACTTCGCAGAGGAGGACATACAATCAATCAACAAGTACATGAAAAAATGCTCACCATCTCTAGCAGTCTGAGAAATGCAAATCAAAACCACCCTAAGATACCATCTGACTCCAGTAAGATCAGCAGCCATTATGAAGTTAAACAACAATAAGTGTTGGCGAGGATTTGGGGAAAAGGATACACTTGTACACTGCTGGTGGGACTGCAAATTGGTGAGGCCAATTTTGAAAGAAGTATGGATATTCCTGGAAAAGCTGGAAATGGATCCACCATTTGACCCAGCTATCACCCTTCTTGGAATGTTCTCTGAGGATCTTAAAAGAGCGTACTATAGGGATACTGCCTCATCAATGATCATAGCAGCACAATTCACAATAGCTAGACTGTGGAACCAACTTAGATGCCCTTCAATAGATTAATAGATAAAAAAAATGTTGCATCTATACACAATGGAGTATTACACAGCACAAAAAATGACAAAATCATAGAATTTGCAGGAAAATGGATGGCATTAGAGCATATTATGCTAAGCGAAGCTAACCAATCCTTAAAAAACAAATGCCAAATGTCTTCTCTGTTATAAAGAGAGCAAAAAAGAACAGAACAGGGAGGAAGAGCATGAGGAAAAGATTAACATTAAACAAAGACGAATGGGGGGAGGGAAAGGGAGAGAGAAGGGAAAGCTTATGAAAATTGTAGGAAACTCTCAATGTTACACAAAATTGCATATAAGATGTTGTGAGGGGAAGTGAGGGGGGAACAATGGAGAGAATTGAACAATAGCAGATGAGGTAGAGAGGGAAGATGGGAGGGGAGGAGAGGGTGGATAGTAGGGGATAGGAAAGGTAGCAGAATACAACAGTCACTAATATGCCACTATGTAAAAATGTGAATGTGTAACCGATGAGATTCTACAATTCGTATTTGGGGAAAAAATGCGAGTTCGTAACCCAATTGAGTCAAATGTATGAAAGATGATATATCTTGAGCTTTGTAATGTTTTGAACAACCAATATAAATAAATAAATAAATAAAGGTTTAAAATTTAGTGGGAAGAAATCAGCTAAAAATGGGTTCAGATGTATTCATTTTGCTATACAGAAACTTTGTTTTGTGAATATCACAAATTTATTTTACCAGAAAATGCACATAAATTGAGATTAAAGGATAATTCACCTAACTTCATGAAAAATTCATAGCATTTTCTACACTTTTCATATTTCATTTTTTTCGTGAATATTTTGTCATGGACAAGGTCTAGTCTTAGGCTATTCTTCCAGAATACTACCTCATCTGACAAGTTCGTACAATGTGTTGGATTGTTCTTTTCATCTTTTATTTAATAGTTTCTAGCTGATAATGTGTATTTTTTCTTATCTTTATTTGGACATACAAACCTAACTATATCTTTGCATTTTATGTTTTACTGGGGAAGAGACTCATCAAAAGCTCTTTGTTATATGTATCAACAATCAAACATCTAGAGCATGCAATTATTCTTAATTTTGCATGAAAATAAATTTGTACCATTTTTCTTGTAAAGATGTAGTATTATTAATAATGTCCCTACTGTAATAAGTAACTACTTACAAGAAGAATTAAAAAATTGACTTTATATCAATTATGAACATGAAAAGTACTAAAATAAGTATTTGGCAATTAATACACAATTGATAGAAATTGAAATCACAAGAAAGCCATTTAAAATGTCAGTGCATATGGTCCTTAAATAATAGGTTGTTCAAATAAAATTTCTCTAATTCATAAGAGTTAATATGCGACATTACCACTTAATGTGATATAAAACTTTAAATTATCAGTATTGATAAATAAGAATCATACCTGTTTACTTAAATATGTTTATTTGATTTTCACTGTAAGATGTTAATTATGGAAGAATTGAGAATTAAGAAAGACTTGGTCTATATTATGTCTAACAGGAAAATCAAAGTACTTTTAAATATATATGTATATATATAATATATGTAATGCATATGCATGAATATAGATACATATGTATAATAAATGTATTGTAATATATCTATCAGGTGATTATAATTTTTAAATTTTCTCAAGAAAAAGAATGACTATAAAAAACAGTCTTAAATTTAAATTTCATAGCATACTACTGTTTGTAATGACATGAGAGAAAAATAGATATGGAGGGGAAACCAAAAAGGAAGGGAGAGAAGGGGGAAAATGAGGAAGAAAGTGAGTAAAGAAGAGGGACATGAGTGTATGATGTTAAGATAGAAGTGGAGGGGCTGGGTTTGTGGCTCAGAGGTAACATGCTTTTCTAGCATGTGTGAGGCACATGGTTCTATTCTCAGCACCACATACAAATAAACAAAATGAAGGTCAATCAACAACTGAAAAAATAAAAAAAGAAAAAAGAAGAAATATTACAAAAATTCCAAGCTTTGATGAATGTTAAATAAAAAAAATATGTTACATAGCCTTATGTAATTTCTAGACTATCCAAAATAGTCACTAAATGTTAGATTATTAGTGCTATAACTAAAAATCCATTGATCTTTCCTCTACATTCTGTGGCATGCTAGTGCTAAAATAAATTGTATTATTAATTCCCCCCCAAATCCTAATATTTCTACAGTAACTGACCCAGTTGAACATCAATGCAAGTAGACTCTATGAGACATGATGTGTATTTTGACGTTCATTTTTATTCAACACTGGTACATTACTATCTTCAGTTGATGCACATCATAGCATATATGTTTCATCAAAATTTCTCAAATTTATAGGCATTTGTTTCACTTTCAATCACTTCCTGCTTGAGAACACATGTATTCCTCCATGTTTCATAACTGCTCTTTTCATGAGACTTCTTCCCAAAAACATTATTTTCGATTTCCATTATCACATTTGAAGCAAAACGCACAAACCCGTCACAATAAACCATAACACTAATATTACCATTAGATGTATAACTGGTTGGAATGAATGGTTGTATATCGATATAAGATTTCTTACTTAGTTTCAGATATCAATTCAATCCATTATTTAAAGTGAAACCAGTTATATTATTTATTCACAGTACAGTCTATTCACGAATTATCTCTATATTCATAGACACAGGTACACCTCTTTGTACCCCCAATACTAATTTATACGTCCTCAAAATATAGCTCCCAGAAATGGTGGAAGAAATACCCATGTCACCTGATCTCCATATATATTTTATCACAGTAATATTCTGGACACAAAAAGCAAAGGTCACACTTATGATTGTACAAAACCTAAATGGAAAGTGAACATGGATTACTAAAAACATCCATGTCCAGGTTGCCTAATGCTCTCAAATGAAAATCCTATTGGTGACTACATATTTGTTTCTTCCAAAGATTATATATTCAAACTCAAACATGTTGAAAATGTCTAATCCTGTCACTCACTTTATACTTTGCCTGATTTTGTAATGTCTCTATTGATATCTGCTTTCCTACATATTTTCCCCAGTTAATCATTGTGACTTCCTCATCACATGTGCTGATATTTACATTCACTCTCTTAGCGATACCCTACTTCTAAAGAACTTTTGTTCCAAATCCTACACTCATTCTTCTTCCTAAACCTACCAACTATCTTCCTAATCCTACCGACTTTCACTTTTTTACTGGATGTTCTCTTCTACATTCAATCATCCAAGGTGAAAGGTCCTATGCCATTGTATATCGATTTATCTGAAACATCTGTGCAGAATGTAATTCAACGCTAAGTATCCCAATCAAGGGACAAATGAAGTTCTGGGCTTCAAATCTTACTTAGATTTCTGTTTTCGTACATATATTTCACCTCTATATTCTTATAAATATCACAGGTTCCCAATACCATTATTCATCCAGCAGAATGGTTCCTAACCCATATCGAACATGTTAATAACACTAATCATACACTGTTCCCTCAATCTAACTTTACTGAGGAGCAGCGACAGTGTTGGTCTTACAATACAGGAATGTACGGGATCTTCCACCTGCTGAGAACATCAAAGGTACATGCAGAAATGATCTCTGGAGAAGATGTAGGCAGCTATGAAGGACCTGAGAGAGCAAAAGACATCTCCATGGCAAAGAACCTGGTAGGATGAAGGAATGTGTCTGAATCAGCCTCACTCTTCTTAATGTAGAGTAGACCAAACCAGGCCTGTGTGGAAAGCTCTTCCCAGGTGCGTATGGTTGATATACCATTCTAATATATGAAAGTGTCACAGGAAGTAGGGGCAGCCTCCATCTCATGGGACCCTTGGAAGCAACTGTTAGGACAAAGTGGTTGCCAAGGCAGTTACCTCATTCAGTTCCTGAAAGAAGTGACCACACCTCACTTCCTTGATGATGAAAGTCTCTGAACTTGGGATCCAGGAAGCCAGGCACCCAGAGCCATTACCAATCCCAGTCCCAGTGGTCTCACTTGTTTGAATTTACCAAAGACAGAGTCAGTCTTTCTTCTTACCTGTTAAGGTCTGTAAACAAGTCAGATTGGCACCTGTTATTTTGCCAGAGAAATGTTAGAGTCCTTAAAAAAGTCTGGATGGCGCCTGGCAAAATGCCAGAGGGAGTGGTTTGTGAAGTAACAAAAGCGAGCCATTAAGTGTGGAGATTCCTTATTGTTTGACTGCTGTATCTATTTCATGCTAATTAGATAGGCTGTGTAAAATGTATAAATACCGCTCTTATTCAACAATAATCGGCTTCCACTCCTGCTGCATCAGTCTACCCAAGTTGTTCGTCACCCCCCCGGTTATTTTGCCCAGCCAGCCGGGCTGCGGCACTTACCTACTGATGTGAGGATGGCCAAATGCCAGGGAAGCTCTGAAGATAATTCTTTCCTGATAAAGCAGGCATTGGCTCACCGCTGACTCCTGACTACTTCACAGAGTTAGCAAAGGAAAGCAGATTTGAGACAGGACAAGCAATTTTGGGGAACATAGTATGGCCCACCAGTCAGAGGACACTCTTGATAGTCACAGACCAACTTGGTGGAAAGAGTTGCCTTTGTGGGTGTGGTTGTGGGTTTGTGTATTCCACTGTGTCTGTGGTTATAGACATTAGAAAAGAGAATGCATCAATGGAATTGTTCTGTCTAGTAGAAAGCTTCTCAGCATTCATCCTGCCAAATTTATGAATGGACTACGGCTTTCCTTATGAATGGGCAACACCTGCTATCTTCCTAAGTTCCTGTTTTCTTCCTGAATTCTGGCCACTCTCAAGAATAGGCTCATGGTTTGTGTAAAAGATATGTACCACCTCCAAACTCTATAACATGGCCTTGTACTGGATAGCTGAAGGGAATGGAGAGGAACTCAGAAAACTCAGATATCAGTGTGACCAGTAAAGTGTCAGTGGAGAAACACTGATTTGGGCCTTTTGTTTACCTATTGTTCCGTTGCCCTGAATGTCTGGAAGGTCTTTGCCTCAGTCCACCCCTTTGTGAAACCTGAAGAAAACAGTTTTCTAATGGAAAATAATGAGCATCACCTGTGGCTCTTTGCTTAATTGCCGTGGAAAGGGATGTGTCTGAATCAGCCTCTTGGCCCTGTGTGAGGCTGTGACTTAGATTCTCACCACCTGATGAATCTAAGGAAAGATCTCATGTGTGCATCCAAAACCAAAATGGAAAAAGAGCAGTCTTGTGGATGAAGTCTCTCGCCTTCCTCTGTAAGGTTCCTGACTTCCATCAAGTGAGAATAGGTATCTTTGGTTCAAAAAGTTTTTCAAAGCCCTGCAGAGGCAAGCCCACAGGTGCTTGGATTTTCTCATAACTCCAATTCACATAAAGAATCTAAACCCCACAGACATAAGGCTCAATTTGGAGAAGCAGAGCAGTATTAATGGCAGGCCTAATTGATCACTCCTTGTTCACAGATAGGTTGTCAAGCCACCCTGACATTAGACAAATGAGGGTAGGGAGCATATTTTGGATACTGTCTTCAGCTGCACCCCTCATGGAAACTTCCAGCCAGAGGTTATGATGAGTGTCTATGTGGAAGTAGTTGAGAGCCATGTGGGAGTGTTTTGGTTTTAATTGTGGTCATTTGTTTGGCTGATGGAAGAGATGACTGGGTCCACCTTGGCTTGAACTCTGGTGTGAGTCTTCTTAGAGACTGAGTTCTGGAAATGACTGCAGAGATGTATTGCCATGAATTGTGTTGGGATTTTTGGAGGCCATGCATGGTAGTGGCCTTTGGAAACTGAGATCTAGGCCTGGGGGGCTTCCCACAGAGCACTGGGAATCTGAGCCAGAATATCACATGATTTTATTCTGAAAGACTTGACAGCCATAGTTGAGAGTAAAAACACACATGGACCTCACATTGTAGACCTCAATGGGCCTGGCTTCATTTGATCTTTTGGCCACTGTTTGGGAAGTCTTGCCTGTGAGAGTTCTCCAGATCTTTCATTGAAATGGGCTTTCTCACCTTTTAATGTTTCCAGAATGAATTAAATCCCACAGTGCCTCCAACCTCATCCTTGAAAAATGGCTAGATAAACATCATAAAAATTTGAAATTCCCATCACCAGGTGACACTGGATACACTTTGGATTTCCTGTTGCTCATCATGAGTGTACCAGACAGTGCCTTGATTGACTGGGTTTCATGAAAATGGTGTAGAACAATGATGCAAATAAGTTAAAGTCTGCTGAGTAGTGGGCCTAGAGCAGTGTTTTGCAGGTCTGTGATAAAACTTCTGTGGTGGGGTCATGTGGATCTGCCAAAAGGCTTGTAACTGACATGGTGCAGCCAGCAGACCCTTGTATGTAAAGGCATCTTGTTGAATGGAGAGGTTTCAGGGCAATGTTCAGAATCAGGTTGCAATGGTCAAGGGGGCAAGCTATGTGGGATAGAAGCCTGGTTGGTGCATTCTCCTGCAGACCCTGACGCACAACACGTGACAGATCTCCCTCCAGCACTGTGACCCAGTTGAATTCCTTGTAATTCCTGAAGCCAATACCAAACTCCCAGTGCAGCACCAAGGACACCATGAAAAGTGGAGGATGACCAAATGGCTTCACAGTCCACACGGGGCCACACTTAGCCTTCAGTGACAAGAGTTTACTTACAAAGAGAGAATTTAGCCTTGCTGCCTCACGTTCTTTGGAAAATAAGAAACCATGTTCTGCAGGTCACATAGATGGAGACCCAGCTTTGGTGGTCTCACTAGAAAGGAAGCCATAGGTACTGACTACAACATATACTTCAAGTGGCCAACCTCAGAGGCAGGTTCTCCAGAAGTCTTTAGGCTGGCAGATCTCCATATTTGTGCAGTATTTACCCTGTCCCTTACTTTTGGAAACTCCTCTACCACCTCCAATATTGTGAACTCGTAACCATGTTCCATTCCTGATATGTATTCACAGATTTTCTAAATCTTCTTCTTTTATTTTGTCTTACTTGGGGCAAAGATAGTGTCAAGGTATTGTTGTGAATGAGAGTAGGAAGATTTTGTGTAGCACATATTTGCATACACATTTGATTCATTTTCCTATTTTACATTCAAAATACTGAATCCCTGACACTAACCCATACCCTACTAGACTCTGACTACTAACCCTTATATGGTGGAGAGAAATAATGCAAACAGAAGTGAAATACAAACAGTTCAGAGGAGGCATGGTGTATAGTTGGATTTGCCTTTTGCATGATAAAGTGTAGGTGTTATAAATCTAGTCAATTTTTAATTAAAATATTTCACCATGGGTTTTTGTAGTTAACAAATACGTGAATTCCTGTCTCCCTTTCTCTGTAGCCTATTCAGCACATGTATTTTTATATGCCCTTTCTCTGTAGCCTATTCAGCACATGTGTTTTTATATGCACATATAGAATCCTACCTGGTATCACACGTACATTTTTGTGACTTGGCTGACTTGGAGATACAAATTGTGAGAAAAGATCACTCCTCCTAAAAGCAGTTGGAACTGAAAATTCAACCTATGTGTGAGCTTCCTAGGAGAACAACATTGTACATAAATCCATGCTCAGTAAAATAAATTATTTTGCATCTGTGGATGTTATATATTTCATGATGAATATTGATTGGCTTATATATTGGTACTTTTTAATATCTCTGTGTGTGTTTTGGGCGTGTGTTTATATATATATATATATATATATATATATATATATATATATATATACACTCTCAAGATTTTTCAAAATATGAAATATATGTGTCTTATATACAGTACCGAAATTCATTCATGTTCATGTATGTGGATTTATAAAAAAAAATTCACAAGATTATTCTCAGAAGTATTCATTTACCTGAACTACATATTTGTTTTCTAGTACTTAAAACTAACTTCAGTGAATGTGCATACAAATACTAATATTTCTACAGTAATTGACCCAGGTTAACATCAATGCAATTAGATTCCTATGGGACATGGTGTGTATTTTGATGTTCATTTTTATTCAACATTGGTTCGTTAATATTTCTTCAGTTCATGCACATCATAGGATATATATTTCATCCACAAATTCACAAATTTATAGGCATTTGTTTCTCTTTCAATCACTTACTGCTTCAGAACACATGTATTCCTCCAGGTTTCTTGACTGGTCTTTTAATGAGACTTCTTTCCAAACAAATTATTTTCGATTTCCATAATCACTTTTGAAGCAAATCTCACACAATCTTTATAATAAAACATAACGCAATTATACAATTAGATGTGTAACTGGTTGGAATGAATGATTGTATATCAATATAAGTATTTGTGTATATTTTCACATATCAATTCAATCCATTATTTAAAGTGGAAACAGTTATATTATTTATTCACAGTATTGTCAATTCATGCATTAATTCTATATTCATAGACACAGAGTACAAATCTTTGTACCGCCAATAATAATTTATACATCTTCAAAATATTGCTCTCAGAAATGGTATAAGAAATACTTATGTCACCCAATCTACATATACATTTTATCACAGTAATATTCGGGACCCAAAATGCAAAGGTCAAACATATGATTGTACCAAAGCCTAAATTGAAAGTGAGCATGGATTACTAAAAACATCCATGTACATGTTGCCTAATGTTCTCAAATGTCAATCCTATTTGTGACAACATATTTTTTTCTTCCTTAGATTATATATTCAAACTCAACCCTGTTGAAAATATCTAATCCTATCACTCACTTTATACTTTTCCTGATTTCTTAATGTCTCTATTGATATCTGCTTACCGACATATTTTCCCCAGTACATCATTGTGACTGACTCTTCACATGTGCTCACATTTAAATTCACTCTCTATCCGAAACCTAATTGCTGGAGAACTTTTGTCCAAAACCTATACTCACTCTTCTTTCTGAAACTGAATATCTTTCTAATTATTTCAACTATCTCTTTTTGACTAGAAGTTCTCTTCAACATTCCATCATCCAACGTACAAGGTCCTATGCCATTGTACTGAATTTATCTGAGACATCTCTGCAGAAAATAATTCAAATCTAAGTATCCCAATCAAGGGCCCAATGCCCTTCTGGGCTTCAAATCTTACCTACATTTCTGTTTTCATACTAATATTTCACCTATATTTTCTTGTAAATATTGCAGCTTCCCAATCATTCCTGCAGAATGATTCCTAACTCATATCGAACATGTTATTAATCCTAACCATACACTGTTCCCTCAATCTAACTTTACAGAAGATTAGAGACAGAGTTGGTCTTTCAATATAGGAATGTAGCAGATCTTCCACATGCTAAGATCCTCAAAGTTCCATACAGAAATCATCCCTGGAGAAGATGTATGCAGCTATGAAGGACCTGAGAGAGAAAAAGTCATCTCCATGTAATGGCTCACCGCTGGCTGCTAATAACCTCACAGAGTTGGCCAAGGAGACCAGATCTGAGACAGGACAGGCCATTTCTGGGAACATAGTATGGCCCACCAGTAAGAGGACACTCCGGATAGTCACAGACCTACTTGGGGGAAGGAGGTGCCTTTGTGGGTTGGGTGTGAGTTTGTGGTCTTGTCTCATTTTCTGAGAATAGGTAGGAAAGGCAGTATGTTCATTTTGGAGTGGATGGTTTCTAGAAAGTCGTTTGACAAGGAGTGTGTTTCTATGTCTGGGTATCCCACTGTGTTCGTGGATGAAGACATTAGAAAGAGCATGCATCAATGGATGTGTTCTGTCTAGTAGAAAGCTTCCCAGCATTCATCCTTCCCAATTTATAGATGGACTTGGCTTGAATTCTGGATGGGCAACACCTACTGTCTTCCTAAGTTCCTGTTTTCTGCCTGAATTCTGGCCACTAACCATAATAGGCTCATGGTTATGTGTCCAAGATATGTACCACCTCCAAGCTCTGGGACATGGCCATGTACAGGATAGCTGAAGGGAATTGGAGCATCTCAGAAAACTCAGATATCAATGTGACCAGTAAAGTCTCTGTGGAGAAACCCTGCTTTGGGCCTTTTGCATACCTATTCTTCTGTTGCACTGAATAACAGGAAGGTCTTTGATTAGGCCAAGCCTTTGTGAAGCCTGAAGAAAACAGTTTTCAAATGGAAATGAATGGGCATCACCTGGGGCTCTTTGCTTAATTGTTTGGAAAGGGATGTGTCTGAATTGGCCACTTGGCCCTGTGTGAGGCTGTGGCTTAGATACTCAGCACCTAATGGACCTAAAGAAAGATTCCATGTGTGCACCCAAATCCAAAAGGTCCAAAAAGCATTTATTGTGGACTACGTCTCTCGCCTTCCTCTGTAAGGTTCCTGATCTCCATCAAGTGAGAATAGGGATCCTTTGCATCAAATGAGTACTTCAAAGCCTTGCAGAGTCTAGCCCACTGGTGCTTGTGATTACTCATGACTCCAGTTCACATAAAGAATCTAAATCCCACAGTCAGTAAGCCTCAAATTGGAATTGTGGAGCAGTATTAAAGGCAGGGCTCTATGATCATTCCGTGTTCAAAGGAAGGGTGGCCAGGCAACCCTGACTTGTGACAAATGAGGTGCGAGGGTGCTTATTTTGAACACTGTGTTGTTCTGTGCCCCTCATGAAAACCTCAAGCCAGAGGTTATTATTAGTGTCTATATGGAAGAAGATGAGTGCCATGTGGGAGTCTTTTGTTTTTAATTGTGGTCATTTGTGTGGCGGTTGGAAGAGATGTCTGGTTCCACCTGGGCTTGAACTCTGGTGTGATTCCCCTTAGAGACTGAGTTGTGGAACTGTCCTCAGAGAAGTATTGCCATGAATTGTGTTGAGATTTTAGGAGGCCACACATGAGATTCGCCTTTGGAAACTGAGATCTAGGCCCAGGGTGGCTTTCCACAGAGCATAAGTAATCTCAGCCAGGATATCACACGATTTTATTGTTAAAGACTTGGCAGCCATAGTTGATAGTCAAAACACACATGGAGCTCACATTGTAGACCTCAATGAGCCTGGCTTCATGTGACCTTTTGGCCACACTTTGGGAAGCTTTGCCTGTGATAGTTCTCCATTTCTTTCGTTCAAATGAGTTTCCTCGCCATTTAATGGTTCCTGAATGATTGGAAACCCACAGTGCCTCCAACTTCATCCTTAAAAAATAGCTAGATAAATACCACCAAATTTTTGAAATTCCCTTGACCAAGTGGCACTGGAGAAACTTTGGATTCCTGTTGCTGATTATGAGTATACCAGACAGTGCCTTGATTGACTTGGTTTCACGAAAATGCTGTAGAACAGAGATGCCAGTAATTTGGAGCCTGCTGAGTAGTTGGCCTAGAGCAGTGGTGGGGAGGTGTCTGAAATAACATCTGTGGTGAGGCCATGTTTATCTGCCATTGGCTTCCAAATGGCTTGTGACTGACATTTTACATCCAGCAGACCCTTGTATGTAAAAGCATCTTGTTATATGGAGAGGTTTCAGGACAATATTCAGAATCAGGTTGCTATGGTCAATGGGGCAAGCTCTGTGGGAAAGAAGCTTGCTTGGTGCATTCTCCTGCAGACCCTGACCCACCACATGTGACAGAATTCCCTCCAGCACTTTGTCCCAGTGGAACTCCTTGTATTTCAAGAAACAGATACCAAACTCTCAGTGCAGCAGCAAGAAACACCACAAAAAGTGGAGGATGAAAAAATGGCTTTACAGTAAAGATGAGGAGACACTTAGCACGCAGTGGCTACAGTTTACCTACAAAGAAAAAATTCAGCACTGCTGCCTCATGTTCATTGGGAAATAAGAAACAATGTCCTCCAGGTCACATAGATGCAGACCCAGTAATGATGGTCTAACTAGAACGGAAGCTAAATCTCCTGACAGCAACATATATTTCAAGTGCCCAAACTCAGAGGCAGTTTCTCAAAAGTCTTTAGGCCAGCAGAGCTCCATGTTTGTGGAGTGTTTACCCTGTCCCTTACTTTTGGAAACTCCTATACCACCTCCAAGTATATGAACTCCTGAGCATATTCCATTCCAGATATGTATTCACAGATTTTTGTAAATCATGTCCTCTAATTGTGTCTTACTTTAAGCGAAGATGATGTGAAGGCATTGTTCTGGATGAGAGTGGGAACATTTTTTTGTATCACATATTTGCATAAATATTGAATTTATTTTCCTATTTTCAATTCGAAATACTGAATCCCTGACACTAACCCAAAACCTACTAGACTCTGACTACTAATCCTAATATGATGGAGTAAAATAACCCACACAGAATAGAAATACAACCAGTTCAGAGGAGGCATGGTGTATAGTTGTACTTTCCTTTTGCATGATAAAGGGTTGGTGTTATAAATCTTGTCAATTTGTAGTTAAAATACTTCTCTATGTGTTTTTAAAGTTAACAAATATGTGAATTCCTGTCTCCCTTTCTCTGTAGCCAATTCAGCACATGCATTTTTATATGCACATATAGAATACTACATGGTATCACACGTACATATTTGTGACTTTGCAAATACAAATTGTTAGAAGAAAACACTTCTTCTAAATGCTGTTGGAACTGAAAATTCAACCTATGGGTGAGCTTCCTAGTTGAACAACATAAATCCATATTTTGTAAAATCAATATTTTTGGATCTGTGGATGATATATATTTCATGGTGAATTTCGATTGCCATACATAATGCTACTTTGTAATGTCTGTATTTAGGTGTGTGTGTGTGTGTGTGTGTGTGTGTGTGTGTGTTTATTCACTCTGCTGATTATTCAAAATATAAAATATATGTGTCTTATTATACACTAACTAAATTCATTCATATTCATGTATTTGGATTTATAATCAACGTTTGAGAAGATTATTCTCAGAAATATTTTTCCACCTGAAATACATGTTTGTTTCCTAGTACTGAAAACTAACTTCAGGGGATCATATTATGGCAGCGATGGGAGTTCAATACCCACCTGTACCGCGTCACTTTGCAGGAGAAGGACGAGTTAGAACGGCTAAAATCTATCTTATTAGAAATTTCCAGGAAAATTGGTGTGCTCCAAAACCTACAGGAAGGATTTCCATTGCACAAGGACCAGCTACGGGGACTCAAACACCAGCAATTTGTCCTCACGGAGGGTCACACTGCTTATTTAGCAAATCGCCCCACGGCTAGTGTCTGCAATGCGCGCTGGGAAACGACGAGAGAGCAACACAAAGATACAGTCTGTGGATTATGCGGGCTCCTGCCATCTGGGCAATCACTGTGCTCAGTGCTGAATTCTGGGTTTGAAATGGGGGAAGGAAGCGGTCCAATTCGGTTTTCCACACCAGTGAGACCACAGAGGAAGATAGCGGTCACCATCTTGGAGAGCTGATGTCACCATCCCTGTTTTCGACTGATCACAGCTCATTCAGATACAGAATAGGTAATTTCAGGCTGCCATTCGCCTTCATCTTGCAGACAAATTACTCAGGGTCAGTGCTAAAGAACCCATGAAAATTGCTTCTTGGATCGTTCTCCTATCAGAACATACACCGAGCCCGGAGCGGCTGAATTCCGGGTCCCGGAACTGCTCTGGCCCAGGGCTAAAGAACCTGCAGAAACTGTTTCTTGGTCTGGGTCCTGCTGAATACTGTAGAGGTAAATGCCAACTGAGCCTTCATAGACAGTGGCAACAGGATTGAGACGGGGCTTGTGAGGGCCGGTCAGGACTCACCCGTTGCTTTGGTCACCCGACAAAGGGAATGAAATGCTGCCATTTACATGGGATACCAACATGGCAGACATCTGATGTGATCACAAAGCGGAGGAGGAGATAACTTCATCGATACCAGCAGCGAGAGAAATAGTTGGTCTCCTGGTAAAGAAAGTGAGTCACAAACATCTGAGTCTCTCTCATTTTGTCATCAAGCCAGAGGTGCAGAGCAGAGCTGCCGCCTGTGCCTGGAACAGGCCCAGCGACCCACCGGCGTGGTAGTCACGTCACCCCAATTGGAGTAGGGGCAGAGCAGAGCCGACACCCATGCCTGCAAGGTAGGCAGACGTATGACCGACCGGCAGAACAGGCCTAGCGGCCGGTCAGCATGGTAGACAGATCACCCCAATTGGAGGAGCAGCACAGCCGCCAACCGCACCTGCAATGGAGACTTTTCCACTACACAAGAGCAATATAAATATACAGGGGGAAAATTACAAAAACACAACAGTTTCACCAAGCAGAAAGAAACGCAAGCTGTATGAAAAGACAAGGAAAGAAAGGACCACAAGCAATGCAGGTCAACTCAACTTTAGAAGAGGTAATAGATGCAGCATATGGAATGTCAGATAAAGAATTCAGGATATACATGCTTCAGGTGATCTGGAATCTCAAGGAAGACATTAGACAGCAAAAATCAGACAATGAAAGATCACTTCGACAATGAATTACATAAAAAAATCCAAGTAGCAAAGATCAACTATACAGGGAGATAGAGGTTATAAAAAACAAACGAACTGAAATCTTAGAAACGCAGAAAGTAATGAACCATCTTAAAAACTCAATTGAGAATACTACCATCAGAGCAGAATACTTAGAAGATAGAACATCAGACAATGAAGACAAAGTATTTCAACTCAAAAAGAACATATACAGCTCAGCAAGACTGTTAAGAAACCATGAGCAAAACTGCAAGAAATATGGGATAACATAAAGAGAATAAACATAAGACTCATTGGGATACAGGAAAGTATAGAGGTCCAAACCAAAGGAGTGAGCAATCTATTCAATGAAATAATAGGAGAAAAATTCCTAGACTTGAAGAATGAGACATAATCCCAAATCCTAAAAGTCTACAGGACGCCGAACATGCAAAATCATAAGAGATCCACACCTAGACACATTGTAATGAAGATAACCTACATACAGAATAAGGTGAGAATTTTAAAAGCTACAAGAGAAAGGAAGCAGATTATAGTTAGTGGTAAACCAACCAGGATAACAGCTGATCTTTCAACACAGACTCTGAAAGCTAGAAGATCCTTTAATAACATATTTCAAACACTGAAAGAAAATGGGTTCCAACCAATTATCATGTATCCAGCGAAATTAAGCTTCAGATGGAAGATGAAATTAAAATCTTCCACGATAAACAAAAGTGAAAAGAATTTGCAGCTAGAAAACCATCTCTTCAAAACATCCTCGGCAAAACATTACAGGAAGTGGAAATGGAAAATACCAATGAAAACCAACAGTGGGAGGTAGGACATTAAAGGGGGGAAAATAATCAAAGAGGAAAACAAACTATGTTTAGTAACATAAATAAACAAATATGGCTGGAAGAACAACCCATATCTCAATAATAACCAAAAATCTTAATGGCTTAAACTCACCAATTAAGAGACACAGGCTAGTAGAATGGATCACAAAACAAGAACCAACAAAATGCTGCCTACAGGAGACGCATTTTATAGGAAAAGACATACATAGACTGAGGGTGATACTTGGAAAAATCATATCGCTCTTATGAACTTCGGAAACAAGCAGGAGTGTCCATACTCATATCAAATAATATAGATTTCAAGCCAAAGTTAATCAAAAGGGATAAAGAAGGACACTACATACTACTCAAGGGAACCATACGCCAACAAGACATAACAATCATAAATATATATGCCACAAACAATGGTGCAGCTTTGTTCATCAAACAAACTCTTCTCAATTTCAAGAGTCCAATAGACCACAATACAGTAATCATGGGAGACATGAACACACCTCTCTCACCACTGGACAGATCTTCCAAACAAAAGTTGAATAAGCAAACTATAGAACTCAATAACACAATTAATAACCTAGACTTAATTGACATATATACAATATACAACCCATCATCAAGAAGTTACACTTTTTTCTCAGCAGAACATGGATCCTTCTCAAAAATACATCATATATTATGTCACAGGGCAATTCTTAGACAATAAAAAGGAGTAGAGATAATACCATGCATTTTATCTGATCATAATGGAATGAAATTAAAAATCAATGATAAAAAAGGAAGGAAAAATCATTCATCACTTGGAGAATGAACAATAGGTTTCTGAATGATCAATGGGTTATAGAAGACATCAAGGAAGAAATTAAAAAATTCTTAGAGATAAATGAAAACACAGACACAATATATCGGAATCTATGGGACACATTGAAAGCAGTTCCAAGAGGAAAATTCATTGCTTGAGTTCATTCCTTAGAAAAAGAAAAAACCAACAAATAAATGATCTCATACTTCTTCTCAAAATCTTAGAAAAACAAGAGCAAACAACAGCAAAAGAAGTAGAAGGCAACAAATAATTAAAATCAGAGAAGAAATTAATGAAATCGAAACAAAAGAAACAATTGAAAAAATTGACAAAACAATACATTGTTTTTTTGAAAAAATAAATATAATCGACAGACCCTTAGCCATGCTAACAAAGAGAAGAAGAAAGAGAACTCAAATTACTAGCATATGAAATGAAAAAGGAAATATAACAAGAGACACTTCAGAAATACAGAAGAAAATCAGAAATTATTTTGAATTAATATACTCCAATAAAATAGAATATAGTGAAGGCATTGATAAATTTCTTAAGTCATATGATGTGCCCAGATTGAGTCAGGAGGATATAGACAACTTAAACATTCCAATATCAATTGAGGAAATAGAAGAAACCATCAAAATACTACCAACTAAGAAAAGCCCAGGACTGGATGGGTATAGAGTAGAATTATAAAAAACCTTTAAAGAAGAACAAAAACCAATACTTTTCAAGGTATTTCAGGAAAAATGCAAAAATCCTCAAAAAAATTCTCGCGAATCAGACACAAAAACATGTATATAAAAAAAAATGTGCACCATAATCAAGTAGGATTCATTCCTGGGATGCAAGGCTGGTACAATATACGGAAATCAATAAATGTTATTCATCACATCAATAGACTTAAAAATAAGAACCATATGATCATCTCGAGAGATGCTGAAAAAGCATTTGACAAGGTACAGCATCACTTTACGTTCAAAACTCTAGAAAAACTAGGGATAACAGAATCATACCTCAATATTGTAAAAGCAATCTTTGCTAAGCCTCAGGCTAGCATCATTCTGAATGGAGAACAATTGAAGGCATTCCCCCTATAATCTGGAGCAAGACAATGATGCCCTCTCTCACCCCTTCTGTTCAACATAGTTATCGAAACACTGGCCAGAGCAATTAGAAAGACTATAGAAATTAAAGGCATTAAAATAGGAAAAGAAGAACTCCAATTATCGCTATTTGCAAAAGACATGATTCTATACCTAGCAGACCCAAAAGGGTCTACAAAGAAACTATTAGAGGTAATAAATGAATTCAGCAAAGTGGCAGGATATTAAATCACCACGCATAAATCAAAGGCATTTTTGTATATCAGCGACAAATCCTCTGAAATGGAAATGAGGACAATCACTCCATTCACATTATCATCAAAAAAATAAATAAAATACTTGGGAATCAACCTAACAAAAGAGGTGAAAGACATATACAATGAAAACTACAGAACCCTAAAGAGAGAAATAGAAGAAAATCTTAGAAGATGGAAAAATATACCCTATTCATGGATAAGCATAACTAACATCATCAAAATGACGATATTACCAAAAGTTCTCTATAGGTTTAATGCAATGCCAATCAAAATCTCAAGGTCATTTCTTGTAGAAATAGATAAAACAATTATGAAATTCATATGGAAAAATAAAAGACCCAGAATAGCAAAAACAGCTCTAAGCAGGAAGTGTGAATCAGGCAGTATACCGATACCAGACCTCAAACTATACTACAGATCAATAGTAACAAAAATAGCATGGTACTGGTGACAAAACAGGCGGGTGGACCAGTGATACAGAATAGAGGACACAGAAACCAATCCACAAAACTACAGCTATCTTATATTTGATAAAGGGACTAAAAGCATGCAATGGAGGAAGGATAGCATCTTCAACAAATGGTGCCGGGAAAACTGGAATTCCATATGTAACAAAATGAAACTGAATCCCTTCCTCTCACCATGCACAAGAGTTAACTCAAAATAGATCTAGGAGGTTGATATCAAATCAGAGACACTGCATCTGGTGGAAGAAAACTTTTGCCACCATCTACATACTGTGGTGTCGGGCTCCAAATTTCTCAATAGGACACCCATAGCACCAGAGTTAATCCCTAGAATCAACAAATGGGACTTACTCAAACTAAATACATTTTTCTCAGCAAAAGAAACAATAAGAGAGGTAAATAGGGAGCCTACATCCTTGGAACAAATCTTTACTCCTCACACTTCAGATAGAGCCCTAATATCCAGAGTATACAAAGAACTCAAAAAAATTAAACAATCAGAAAATGAATAACCCAATCAACAAATGGGCTAATGACCTGAACAGACACTTCTCAGAGGAGGACATACAATCAATCAATAAGTACATGAAAAAATGCTCACCATCTCTAGCAGTCAGAGAAAAGCAAAACAAACCCATCCTAAGATACCATCTCACTGCAGTAAGATCGGCAGCCATTATGAAGTCAAACGCCATCATGTGCTGTCGAGGATGTGGGGAAAAGGGCACACCTGTACATTGCTGGTGGGACTGAAAATTGGTGCAGCCAATTTGGAAAGCAGTATGGAGATTTCTTGGAAAGCTGGGAATGGAACCACCGTTTGACCTATTCCCCTTCTCGGTCTATTCCCTAAAGAACTAAAAAGAGCATGCTACAGAGATACTGATAAATCGATGTTCATAGCAGCACAATTCACAATTGCAAGACTGTGGAACCAACCTAGATTCCCTTCATTAGATGAATGGATTAAAAATGTGGCATTTATATAGAATGGCTTGTGACTCACAAGGTGCAGCCAGCAGACCCTTATATGTAAAGGTAAATTGTTATATGGTTTGGTTTCAGGTAAATGTTCAGAATCAGGTTGCTATGGACACGGGGGCAAACTATGAGAGATAGAATATTGGATGGTGCATTCTCCTGCAGAACCTGACCATACACACGTGACAGAACTCCCTCCAGCACTGTGTCCCAGTTGAACTCCTTGTATTTCGGATGCAAATACCAAACTCCCAGTGCAGCAGCAAGAAACACCACGAAAAGTGGAGGATGACCAAATGGCTTCACAGTTCACACGGAAAGACACTTAGGTTCCAGTGTCCACAGTTTACTTAGGAAGAGAGAATTCAGCACTAAGGTCTCATGTTCATTGGAAAATAAGAAACCATGTCCTCCAGGTCACATAGATGCAGACCCATCTTTGATGGTCTCACTACAAAGGAAGCTAAAGCTCCATACAACAAAATATATTTCAAGTGCCCAACCTCAGAGGGACTTTCTCAAGAAGTCTTTAGGCCAGCAGAGCTCCATGTGTGTGGACTCTTTAAACTTTCCCTTACTTTTGGAAACTCCTTTACCACCTCCAATTTTTTGAACTACTGAGTATATTTTATTCCACATATGAATTCACAGATTTTCTAACTCTTCTCCTCTAATTGTGTTTTACTAGGGTCGAAGGTAATGACAAGGCATTGTTCTTGATGAGAGTTGGAAGATTTTTGTGTACCATATGTTTGCGTACACATTGGATTCATTTTCCTATTTTCCATCCAAAATACTGAATCTCTGACACTATCCCATACCCTACTAGACTTTGACGATTAATCCTAATATGGTGAAGAAAAATAACCCAAAGAGAATAGAAATACAAGCAGTTCAGAGGAGGCATGGTGTATACTAGGTCTTGCCTTTTGCATGATAAAGGGTAGGTATTATAAAAATTGTCAATTTTTAATTGAAATAGTTCTACATGTGTTTTTAAAGGTAACGAATATGTGACTTCCTGTTTCCTTTTCTCTGTAGCCTATTCAGCACATGTGTTTTTATACGCACATATAGAATCCTACCTGGTATCACACATAATTTCTTTTGAGGCTACTGACTTGGAAGATAAAAATTGTGAGTAGAGATCATTCCTCCTAAACGCTGTTGAAACTGAAAATTCAACCTATGTCAGCTTCCTAGTAGAACAACATTATACATGAATCCATGTTAAGCAAAATGAATATTTTTCGATATGTGGATTATATATATTTCATGATGAAATGCGATTGGCATATATATTGCTACTTTTAATGTCTGTGCATGTGTCTGTGTGTGTGTGTGTGTGTGACTCTCCAAGTTTTTTAAAATATGAAATATATGTGTATTATATACACTCCCTAAATTCATTCATGTTCATGTATGTGGATTTATAATCAACTTTTCAGAAGATTATTCTCAGAAATATTCATCCACCTTGAATACATATTTGTTTCCCATTACTGAAATCTGACTTCAGTTAATGGTTCATACAAATCCTAACATTTCTACATTAACTGACCCAGTTTAACATCAATGCAAGTAGATTCCTATGGGACATGATGTCTATTTTGAACTTCATTTCTATTCAACACTGCTACATTACTATTTCTTCACGTTTAGCCCATCATAGCATATATATTTCATCCACAAGTTCACAAATTTAGAGGCATTTGGTTCACTTTAAATCCCTTCCTGCTTTAGAACACATGTATTCCTCCAGGTTTCTTGACTGGATTTTTTGAGACTTCTTTCCAAACACATTATTTTCGATTTCCATAATCCTTTTGAAGAAAATCAGACACACCCTTCATGATTAACCATAACCTAATATTACCATTAGATGTATAACTGGTTGGAATGAATGATTTTATATCAATATTAGATTTCCTGTATATTTTCAGATATCAATTAAATGAATTATTTAAAGTGGAACCAGTTATATTATTTATTCACAGTATGGTCTATTCATGCATTATCTCTATATTCACAGACACAGCGTACACCTCTTTGTACCCCCAATACTAATTTATACGTCTTCTCAATATTGCTCCCGGAAATGGTGGAAGAAATACTCATGTCACCTGATCTACATATACATTTTATCACAGTAATATTCTTGACAAAACTGCAAAGGTCACACTTATGATTTTACAAAGCCTAAATGGAAAGTGAACATGGATTACTAAAAACATCCATGTCCAGGTTGCCTAATGCTCTCAAATGTCATTCTTTGGTGACTACATATTTGTTTCTTCCTAAGATTATATATTCAAACTCAATCCTGTTGAAAATGTCTAATCCTAACAATCACTTTGTACTTTGCCTAATTTCCTATTGTCTTCCTTGATATTTGCTTTCCTACATTTTTTCCCTAGTTCATCATTGTGAATGACTCTTCACATGTGCTGACATTGGCATTCACTCTCTAATCGAAACCCTGTTGCTAAAGAATTTTTTTTTTTCCAAATTCTATACTCACACTTCTTTTGAAAACTACCGACTGTCTTTCTAATCTTACCGACTATCCCTTTTGGAGTTGATGTTCCCTTCTAAATTCAATCATCCAAGGTACAAAGTCTTATGCCATTGTATATTGATTTATCCAAGAAATCTCTGCTGAAGGTAATTCAATGCTAAGTATCCCAATCAAGGGCCCAATTCCCTTCTGGGCTTCAAATCTTACCTAGATTTCTGTTTTCATACATATATTTCACCTCTATGTTCTTATAAATATAGCAGATTCCCAATATCATTATTCATCCCTCAGAATAATTCCTAACCCAAATTGAACAAGTTATTAATGCTAACCATACACTGTTCCCTCAATCTAACTTTACAGAAGAGCGGGACAGAGTTGTATTGTAAGACCTTACAATACAGGAATATAGGGGATCTTCCACCTGCTGAGAACCTCAAAGGTCCATGCAGATATGACCCCTGGAGAAGATGTAGGCAGATATGAAGGACCAAAAAAGGCCTGTGTGGAGAGCTGTTCCCGGGTGCCTATGGTTGATATACTATTCTAACTTGTGAAAGTGTCACATGAAGTAGGGGTAGCCACCAGCACTTGTCCCCGTTGAACTCCTTGTATATAGTTAAGCAAATACCAAACTCCCAGTGCAGCAGCAAGAAACACCACGAAAATGGAGAATGAACAAATGGCTTCACAGTCCACATGGGGAGACACTTAGCCCCCAGTGGCCACAGTTTACCTACAAAGAGGGAATTCAGTACTGCTGCCATATGTTCATTATAAAATAAGATACCATGTCCTCCAGGTCACATAGATGCACACCCAGCTTTGATGGTCTCACTACAAAAGAAGCTATAGCTCCAGACAACAATATAAATTTAAGTGCCCAACCTCTTAGCCAGTTTCTCAAGAAGTCTTTAGGCCAGCAGAGCTCCATGTTTGTGCTGTGTTTACAATGTCCCTTACTTTGAGAAACTCCTCCACCATATCCAAGGTTGTGAACTCCTGAGAATTTCCCATTCCAGATTGGATTTATTTTGCAATTTTCCATTCTACAGTAACTGACCTAGGTTTACATCAATGCAAGTAGATTCCTATGGAACATGATGTGTATTTTGAAGTTCATTTTTATTCAACACTGTTACATTACTATTTCTTCAGTTTATGCACATAATAGGATATATATTTATTCCACAAGTTAGGAAGTTTATAGGCATTTGGTTCACTTTCAATCACTTTCTGCTTCAGAACACATGTATTCCTCCATGTTTCTTGACTGGTCTTCTCATGACACTTCTTTCCAAACACATTATTTTCTATTTCCGTAATCACTTTTGAAACAAAACTCACACACCCTTCATTATAAACCATAACTCTAAGATTACCATTAGATGTATAACTCTTTGGAATGAATGATTGTATATCAATATAAGATTTCCTATATATTTTCAGATATCAATTCAATCCATTATTTAATTGGAACCAGTTATATTTTTTCCCAGTATGATCTATGTATGCATAATGTCTATATTCGTAGACACAGCATACACCTCTTTGTACCCCCAATACTAATTTATTCGTCTTCACAATATTGCTCCCGGAAATGGTGGAAGAAATACACATGCCACCTGATCTACATATACATTTTATTACAGTAATATTCTGGACACCAAATGCAAAGGTCACACTTATTATTGTACCAAAGCCTAAATGGAGCATGGATTACTAAAAACATCCATGTCCACATTGCCTAATTCTCTCAAATGTCAATCCTATTCGTGACTACATATGTGTTTCTTCCTAAGATTATATATTCAACCTGAACCCTTTGAAAAAGTCTAATCCTATCACTTTATAGTTTGCCTGATTTTGTAATGTCTCTATTGATATCTGCTTTCCTACATATTTCCCAAGTTCATCATTGTGATTGACTCTTCACATGTGCTGACAAATATTCACTCTCTAACCAAAACCCTATTGCTAAAGAACTTTTGTTTCAAATACTATACTCACTCTTCTTCCTATACCTACCGACTATCTTCCTAATCCTTCCGACTATCCCTGTTTGACTCGATGTTCTCTTGTACATTCAATCATCCAAGGTAGAAGATCCTATGCCATTGATTATAGATTCATCTTAGACATCTGTGCATAACATAATTCAATGCTAATTATCCCAGTCAAGGTCCCAATGCCATTCTGGGCTTCGAATCTAAACTAGATTTCTGTTTTCATAATTATATTTCACCTCTATATTCTTTTAAATATTTTAGGTTCCAAATACCATCATTCATCCAGCAGAATGATTTCTAACCCAAATCAAACATGTTGTTAACCTTAACCATTCACTGTTCCATCAATCTAACTTTAGAGAAGAGCAGGGATAGAGTTGTATGAGATCTTTCACGTGATGAAAACCTCAAAGGTAAATGCATGAATGATCTCTGAAGAACATGAAGGCAGCTATAAAAGACCTGAGAGAGCAAAAGTCATCTTCAATGGCAAACAACCTGGTCAGGATGAAGGGTTCTGACTGAATCAGCCTCTCTCTTCTTAATGTAAAGAAAATGGACCAAACCCAGCCTGTGTGGGTAGCTGTCCCAGGGCGCCTATGATTGATATACCGTTCTATCTTGTGAAAGTGTAACAGGAAGTAGGGGCAGCCTCCTTCTCATGTGACACTTGGAAGCCACTGGTAGGACAAAGTGGTTGCCAAGGCGGTAACCTCATTCAGTTCCTGAAGGAAGTGACCTCACCTCAATTCCTTGGTGATTAAAATCTCTGAACTTGGGATTCATGAAGCCAGTCACCCATAGCCAGTCCCAGTCCCAGTCCCAGTGGTCACACTTGTTTGGATTTACCAAAGACAGAGTCAGTCTTTCTTGGTAACTACTGATGTGAGGATGGCCAAATGCCAGGAAAGCTTTAAAGAGAAGCCGTTTCTGAGAAAGCAGGTAGTGTCTCACCTCTGGCTCCTGACACCTTCACAGAGTTAGCCAAGGAGACCAGATCTGACACAGGTCAGGCCATTTCAGGGGAACATAGTATGGTCCACCAGTCAGAGGACACTCTGGATATTCACACACCTACTTGAGTTAAGGAGGTGCCTTTGTCGGTGTGGGTGTGAGTTTGTGGTTTTGTCTCATGTTCTGAGAATAGGTAGGAAAGGCAGTTTGTTTGGATTGGAGTGGACTGTTTCTAGTAAGTCGTTAGACAAGGCGAGTGCTTCTATGTCTGTGTTTCCCACTCTGTCCGTGGTTGTAGACATTAGAAAAGAGAATGCATCAAGGATGTGTCCTGTCTAGTACAATGCTTCCCAGCATTCTTCCTGCCCAATTTAGGAATGGACTGTGGCTCGCCTTATGCATGGGAAACACCTACTTACTTTAAAAGTTCCTGTTTTCTTCCTGAATTCCGGCAAACCTCAAGAATAGGCCCATGGTTTTGAGTCCAAGATATGTACCACCTCCAAGCTCTGTGACATGGCCATGTGCTTGATAGCTGTAGGGAATGGGAACATCTTAGAAAACTCAAATATCTGTGTGACCAGTAAACTCTCAGTGGAGAAACCCTGCTTTGGTTCATTTGCATACTTATGGTTATGTTGCCCTGAATGTCAAGAAGGTCTTTGCCTCAGGCCACCCCTTTGTGAAGCCTGAAGAAAACTGTTTTCAAATGGAAATAAATGGGCATAACATGTGGCTCTTTGCTTAATTGCTTTGAAAAGGGACGTGTCCGAAACAGCCTTTTGGGCCTGTGTGAGGTTGTGGCTAGATTCTCAGCACATGGTAGATCTAAAGATAGATTCCATTTGTGCAATCAAAACCAAAATGGCAAAAAATCACTCATTGTGGATGAGTCTCTTGCCTTCCGCTGTTAGGTTCTTTACCTGCATCAAGTGTGAATAGGAGTCCTTTAGGTCAAATGAGTTCTTCAAATCCCTGCAGAGGTGCTTGTGTTTTCTCAAGATTCCATATCACATAAAGAATCTATACCTGAGAGTCAGTAGGCCTCAAATTGGAGAAGGAGAGCAGTATTAATGGCAGGCCTATTTGATCACTCCTGGTTCACAGGAAGGGTGTCCATGTCACCCTCACTTTAGGCATATGAGGGGCAAGCGACATTATTTTGGACACTCTCTTGGGATGCATCCTGCATGGTAACCTCCAGCCAGAGGTTATGATGAATGTCTATATTTAAGAAGATGAGGGCCATGTGGGTGTCTCTTGGTTTTAATTGTGGTCATTCTTGTGGCAGTTGGAAGAGATGACTGGATCCACCTGGGCTTGAACTCTGGTGTCATTCCCCTTAGAGCCTGAGTTCTGGAACACATATCAAAGAAGAATTGCCATAAATTGTGTGGGGATTTTAAGAGGCCACGCATGAGAGTTGCCCTTGGAAACTGAGATCTATGCCCACGGTGGCTTTCCACAGAGCACTGGGAATCTCAGACAGGATATCACATGATTTAATTCTGAAAGACTTGGCAGCCATATTTGATAGTCAAAAAACACATGGACCTCAATTTTAGACCTCAATGGGCGTGGCTTCATGTGACCTTTTGGCCACTCTTTGGGAAGCCTTGCCTGTGAGAGTTCTCCAGAGCTTTCATTGAAATGATCTTCCTCAACATTGAATGATTCCTGAATGAATTGAAATAAACAGTGCCTCCAACTTCATCCTTGAAAATTGGCTAGATAAATACCATGAAATTTTTAAAATTCCAATGACCAGGTGGCACTGAAGAACCTTTGGATGTCCTGTTGCTGATCATGAGTGTACCAGACAGTGCCTTGATTAACAGGCTTTCATGAATATGGTGTAGAACAGAGATGCCAGTAATTTGGAGCCTGCAGAATAGTGGGCCTAGAGCAGAGGTGATTAAGTGTGTGATAAAACATCTGTGGTGGGGTCATGTGGATCTGCCATTGTCTTCCAAATGGCTTGTGACTTACATGGTGCAGCCAGCAGAACATTGTATGTAAACGCATCATGTTATATGGAGAGGTTTAAGGGCAATGTTCAGAATCAGGTTGCTATGGTCACGGAGGCAACCTATGTGGTATACAAGTCCTGTTGGTGCATTCTCCTGCAGTCCCTGACCCACCATATGTGACAGAACTCCCTCCAGGACTGTGGTCAAGTTTAACTCCTTGTATTTCATGAAGCAAATACAAAACTCTCAGTGCAGCAGGAGACATTATAAAAAGTGGAGGATGATGAAATGGCTTCACAGTCCACATGGGGAGACACATAGCCCCCAGTGGCCATAGTTCACCTACAAAGAGAGAATTCAGCACTACTGCTTCATGTTCATTGGAAAATTATAAACCATGTCCTCCAGGTCACAGAGATGCATAAAGACGTTTGATGGTCTTACTAGAAAAAAAAGCTAAAGTTCCTGAAAACTACATATATTTCAACTGTCCATCTTAGAGGCAGTTTCTCCAGACGTCTTTAGGCTGGCAAATCTTCATGTTTGTGGAGTTTTTACATTGTCCCTTACTTTTGGAAACTCCTCTACCATCTCCAAGGTTGTGAAATCCGGAGCAGTTTTCATTTCAGGTATGAATTCAAAGATTTTCTAACTCTTTTTCTCTAATTGTGTCTTACTTGGGGTGAAGGTAATGTCAAGTTATTGTTCTAAATGAGAGTGGGAAAATTTTTGTGTAACACTAATTTGCATACACATTGATCCATTTCCAATTTTCCATTCGAAATACTGAATCCCTGACAGTAACTCATACCCTACTACTAATCCTAATATGATGAAGAATAATACCCAAATAGAATAAAAATACAAGCAGTTCAGAGGAGGCATGCTGTACAGTTGGACTTCCCTTTTGCATGATTAAGGGTAGGTGTTATAAATCTACTCAATTTTTAATTGATATAGTCCTCCATGTGTTTATAAAGTTCACAAATATGTGAATTCCTGTCTCCCTTTCTCTGTAGCCTACTCAGCACATGTATTTTTATATGCACATACAGAATCCTACCTGGTATCACACGTACATTTTCATGAGTTGGCTGAATTGGCAGATACAAATTGTGAGAAGAGATCAGTCCTCCTAAATGCTGTGGGAACTGAAAATTCAAACTATGTGTAAGCATCCCAGTAGAACAATATTATACATAAATCCATGTTCTGTATAATAAATATTTTGCATCTGTGAATGATGTATATTACATGATGAATTACGATTAGCATATATATTGATACTTTTTAATGTATATTTGTGTTTATTTAAAAAAAAATATATATATATATATATATACACTCCAGATTTCTCAAAATATGAAATGTATGTGACTTATACACACTCTGTAAATTCATTCATGTTCATGTATATAAATTTATAATCAACTTTTCAGAAGATAATTCTCAGAAATATTCATCCACCTGAAATACATATTTATTTCCCAGTACTGAAAACTAATTTCAATCAATGGTGTTTACAAATCCTAATATTTCTACAGTAACTGACCCAGTTTAACATCAATGCCAGTAGATTCCTATGGGACATGATGTCTATATTGACCTTCATTTTAATCCAACACTGGTACATTAATATTTCTTCAGTTTTTGCACATCATAGGATATGTATTTCTTCCACAAGTTTAAAATATATAGGAATTTGTTTCACTTTCAAACACTTCTTGCTTCAGAACACATGTATTCCTCCATGTTACTTGACTGGTCTTTTCATGAGACTTCTTTCCAAATACATTATTTTCAATTTCCATAATCAATTTCGAAGCTAAACTCACACACTCTTCATGATGAACCATAACATTAATATTAACATTAGATGTATAACTGGTTGGAATGAATAATTTTATATCAATATAAGATTTCCTCTATATGTTCACGATTCAATTCAATCCATTATTTAAAGTTGGAACCAGTTATGCTTTTTATTCACAGTATTGTCTATTAATGCATTATCTCTATATTAATAGATACAGTGTACTCTTCTTTGTCCCTTCAATACTAATTTATACGTCTTCAAAATATTGCTCCCAGAAATGGTGGAAGAAATACTCATGTCACCTAATCTATATATAGATTTTATCACAGGAATATTCTGGACACAAAAAACGAAGGTCACACTCATGATTGTATCAAAGCCTAAATGCCAAGGGAGCGTGGATTACTAAAAAGAACCATGTCCAGGTTGCCTAATGCTCTCAAATGTAAATCAAATTGGTGACTACATATTTGTTTCTTCCTAAGATTATATATTCAACCTCAACCATGTTGAAAAGGTCTAATCCTATCACTCACTTCATACTTTGCCTGATTTGGTAATATCTTTATTGATACCTGCTTTCATACATATTTCCCCCAGTTCATCATTGTGACTGACACTTCACATATGCTGACATTTACATTCACTCTCTACCCGAAACCCTATTGCTAAAGAACTTTTGGTCCAAATCCTATACTCACTCTTCTTTCTAAACCTACAGACTATCTTCCTAATGCTACTGACTATAGTTTTTTGACTCGATGTTCTCTTCAACAATCAATTATCCAAGGTATAAGGTCCTATGCCATTGTATATCAATTTATCTGAGACACATGTGCAGAGCATAATTCAAACCTAAGTATCCCACTCAAGGGCCCAGTTCCCTTCTGGCTTCCAATCTTACCTAGATTTCTGTTTTTATACTTATATTTTACCTATATATTTTTGTAAATATCACAGGCTCCCAATACCATTATTCATCCGGCAGAAAGATTCCTAACGCAAATCAAACATGTTATTAACCCTAAAAATACACTTTTCCCTCAATCTAACTTTACAGAAGAGGAGGGACAGAGTTGGTCTTACAATACAGGAATGTAGGGGATCTTCCACCTGCTGAGAACATCAAAGGTATATGCAGAAATGATCCCCTGAGATGATGAAGGAAGCTATGAAGGACCTGAGAGAGCAAAAGACATCTTCCATGGCAAACTATCTGGTCAGGATGAAGGGATGTGTCTGAATCAGCCTCTACCTTCTTAATGTAGAGAAGATGGACCAAACCAGGCCTGTGTGGAGAGCTGTTCTCAGGTACCTATGGTTGGTATACCATTCTAACTGTGAAAGTGTGACAGGAAGTAGGGACAGCCTCCATCTCATGGGACCCTTAGAAGTAACTGTTAGGACAAAGTGGTTGCCAAGTCAGTGACCTCATTCAGTTCCTGAAGGAAATGACCTCACCTCACTGCCTTGGTGATGGAACTCTCTGGACGTTTGATCCTGGAAGACAGGCACCAAGAGCCAGTCACAGTCCCAGTCCCAGTGGTCTCACTTGTTTTGATTTACCAAGAACAGAGTCAGTCTTTCTTAGTACCTACTGATGTGACGATGGCCAAATGACAGGAAAGCTCCGAAGAGGAGCTTTTCCTGGGAAAGCAGGTAGTGGCTCACCCATGGCTCCTAACAACTTCAAAGTGTTGGCCAAGGAGATCAGATCTGATACAGGACAGGCCATTTTGGGGGAACATACAATGGCCCACCATTCTGAGGACACTCTGGATAGTCACAGACTTACTTGAGCAAAGGAGGTGCCTTTGAGTGTGTGTGTGTGGGTTTGTGGTTTTGTCTCATGTTCTGAGAATAGGTAGGAAAGGCTCTTTGTTTGGATTGGTGTGGACTGTTTCCAGTAAGTCGTTTGACAAGGCGAGTGCTTCTATGTCTGTGTATCCCACTCTGTCCATGATTGTAGTCATTAGAAAAGAGAATGCATCAATGGATGTGTCCTGTCTAGGAGAAAGCTTCCAAGCATTCATCCTGCCCAATTTACAAATGGACTGCAGCTTGTCTTATTGAAGGGCAACATCTGCTCTCAGTAGTTTCTGTTTTCTTCCTGAATTCTGGAAACTCTCCAGAATAGCCTCATGGTTTTGTGTCCAAGATATGTACCACCTCCAAGCTCTGTGAAATGGTGATGTACTGGATAGCTGAAGGGAATGGCGAGAATCTAAGAAAACTCAGATATCAGTGGGACCAGGAAAGTCTCAGTGGAGAAACCCTTCTTTGGGTTTTTTGCTTACCTATTGTTCTGTTGCCCTGAATTTCAGGATGGTCTTTACCTCAGGACACTAATTTGTGAAGCCTGAAGAAAACTGTTTTCAAATGGAAATTAATGGGCATCACCTGTGGCTCTTTGCTTAATTGCCTTGAAAATGGATGTTTCTGAAACAGCCTCTTGGCCCTGTGTGAGGCTGTGGTTAGATACTCAGCACATAATACATCCCACGTGTTCATCCAAAACCAAAATGGCCAAAAGAGCAGTTTTTGTGGATGAAGTCTCTCCCTACCTCTGTACGGTTCCTGACCTCTATCAAGTGAGAATAGGGTGCCTTTGGGTCAAATGAGTTCTTCAAAGCCCTTCAGAGGCTAGCCCATAGGTGATTCCAATGATTCCAATTCACATGAAGAATCTAAACCCCACAGTCAGTAGTCCTCAAATTGGAGAAGCAGAGCAGTATTAACGGCAGGCCTATTTGATAAGTCATGGTTCACAGGAAGGTGTTCAGGCCACCCCAACGTTAAGCAAATGAGGGGCAAGGGAGCTTATTTTGGACACTGTCTTGGGCTGTGCCCCTCATGGAAACCTCCAGCCAGAGGTTAAAATGAGTATCTATATGGAAGAAGATGACGGCCATGTGGAAGTGTTCTGGTTTTAATTGTGGTTATTAGTGTGGTTGTTGAAAAATATGACTGGCTCCACCTGGTCTTCAATTCTAGTGTGATTCCCCTTAGAGACTGAGTTCTGGAACTGATCTCAGAGAGGTATTGCCATGAGTTTTGTTGGGATTTTAGGAGGCCATGCATGAGAGTCACCCTTGGAAACTGAGATCTGTGCCCAGGAAGGCTTTCCACAGAGCACAGGGAATCTCAGCCAGGTTATCACATAATTTTTTTCTGAAAGAATTAGCACCCATAGTTGAGAGTCAAAACACGCAAGGATTTTACATTGTAGACCTCAATATGCCTGGCTTTATGTGACCATTTGGCGACTCTTTGGGAAGCCTTGCCTGTGAGAGTCTTCCAGAGTTTTCATTGAAATGGGCTTCCTCACCATTTAATGGTTACTGAATTAAATGAAACCCTCAGTGCCTCCAACTTCAACCTTAAAAAATGGGCTTGATAAATACCATAAAATTTTGAAATTCCCATTACCAGGTGGCACTGGAAAACCATTGGAGATCCTGTTGCTGATCATGAGTGTACCAGAAAGTGCCTTGATTGACTGGGTTTCAAAAAAAAATTGTGTAGAACAGAGATGCCAGTAAGTTGGAACCTGCTGAGTAGTGGGCCTAAAGCAAAGGTGGGTAGGTGTGAGATAAAACATCTCTGGTGGTTTCATGTGGATCGGCCGTTGGCTTTCAAATGGCTTGTGACTGACATGATGCAGCCAGCAGACCCTTATATGAAAAGGCATCTTGTTATATGGATAGGTTTCTGGGCAATGTTCAGAATCAGGTTGATATGGTCAAGGGGGCAAGCTATGTTGGACATAAGCCTGGTTGGTGCATTCTCCTGCATACTCTGTCCCACCACACGTGACAGAAATCCCTCCAGCACTGTGTCCCAGTTGAACTCCTTGTATTTCATGAAGCAAATACCAAACTCCCAGTGCAGCAGCAAGAATCACCACGAAAAGTAGAGTATGACCAAATGGCTTCACAGTCCACACGAAGAGACACTTATCCCCCAGTTGCCACAGTTTACCTACAAAGTGAGAATTCAGCACTGCTGCCTCATTTTCATTGGAAAATAAGATACCATGTCCTCCAGGTCACATAGATGTTGACCCAGTTTTGATGCTCTCACTACATAGGATGCTAAAGCTACTGACAACGACATACATTTCAAGTGTCCCAACTCAGAGGCAGTATCTCAAGAAGTCTTTAGGCCTGCAGAGCTCCATGTTTGTGGAGTGTTTACCTTGTCTTTTATTTTTGGAAAGTCATCTACCACCTCCAAGTTTGTGAACTCCTGAGCATATTCCATTCCGGGTATGTATTCACAGATTTTCTAACTCTTATCCTCTAATTGTGTATTTCTTCCAGCGAGGGTAATATCAAGGGATTGTTCTTAATGTGAGTGGGAAGATTTTTGTGTAGCACATATTTGCAAACACATTGGGTTTACTTTCCTATTTTCCATTCGAAATACTGAATCTCTGACACTAACCCATACCCTACTAGACTCTGACTACTAATCCTTATATGATGGAGAATAGTAACCCAAACAGAATACAAATACCAGCAATTCAGAGAAGGCATGATATGTAGTTGGACATCCCTTTTGGATTATATTGTGTAGGAGTTAAAATATATATTTAATGTTTATTGACATAGTTCTCCATGTGTTTTTAAAATTAACAAATATGTGAATTCCTCTCTCCCTTTTCTGTAGCCTATTAAGCACATGTATTTTTATATGCACAAATAGAATCCTACCTGGTATCACATGTACATTCTTCTGAGGTGGCTGACATGGCAGATAAAAATTGTGAGAAGAGATCACTCCTCCTAACCTCTGTTGGAACCGAAAATTTAACCTATGGGTGAGCTTCCTAGTTGACCAACATTATGCATAAATCCATTTTCAGTAAAATGTATATTTTTGGATAAGAGGATGTTATATATTTAATGATGAATTTCGATTGGCATATATATTGCTATATATATATACTCTCCAGATTTTTCAAAATATGAAATATATGTGTCTTATTATACACTTCCTAAAATCATTTATATTCATGTATGAGGATTTATAATGAACTTTTCACAACATTATTCTCAGAAATATTCATCCACCTGAAATACATATTTGTTTCCTAATACTGAAAACTAACTTCAGTGAATGGTGCATACAAATCATAATATTTTGACATTGCAAGAGGGCCGTGAATAGAGAGCATCATATCCATTGTACCGCGCCACTGCGCAGGTGACTAACGACTAAGAACGACAAAAAACTATCTTGTTAGGAACTTACAGCAAAATGGGGGTGCACTGAAACCTAGAAGAAGGATTTCTAGCACTGAGGTCCGGTAAATGAGTCCCAAACATGAGCCAACTCTGCGACCGGAGATCCTGTCTGACTGATCCTCGCGACCCGTCCAGTGGCTACAGACAGCAGGGCACCACCGAGATGCGATCAATAATCACGGAGAAACGTTGATGCAGATTCTGTGGAATTCTGCCAGTAGAGTCCCCACTGAGCCCTGGGCTGAGTTCAGGGTTTCAGATGGGGAAGGAAGTGGTACAGTTCTAACCCCCACAATAGAAACTCCACAAAGGAAACCAACGGCCACCATCTCGGTGAGCTGAAGTAACGACAGCCACTCCCCTACAGATTGCAACAATAAAACAGGTGCTGTTACTCAGCTCATTTCCCATACTTCGGGGAATTTGCATCAAATCTCTCCTAGGCTTTCTGGGGGAGAGATTATCAGAGCGAGCCTGCATAAAGACAGGGGAAAACTAGAGGCACCTGACTTTCAACTCCCCCTCCCATCAGTGGTGAAAAAAAACCTGTCTAGCCAGCGCTGAGAGAGGGGCAAGCGGAAAAAAAAAATCAAAACAATAGAGTGCCGGGGTTCCCAATAGCCAACTGTGCAATCAGAGATCCGGGCTGATTGAATCATGCAGCCAGGCCTGCTGTTACAGATGGCGGGGCACCACCGAGAAGTGACCTGAAGCAGGGAGAAATGTTGCTGCTGATTCTGTGGAATCCTCCCGGCTGAGCTCCCACTGATCCCCGGGATGAGTTTGGGAATTCAGACAGGGAAGAAAGTGGTATAGTTCTATCCCCCACAAAAGAAACTCCACCAAGGAAACCAGCGGCCACCATCTTTGAGATCTGAAGTAACCACCGCCCCTCTCCAATAGATTGCAACAATAAAACAGATGTGTGTTACTCAGCTCATCTCTCATACAGCGGGGAATTCGCATAAAATGTCTCCTAGGCTTTCCGGGG
Source organism: Callospermophilus lateralis (assembly GCF_048772815.1). Taxonomy (NCBI): domain Eukaryota; kingdom Metazoa; phylum Chordata; class Mammalia; order Rodentia; family Sciuridae; genus Callospermophilus; species Callospermophilus lateralis. Next base: position 175,273 of record NW_027514468.1, on the reverse strand, counting down.
GAGGGTTAATCAGAGCAAGCCTGCATAAAGACGCAAGAAAAACTAGAGACACCTGACTTTCGACTCCCCCTACCATCAGTGGCAATAACGAAACGTGTATAGCCAGTGCTGGGGGAGGGGCAAGCAGAAAAAATCAAAACAATAGAGTGTCTGGGTTCCCAAAAGACACCCTCCACACCCAACAAACGGCAGGCACAGAGTACAGTTTGAACTGCCGAGAGGCATCACTCAGGGGAAATCTGGTCTAGAAAAAGAAACCAGGACAAGCAGGAGAAACCAAAGGACTAGAAGGCAGGCCCTTGTGACTGGGCGGCTGGAGACCGCAGGCCCGCACGTGACATTCCACCCACTGCCTGAGTGACTGGGGGGCTGAGGAATGCCCGCCCGCCGGCAACCGAGCGTGAGACTGCGTGGCTAGAGATTGCCAACCCAACGGCGACAGCACACCTGCTGCCCGCGTGACTGGGCGGCTGGAGACCGCCTGCCCGCTGGCGACCAACCGCGCAATTGGGCGGCTGGAGACCACCCGCCTGCCAGTGACCCAGAGCTGAAACAAACCAGAGACAGTCAAGTCCCACCCCCCAATTCGGACACCTCGGCAAGGAGCCTGGGGCCCGCCAAAGCAGAGAGGTGACATCACTGGAGCTCGGCCTTCGGAATTACTTCCAAGCGGAATCCACTTTAGCAGGCATAGTTTACCAACACAAAGGAGAGACAACAGAGATATACAACACCAAAACAAATCTAAAGAATAAAGCAGAAACACAGCAATCAAATAGAGCTGGAAAGTAACGTGAACATCATGAAAAAACAAGGGCAAAAAAGGAGTACAAACAATGCAGGACAACTTAAATCTACAGGAGGACCTTGAAGCATCAGAAACAGGGATAGGGAAAGAACTCAAGGCATACCGAACTCAGATGGAAAGGAATATTAGAGAAGACATGAGGCAGCAAGTCCAAGCAATAAAAGTATATTTTGAAAATGAATTAAACAAACAAATTCAAATGGCAAAGAATGAGCATTACCAGGAGATAGAGATCTTAAAAAAAATATTAAACAGTAATCCTAGAAATGCAGGAAAATATAAACCAAATTAAAAACTCAAACAAGAATATTACGAATAGACTAGATCAAGTAGAAGTCAGAACATCAGATAAGGAAGACAAAGTTTATCAACTTGAAAAGAATTGAGTAAACACAGAAAAGATGCTTAAATCCCACCAGGAATTTATTCAAAAGATATGGGATGTCATAAAAAAACAAAAAACAAATTTAAGAGTCATCAGGATAGAAGAAGGCATAGAGATTCAAACCAAAGGGATGGACAACATATTAAATGAAATAATTCTATAAAACTTCCCAGAGATGAATGATGGATTGGATTGCCAATTCCTGGAAGCCTACAGGACCCCAAACATTCAAAACCAAAATAGACCAACTCCAAGACATATAATTATGAAGATAGCCAACATACAGAACAAGGAGAGAATATTAAAAGCTATAAGAGAAAGGAGGCAGATTACATTCAGGGGTAAACCAATTAGGTTAACAACTGATTTTTCATCACATTCTTTGAAAGTGAGAAGATCCTGGAACAATGTAATTCAAATGCTGAAAAAAAAAAAGATTTCCAACCAAGAATACCATATAAAGCAAAGTTGAGCTTCAGATTTGACAATGAAATTAAAGTCTTTCACGATAAACAAAAGCTAAAACAATTCTCAGCCAGAAAACCAGCACTGCAAAGCATTTTGTGCAAAATACTACAAGAAGAAGAGTTAAAAAATAGTGCCCAAAACTAACAGTGGGAAGTATCTCAGTAAAGCGGGAGGAAAGTAACCAAAAAAGTAAAAACTATCCAAACTAAAATATAATAAATAAATAAACATGACTGGAAGTACAAATCATATTTCAATTGTAACCTTAAATGTTAATGGCCTAAATTCACTAATCAAGAGACATGTGCTAGTAACCTGGATCAAAAAAACAAATCCAACAATATTCTGCCTTCAGGAGACTCATATGATAGGAAAAGACATACACAGGCTGAAGGTAAAAGGTTGGGTAAAATCATAACACTCACATGGCCCTCGGAAGCAAGAAGGATTTGCCATACTCATATGGAATAATATCAACTTCAAACCTAAGATAATCAAAAGGGATAAAGAATGACACTATATTCTGTTAAAAGGAATCATCCACCAACAAGAAAAAAACAATTATCAATTTGTATGCACCAAGCAATGGAGGTGCAACATTCACAAAACAAACTCTCCTCAAGTTCAAGAGTCAAATAGACTACAACACAATAATTATGGGTGACTTCAACACACCACTCTCGGCATTAGAGAGATCCTCTAGACAAAAACTGAATAAAGAAACTATAGAACTCAACAGCACAATCAATAACCTAGACTTAACCGACATATATAGAATGTATCAACCATCATCAAGTGGATACATGTTCTTCTCAGCAGCACATGGATCCTACTCAAAGATACACCATATATTATGCCATAGGGCAATTCTTAGTAAATATAAAGGCATGGAGATTATACCGTGCACCATATCTGATCATAATGGAATGAAACTGGATATCAATGAGAAAAGAAGGAAGGAAAAATCCTACATCACATGGAAAATGAACAACATGCTACTGAATGACCAATGGGTTACAGAAGACATAAAGAAGGAGATAAAAAATTCTTAGAGACAAATGACAATACAGACACAACATACCGGAATCTATGGGACACAATGAAAGCAGTTTTAAGAGGGAAATTCATTTCTTGGAGTTCTTTCCTCAAAAAAAGAAAAAAAAAAAACAACAAATAAATGAACTTAAACTACACCACAAAAACCTAGAAAAGGAAGAGCAAAACAACAGCAAATGTAGTAGAAGACAAGAAATAATTAAATTTAGAGCAGAAATCAACGAAATTGAAACAAAAAAAAAGTTGAAAAAATTGATAAAACTAAAAGTTGGTTCTTTGAAAAAATAAATAAGATCAACAGGCCCTTAGCCACGCTAAGGAAGAGAAGAAGAAAGAGAATTCAAATTACTAACATGTGGGATAAAAAAGGCAATATCACAACAGACACTACAGAAATATAGAAGATAATTAGAAAGTATTTTGAAACACTATATTCCAATAAAATAGAATATTGTGAAGATATTGATAAATTTCTTAAGTCATACGATCTGCCCAGATTGAGTCAGGAAGACACAAACAATTTAAACAGGCCAATAACAAAGGAAGACATAGAAGAAGCAATCAAAAGACTGCCAACCCAAAAAAAGCCCTGGACCGGATGGGAATACAGCGGATTTCTACAAAACCTTCAAAGAAGAATTAAAATCAGTATTTTTCAAGCTTTTTCAAGAAATAGAAAAAGAAGGAGCTCTTCCAAATTCATTCTATGAGGCCAACATCACCCTGATCCCGAAACCAGACAAAGACACTTCAAAGAAAGAATACTACAGACCAATTTCTCTAATGAACTTGGATGCAAAAATTCTCAATAAAATTCTGACAAATCGAGTACAAAAGCATATCAAAATAATTGTGCATCATCATCAAGGAGGATTCATCCCTGTGATGCAAGGATGGTTCAATATACGAAAATCAATAAATGCCATTCACCACATCGATAGACTTAAAGACAAGAACTATATGATCATCTCGATAGATGCAGAAAAGCATTTGACAAAGTTCTGCATCCATTTATGTTCAAAACTCTATAAAAACTAGGGATAACAGGAACTTACCTCAACATTGTAAAAGCTATATATGCTAAACTTCAGGCTAGCATCATCCTAAATGGAGAAAAAACTGAAGGCATTCCTTCTAAAATCTGGAACAAGACAGGGATGCCCTCTATCACCACTTCTATTCAATTTAGTTCTTGAAATACTAGCCAGAGCAAATAAACAGACAAAAGAAATTAAAGGCATAAAAATAGGAAAAGAAGAATTTAAAGTATCACTATTTGCAGATGACATGATAATATATTTAACAGACACAAAAATGTCTACAAAGAAATGGCTAAAGTTAATAAATGAATTCAGAAAAGTGGCAGGATATATAATTAACACGCATAAATCAAATGCATTCCTGTATAACAGAAAAAAAACTTCTGAAATGGAAATGAGGAAAACCACTCTATTCACAACATCCTCAAATAAAATAAGATACTTGGGAATCCACCTAACAAAAGAGGTGAAAGATTTATATAATGAAAACTACAGAAATCTAAAGAGAGAAATAGAAGAAGATGTCAGAAGATGGAAACATGTGCCCTGTTCATGAATAGGCAGAACTAACATCATAAAAATGGCAATATTACGCAAAGTTCTCTACAGGTTTAATGCAATGCCAATCAAAATTCCAACGGCATTTCTTGTAGAAATAGATAAATTAATCATGAAATTCATATCGAAAAATAAAAGACCCAGAATAGCAAAAGCAACTCTAAGCAGGAAGTGTGAATCTGGAGGTATAGCGATACCAGAGTTCAAACTGTACTACAAAGCAATAGTAACAAAAACAGCATGGAACTGGTACCGAAAAATGCAGGTGGACCAGTGGTACAGAAGAGAGGACACAGAAACCAATCCACAAAATTACAACTTTCTTATATTTGATAAAGGGGCTAAAAGCATGCAGTGGAGGAAGGATAGCATCTTCAACAAATGGTGCTGGGAAAATGGGAAATCCATATGCAACAAAATGAAACTGAATCCCGTTCTCTCGCCATGCACAAAATTTAACTCAAAATGGATCAAGGATCTAGATATAAAATCAGAGACACCGCGTTTCATAGAAGAAAAAGTTGGCTACGATCTACATACTGTGGGGTCGGGCTCCAAATTTCTTAATAGGACGCCCATAGCCCAAGAGTTCTTAACAAGAATAAAAAAATTAGACTTACTTATACTAAAAAGTTTTTTTTTCTCTGCAAGAGAAACAAAAAGGGAAGTAAATAGAGAGCCTACATCCTGGGAACAAATTTTTACCCCTCACAATTCAGATAGAGCCCTAATATCCAGAATATACAAAGAATTCAAAAAAATTATCAATAAGATAACAAATAACCTAATCAACAAATGGGCCAAGGACCTGAAAAGACACTTCACCGAGGAGGACATACAATCAATCAACAAGTACATGAAAAAATGCTCACCATATCTAGCAGTCAGAGAAATGCAAATCAAACCCACCCTAAGATACCATCTCACTCCAGTATGATTGGCAGCCATTATGAAGTCAAACAACAACAAGTGTTTACGAGGATGCGGGTAAAAGGGACACTTGTACACCGCTGGTGGGACTGCAAATTGGTGAGGCCAACATGGAAAGCAGTATGGGGATTCCTGGGAAAGCAAGGAATGGATCCACCATTTGAACCAGCTATCGCCCTTCTCGGACTATTCCCTGAGGATCTTAAAGAGTGTACTAAAGGGATACTGCCACATCAATGATCATAGTGGCACAATTCACAATAGCTAGACTGTGTAACCAACCTAGATGCAATTCAATAGATGAATGGATTAAAAAAAAATGTGGCATCTATACACGATGGATGCAGCACTAAAAAATGACAAAATCATAGAATTTGCAGGGAAATGGATGGCATTAGAGCAGATTATGCTAAGAGAAGCTAGCCAATCCTTAAAAGAACAAATGCCAAATGTCTGCTTTGATAAAAATAGGGTAACTAAGAATAGAACAGGGAGGAAGAGCATGAGGAAAAGATTAATATTAAACAAAGACAAGTGGGAGAGAGAACGGGAGAGAGAAGGGAAAGCATATGGAAATGGTAGGAGACCCTCATTGTTACACAAAATTACATATAAGACGTTATGAGGGGAAAGGCGGGAACAAGAGAGAGAAGTGAAAAAGCAGATGAGGAAGAGAGGGAAGATAGGATGAAAGGGGAGGGGGGATAGTAGGGGATAATAAAGGTAGCAGAGGACAACAGTCACTAATATGACATTATGTAAAAATGTGAATGTGTAACTGATGTGATTCTGCAATTCGTATTTGGGGAAAATTGGGAGTTCATAACCCATTTCAGTCAAATGTATGAAAGATGATATATCATGAGCTTTGTAATGTTTTGAAAAACCAATAAAAATAAATAAACAAAGGTTTAAAATTGAGTGGGAAGAAATCAGCTAAAAAGGAGTTGAGATGCATTCATTTTGATAAGCAGAAAGTTTGTTTTGTGTAGTTGTAAATATCACAAATTTATTTTACCAGAAAACTGGCTTTTGAAAATGAACATATATTGAGATTAAAGGATAATCCACCTACCTTCATGAAAAATTCATATCATTTCCTATATTTTTCATATTTCATTTTTTTTTGTGAATATTTTGTCATGGACCAGGTCTAGTCTTAGGCTACCTCATCTGACAAGTTCGTGCAATGTGTTGGATTGTTCTTTTCATCTTTTATTTGATAGTTTGTAGCTGATAATGTGTATTTTTCCTTATCTTTATTTGGACATACATACCCAACTATATCTTTGCATTTTATGTTTTACTGGGGAAGAGACTCATCAAAAGCTCTTTATTATATGTATCAACAATGAAACATTTAGAGCATGCAATTATTCTTAATTTTGCATGAAAATATCTTTGTACCATTTTTCTTATAAAGATGTAGAATTATTACTGTAATAAGCAACTACTTACAAGAAGAATTAAACAATTGACTTTATATCAATCATGAATATGAAAATTAATAAAATAAGTATTTGGCAATAAATATGCAATTGATAGAAATTAAAATCACAAGAAAGCCATTTAAAATGTCAGTGCATATGGTCCTTAAATAAAAGGTTGTTCAAATAAAATTTCACTAATTCATAAGAGTTAATATGCCATATCACAGCTTAATGTAATATAAAAACTTAAATGATAAGTATTGATAAATAAGAATGATACCTGTTTACTTAAATAGGTTTATTTGATTTTCACTGTAAGCTGTTAATTCTAGAAGACTTGAAAATTAAGAAAGACTTAGTCTATATTATTTCTAACAGGCTAATCAAAGTACTTTTAAATATATATGTATATATATCATATGTAATACATATGCATGAATATAGATACATATGTATAATAAATGTATTGTAATATATCTATAGGTTATTATAATTATTAAATTTTCTCAAGAAAAAAGAATGACTATAAAAAAATTCTTAAATGTAAATTTCATAGCATATTACTGTTTGTAATGACATGAGAGAAAAACTCCTATGGAGGGAAAATGAAAAAGGAAGAGAGAGAAGGGGGAAAATGAGGAAGAAAGTGAGTAAAGAAGAGGGAGAGGAGTGTTTGATTATAAGATTAATGTGGAGGGTCTGGGTGTCTGGCTCAGTGGTAACATGCTTGGCTAGCATGTGTGAGGCACTGGGTTATATTCTCAGCACCACATATAAATAAATAAAATGAGGTCGATCAACAACTGAAAAAATAAAAAAAAATAAAAAAGTAGAAATATTACCAAAATTCTAAGTTTTTATGAATGCTAAATAAAAAAAATGTTACATAGCCTTATGTAATTTCTAGACTCCCCAAAATAGTCATTTAATGATAGATTACTAGTGCGATAACTAAAAATCCATTGCTCTTTCCTCGACATTCTGTGGCATGCTAGTGCTAAAATAAATTGTATTATAACACCAAAAGAAATTCTAATATTTCTACAGTAACTGACCCAGTTTAACATAAATGCAAGAAGATTCCTATGGGATATAATTGTATTTTGACGTTCATTTTTATTCAACACTGGCACATTACTATTTGTCCAGTTTATGCACATCATAGTATGTATATTTCATTCACAATTTAGCAAATTTATACGCATTTGTTTTACTTTCAATCACTTCCTGCTTGAGAACACATGTATTCCTCCACGTTTCTTGACTGCTCCTTTCATGAGACTTTTTTCCAAAGACATTATTTTTGATTTCCATTATCATTTTTGAAGCAAAACTCACACACCCGTCATGATAAACCGTAAACCTAATATTACCATTAGATGTAAAACTGGTGGGAATGAATGATTGTATATCAATATAAGATTTCTTGTATACTTTCAAATATCAATTCAATCCATTGTTTAAAGTGGAACCAGTTATATTATTTATTCACAGTATGGTCTATTCATGTATTGTCTCTATATTGATAGACACAGTGTACACCTCTGTGTACCCTCAATAATAATTTGTATATCTTCAAAATTTTGCTCACAGAAATGGTGGAAGAAAGACTCATGTCAACTGATCTACATATACATTTTATCACAGTAATATTCTGGACACAAAATGCAAAGGTCACACTTAGGATTGTCCCGAAGCCTAAATGGAAAGTGAACATGGATTACTAAAAACATCCGTGTCTTGGATGCCTAATTCTCTCAAATGTCAATCCTATTGGTGAGTACATATTTGTTTCTTCCCAAGATTATATATTCAACCTCAACCATGTTGAAAATGTCTAATCCTATCACTCACTTTATATTTTGTCTGATTTCCTAATGTCTCTATTGATATCTCTTTTCCTACATATTTTCCCCAGTTCATCATAGTGACTGATTCTTCACATGTGCTGACATTTACATTAACTCTTTATCCGAAACCCTATTGCTAAAGAACTTTTTGTCCAAATACTATACTCACTCTTTTTCTAAACCTACCGACTATCTACCTAATCCTACCGACTATCCCTTTTTGACTGGATGAACTCTTCAACAATCAATCATCCGAGGTACATGGTCCTATGCCATTGTATATTGATTTATCTGAGACATCTGTGCAGAACTAATTCAAAGATAAGTATCCCAAAAATGGGCCCAATGCCTTTCTGGTCTTCAAATCTTACCTAGATTTCAGTTTTCATAATTACATTTCACCTGTATATTCTTATAAATATTGCAGGTTCCCAATACCATTATTCATCCAACAGAATGATTCCTACCACAAATCGAACATGTTATTAATCCTAACTATACACTTTTCCCTCAATCCAGCTTTACAGAAGAGCAGGGACAGAGTTGGTCTTACAATACAGGGGTGTAAGGGACCTTCCACCTGTTGACAACCTCAAAGGTCCATGCAGATATGATCCCTGGAGAAGATGCAGGCAGCTATGAAAGGCCTGAGAGAGCAAACGTCATCTTCCATGGCAAACAACCCGGTCAGGTTAAAAGCATGTGTCTGAATCATCCTCTCTCTTCTTAATGTAGGGAAGATTGACCAAACTAGGCCTGTGTGGAGAGCTGTTCCCAGGTGCCTATTGTTTCTATACCATTCGAACTTGTAAAAGTGTCACAGGAAGTAGGGGCATCCTCCATATTATGAGACCCTAGGAAGCAAATGTTAGGACAAAGTGGTTGCAAATGCAGTGACCACATTCAGTTCCTGAAGGAAGTGACCTCACCTCACATCCTTGTTGATGGAACTCTCCGAATTTGGGTTCCAGGAAGCCAGGCATCCAGACCCAGTCCAAGCTCCAGTCACAGTGGTCTCACTTGTTTGGATTTACCAAGGACAGAGTCAGTCTTTTGTGGTACCTAGTGATGTGAGGATGGCCAAATGCCAGGAAAGTTCTGAAGAGGGGCCCTTCCAGAGAAAGAAGTTAGAGGCTCACTGCTGTCTCCTGACAACTTCACAGAGTTGACCCAGGAGACCAGATCTGAGACAGGACAGGCCATTTCTGGGGAACATAGTATTGCCCTCCAGTCAGAGGACACTCTGGATAGTTTCAGACCTACTTGGGGGAAGGAGGTGACTTCGTGGGTGTTTGAGTGGGTTTGTGGTTTTTTCTCATGTTCTGAGAATAGTTAGGAAAGGGGGTTTGTTTGGTTTGGAGTGAACTGTTTCTAGTTAGTCCTTTGACAAGGCGAGTGTTTCTATGTCTGTGTATCCCACTGTGTCCATGGTTGTAGACATTAGAAAAGAGAATGCCTCAATGGGTGTGTCCTGTCAAAGAGAAAACTTCCAAGCATTCATCCTGCCCATTTAATAAATGGACTGTGGCTTGCCTTATCATTGGGCAACACCTATTATTTTCTTACGTTCCTGTATCCTTCCTGAATTCTGGCCACTCTCAAAAATAGTCTCATGGTTTTGTGTACAAGATATGTACCACTTCCAAGCTCTGTGACATGGCCATGTACTGGATAGCTGAAGGGAATGCGTCTCAGAAAACTCTGATATCAGTGTGACCAGTAAAGTCTCAGTGGAGAAACCCTGCTTTGGGCCTTTTGATTACCTATTGTTATGTTGCCCTGAATATCAGGAACATCTTTTCCTCAGGCTACTCCTTCCTGAAGCCTGAAGAAAACAGTTTTCACATGGAAATGAATGGGCATTTTACCTTTGTGTTTTACAATAAAACCTTCACAGAGATTAGGCTCTCATTAACTTAAAAATACTTTTAAATTTTATCTAAGTGTAAAAGTAACATGTAACTGTACATATCTTTTTGATAACAAGTCCAATTATACAACACAAATGATACACATAAATCTCCAACATGTTTTTATTTTAAGCCTAGAATTACCATACAACCTTAGAACATTTCTGTTTTCATACTTATATTTCACTTCTATAGTCTTATAAATATCGCAGGTTCCCAATAACATTATTCATACAGCAGAACAATTCCTAACCCAAATCGAAAATGTTATTAACCCTAACCATACACTGTTCCCTCAATCTAACTTTACAGAAGAGCAGGGAAAGAGTTGGTCTTACAATACAGGAATTTAGGGGATCTTCCACCCGCTGAGAACCTCAAACGTCCATGCAGAAATGATCCCTGTAGAAGATCTAGGCAGCTATGAAGGACCTGAGAGAGTAAGAGTCAACTTCCATGGCCAACAACCTGGTCAGGATTAAGGGTTGTGTCTGAATCTGCCTCTCTCTTCTTAATGTAGAGAAGATGGACCAAAACAGGCCAGTGTGGAGAGCTGCTCTGGAATGCCTATGGATGATATACCATTCTAACTTGTGAAAGTGTCACAGGAAGTAGGGGCAGCCTCCATCTCATGGGGCCTTGGAAGCAACAATTAGGACAATGTGTTTGCCAAGGCAGTGACCTCATTCAGTTCCTGAAGGAAGTGACCTCACCTCACTTCTTTGGTGTTCGAAATCTCTGAACATGTGGTCCAGGAAGCCAGGCACCCACAGCCAGTCCCAGTCCCAGTCCCAGTGATCTCACTTGTTTGGATTTACCAAGGACAGAGTCAGTCTTTCTTGGTACCTACTGATGTGAGGATGGCCAAATGCCAGTAAAGCTCTGAAGAGGGCCCTTTCCTGAGAAACCAGGTTGTGGCTCACTGCTGGCTCCTGTCAACTTCACAGAGTTAGACAAGGAGAACAGATCTGAGACAGAACAGGCCATTTCATGGAAACATAGTATGGCCCACCAGTCAGAGGACACTGCGGATAGTCACAGACCTACTTGGGGGAAGGAGGTGCATTTGTGGGTGTGGGTGTGTGTTTGTGGTTTTGTCTCATGTTCTGAGAATAGATAAGAAAGGCAGTTTGTTTTGTTTGGAGTTAATTGATTCTAGTAAGTCGTTTGAAAAGGCGAGTGTTTCTAGGTCTGTGTATCCCACTGTGTCAGGGGTTGTAGACATTAGAAAAGAGAATGCTTCAATGGATGTGTCCTGTCTAGTAGAAAGCTTCCCCGGATTCATACTTCCCATTTATGAATGGACTGTGGCTTGCATTATTGATGGGCAACCCCTGATATCTTCCTAAGTTCCTGTTTTCTTTCTGAATTCTGGCCACTTTCCAGAATAGGCTCATGGTTTTGTGTCCAAGATGTATACCACCACCAAGCTCTGTGACATGGCCATGTACTGGAGAGCTGAAGGGAATGGTGAGCAACTGAGAAAACTCAGATATCAGTGTAATCAGGAAAGTCTCAGTGGAGAAATACTGCTTTGGTTACCTATTGTTCTGTTGCCCTCAATGTCAGGAAGGTCTTTGCCTCTGGCCACCCCTTTGGGAAGCCTAAAGAAAACAGTTTTCAAATGGAAATCAATGGGCATCACCTGTGACTCTTTGCTTAATTGCATTGGAAAGGGATATGTCTGAATCAGGCTCTAGGTCCTGTGTTAGGCTTTGGCTTAGATTCTCAGCACATGATGGATGTAAAGAAAATCCCATGTTTGCATCCAAAACTAAATTGGCCAAAAGAGCAGTCATTATAGAAGAAGTCTCTCACCTTCCCCTGTAAGGTTCCTGACCTCCATCAAGTGAGAATAGGAACCTTTGGATCAAATGAGTTCTTCAAAGCCCTTTAGAGGCTATCCCATAGGTGCTTGGGTTTTCTCCAGAATCCAAATCACATAAAGAATCTATACCTGACAGTCAGTAGGCCTCAAATTGGAGGAGCAAAGCAATATTAATAGCAGGCCTATTTGATCACTCCTGGTTCCCCGGACGAGTGTCCAGGACACCCTGACTTTAGGCAAATGAGGGGCAATGGAGGTTATTTTGGACACTGTCTTGGGCTGTGCCCCTCATGGAAACCTCAAGCCAGAGGTAATGATGAGTGTCCATATGGAAGAAGATGAGGGCCATGTGGGAGTGTTTTGGTTTTAATTGTGGTCATGTGTGGCCGTTGGAATAGATGACTGGGTCCACCTTGGCTTTAACTCTGTTGTGATTCCCCTTAGAGACTGAGTTGTGGACCTCACCTCAGAGACGTATTGCCATGAATTGTGTTGGGATTTTAGGAGGATTCACATAAGAATCACCCTTGTAAAATGAGATCTAGGCCCAGGGTGGCTGTTCACCGAGCACTGGGAATCTCAGCCAGGTTACCACATGATTTTATTCTGAAAGACTTGGCAGCCACATATGAGAGTCAAAACACACATGGATGTCACAATGTAGATCCCAATGGGCCTGGATTCATGTGATCATTTGGCCACTGTTTGGGAAGCCTTGCCTGTGAGACTTCTGCAGAGATTTCATTGAAATGAGCTTCCTAACCATTTAATAGTTCCAGAATGAAATGAAACACACAGTGCCTCCAACTTCAACCTTGAAAAATGGGTAGATAAATACCAAGAAATTTTTAAACTTTCCATGACCAGGTGGCACTGGAGAATCTTTGGATATCCTGTGGCTGATCATGAGATTACAAGACAGTGCTTTGATTGACTGGTTTTCATAAAAATGGTTCAGAACAGAGATACCAGGAAGTTGGAGCCTGCTGAGAGGTGGGCCTACAGCAGTGCTGGGCAGGTTTGCAATAAAACAACTGTGGTGGGGCCATGTGGATCTTCCATTGGCTTCCAAATGGCTTGTGACTGACATGGTGCAGCCAGCAGACCCTTGTATGTAAAGGCATCTTGTTATATGGACAGGATTCAGGGCAATGTTTAGAATCAGATTGCTATGGTCAAGGGGGCAAGTCATGTGGGATATAAGCCTGGTTGGTGCATTCTCCTGCAGACCCTGACCTACCAGAAGTGACAGAACTCACTCACGCACCGGGTAACAGTTGAATTCTTTGTATATCATGAAGCAAATACCAAAATCCCAGTGCAGCAGCAAGAAACACGACGAAAAGTGGAGGATGACCAAATGGCCTCACAGTCCACATGTGGATACACTTATCCCCCAGTTGCCACAGTTTACCTACTAAAGAAAATTCAGCACTGCTGCCACATATTCAGTGGAAAATAAGAAACCATGTCCTCGAGGTAACATAGATGCAGACACAGCTTTGATTGTCTCACTACAATGGAAGCTAAATCTACCGACAACAATATATATTTCAAGTGCCCAAACTCACAGTGAGTTTCTCAAGAAGGATTTAGGGAACCAGAGCTCCATGTTTGTGGACTGTTTTCCCTGTCCCTTACTTTTGAAATCTCCTCTTCCGTCTTCAAGCTTGTGAACTCCTGAGCATATTCCATTCCAGATATTTATTCACAGATTTTCTAACTCTTCTCCTCTAATTGTGCCTTAGTCTCCGTGATTGTAATGTCCACGCATCCCTTCTTCTCTATCCTATTCAGCACATGTATTTTTACATGCAATTATAGAATCTTACCTGATACCACACGTACATTCTTGTGAGGTGACTGACTTGGCAGATACAAATTGTAAGAGATCACTCCTCCTAAAAGCTGTTGGAACTGAAAATTCAATCTATGAGTGAGCTTCCTTGTTTAACAACATTATACATAAATCCATATTCAATAAAATAAATACATTTGGATCTGTAGATGACATATATTTCATGGTGAATTTCAATTGGAATATATTATGCTATTTTTAATGTCTGTGTGTTTGTGTATGTATATATATATATATATATATACACACTCTCCAGATTTTTCAAAATATGAAATATATGTCTTGTTATACACTCCCTAAACTCATTCATATTCAAGTATGTGTATTTATAATCAAATTTTCACAAGAGTATTCTCAAAATTATTCATTCACCTGAAATACATATTTGTTTCCTAGTACTGAAAACTATCTTCAGTGAAAGGTGCATACAAATCCTAATATTTCCACAGTAACTGAACCAGTTTAACATCAATACAAGTAGATTCCTATGGGACATGTTGTGCATTTTGACATTTATTTTATTCAACACTGGTACATTACTATTTCTTCAGTTTATGCTCATCATAGCAAATATATTTCATCCAAAAGTTTGCAAATTTATAGGCATTTTGTTCACTTTCAATCACTTTATTCTACAGAACACATGTATTCCTCCATGTTTTTGATGGGTCTTTTCATGAGACTTCTTTCCAAACACATTATTTTCGATTTCCATGATCACTTTTGAAGCAAAACTCAAAGACACTTCGTGATAAACCATAACCCTAATATTACCATTAGATGTATTGCTGGTTGGAATGAATGATGGTATATCGATATAAGATTTCTTATATATTTTCAGGTATGAATTCAATCTATTATTTAAAGTGGGACCAGTTATATTATTGATTCACAATGTGGTCTATTCATGCACTATCTCTATATTCATAGACACAGTGTACACCTCTTTGTAACACCAATACTAATTTATAGGACTTCAAAACATTGCTCCCAGAAATGCTGGAAGAAATACTAATGTCATGCGATCTACATATACATTTTATCACAGTAATATTCTGGACACAAAATGCAAAGGTTACACTTATGATTGTACCAAAGCCTAAAAGGAAAGTGAACAGGGATTACTAAAAACATCCATGTCCACATTGCCTAATGCTCTCAAATGTCAATCCTATTGGTGACTACATATTTGTTTCTTCCTAAGATTATATATTCAAACTCAACCCTGTTCAAAATGTCTAATCCTATCTCTCACTTTGTACTTTCGCTGATTTTGTAATGTCTCTATTATTATCTGATTTCCTACATATTTTCCAAAGTTCATCATTGTGACTGAATCTTCATATGTGCTGACATTTACCTTCACCCTCTAACAGAAACCCTATTGCTAAAGAAGTTTTTTTTTTCCAAATCCTATACTTACTCTCCTTCCAAAACCTACCAACTATTTTCCTAATCTTACCTACTATCCCTTTTTGACTGGATGTTCTCTTCCACATTCAATCATCCAATGTACAAGGTCCTATGCCATTGTATATGGATTTATCTGAGACATCTGTGCAGAAAGTAAGTCAACACTAAGTATACCAATGAAGGGCCCAATGCCCTTCAGGGTTTCAAATCTTAGATTTCTGTTTTCATACATATATTTCACCTACATATTCTTATAAATATCGTAGGTTCCCAATAACAGTATTCATCCAGCCGAATATTTCCTAACACAGATTGAACATGTTATTAACCCTAACCATACACTCTTCCCTCAATCTAACTTTACAGAAGAGCAGGGACAGAGTTGGTCTTACAAGACAGAAATTAAGGGATCTTTCACCTGCTGAGAACCTCAAAGGTCATTAAATATGATCCCTGGAGAAGATGTAGGAAGCTATTAAGGACCTCAGAGAGCAAAAGTCATCTTTCATTGCAAACAACCTGGTCAGGATGAAGGGTTGTGTCAGAATCAGCCTCTCTCTTCTTAATGTAAAGAAGATGCAGCAAACCAGGCCTGTGTGGAGAGCTGTTCCTGGGTGCCTATGGTTTTATACCATTCTAACTTGTGAAAATGTCAGAGTAAGTAGGTGCAGCCTCCATCTCATGGGACCCTTGGAAGCAACTGTTAGGACAAAGTGTTTGCCAAGGTATGGACCTCATTCATTTCCTGAAGGAAGTGACCTCACCTCACTTCCTTGGTGATGGAATTCTCTGAACTTGGGATCCAGAAAGCCAGGCATCCAGAGCCAGTCCCAGTCACAGTCCCAGTGGTCAAAATTTTTCGGATTTACCAAAGACAGAGTCAGTCTTTCTTGGTACCTACTTATGTGAGGATGGCCAAATGCCAGGAAGGTCTGAAGAGGGGCCTTTCCTGAGAAAGCAGATAGTGGCTCACCACTGGCTCCTTACAGATTCACAAAGTTGGCCAAAGAGACTAGATCTGAGACAGGACAGCCCATTATGAGGGAATTTCTTATGGCCCACCATCAAACGACACTCCGTATTGTCACAGACGTACTTGGGGGTCTGTGTGGGTGTGGGTGTGGGTATTGGTTTGTGGTTTTGTCTCATGTTCTGAGAATAGGTAAGAAAGTCGGTTTGTTTGGTTTGGTGTGAACTGATTCTAGTAAGTCGTTTGACAAGCCTAGTCTTTCTATATCTGTGTATCCCACTGTGTCCATGGTTGTAGACAATAGAAAAGAGAATGCATAAATACATGTGTCCTTTCTAGTAGAAATCTTCCCAGTATTCATTCTGCCCAATTTATGAATGGTCTGCGGCTTGCCTAATGGATGGGCAACACCTAATATCTTCTTAAGTTCCTGTTCTCTACCTGAATTATGGGCAACCTCCAGAATACGCTCATGGTATTGTGTCCAAGATATGAACCACCTCCACGCTCAGTGATACGGCCATGTACTAGAGAGCTGAAGGAAATGATGAGCATCTCAGAAAACTCAGATATCAGTGTGACCAGGAAAGTCTCAATGGAAAAACCCGGCTTTGTGCCTTTTGCTTACATATCCTTCTGTTGCCCTGAATGTCAGGAAGGTCTTTGCCTCAGGCTACGCCTTTTTGAAGCCTGAAGAAAACAGTTTTCAAATGGAAATGTATAAACATTACCTGTGGCTCTTTCTTAATTGCTTTGGAAAGGGATGTGTCTGAATCAGCCTCTTGGCCCTGTGTGAGGCTGTGGCTTAGATTCTCAGCACCTGATGGATCTAAAGAAAAATCCCATGTGTGCATGCAAATCAAAAAGCCAAAAGAGCAGTCATTTTGGATGAAGTTTCTCGCCTTCCTCTGTAAGGTTTCTGACTTCCATCATTGAGAATATGGATCCTTTGGGTCAAATGAGTTCTTCAAAGCCCTGCAGACACTAGACCATAGGTTCTTGGGTTTTCTCATGACTCCAATTAACATAAAGAATCTAAACACCACAGTCAGTAGGCCTCAAAATTGAGAATAAGAGCAATATTAACGGCAGGCCTCTTTGAACACTCCTGGTTCACAGGAAGGATGTCCCGCCCACACTGACTTTAGGCAAATGGATGCAAGGGAGCTTATTTTGGACACTGTCTTAGGCTGTGCCCCTCATGGAAACCTCCAGCCAGAGGTTATGATGAGGTCTATATGGAAGAAAATGAGGGCCATGTGGGAGTGTCTTGATTTTAATTGCGGTCATTTGTGTGGCGCTTGGAATAGATGACTGGGTCCACCTGGGCTTGAACACTGGTGTGATTCTCCTTAGAGACTGAGTTCTGGAACTTACCTCAAAGAAGTATTGCCTTGTATTGTGTTGGGATTTTAGGAGGCCATGCTTGAGAGTCGCCCTTGGAAACTGGGATCTATGCCCAGGTTGGCTTTCCACAGAGCACTTGGAATCTTGGGAAGGATATCACATGATTTTATTCTTAAAGACTTGGCAGCCATAGTTGCAAGTCAAAACACATATGGACCTCAAATTGTAGACCTCAATAGGTCTGGCTTCATGGGACCTTTTGGCCTGTCTTTGGGAAGCCTTCCGTGTGATAGTTCTCCAGAGCTTTCATTGAAATGAGCTTCCTCTCCATTTAATCATTCCTGAATGAATTGAAACCCACAGTGCCTCCAACTTCACCCTTGAAAAATGGCTAGATAAATACCTTTAAATTTTTGACATTCCCATGACCAGGTGGACCTGGAGAATCTTTGGATGTCCTATTGATGACCATCAGTGTACCAGACAGTGCCTTGATTGACTGGGTTTCATGAAAATGGTGTAGAACGGAGATGCCAGTAATTTGGAGCCTGCTGAGTAGTCGGCCTAGAGCAGTGGTGTGCTGGTGTGTGTTAAAACATCTGTGGTCGGGTCATCTGCATCTGCCCTTCGCTTCCAAATGGTTTGTGACTGACATGGTACAAGCCCCAGATCCTTGTATGTAAAGACATCTTGTTATATGGAGAGGATTCAGGGCAATGTTTACAATCAGATTGCTATGGTCAAGAGGGCAAGCTATGTGGGATAGAAGCCTTGTTGGTGCATTCTCCTGCAGACCCTTACCCACCACACGTGACAGAACTCCCTCCATCACTGTGTCCCAGTTGAACTTCTTGTATTTTGTGAAGCAAATATCAAACTCCCAGTGCAGCTGCAAGAAACACCACAAAAATTGGAGGATGACCAATGGCTTCACATTCCACCCTGGGAGACACTTAGCCACCAGTGGCCACAGTTTCCCTACAAAGAGAGAATTCAGCACTGCTGCCTCATGTTCATTGGAAAATAAGAAACAATGTCCTCTAGGTCACATAGATGCTACCCAGCTTTGATCGTCTCACTATAAAGGAAGCTAAAGCTCCTAAAAACAACCTCAGATGAAGTTTCTCAAGAAATATTTAGGCCGGCAGAGCTCCATGTTTGTGGAGTTTTTACCCTGTCCCTGACTTTTGGAAACTCCTATACCACCTCCAAGGTTGTGAACTCCTGAGCATTTTCCATTCCAGATGTGTATTCACAGATTTTCTAACTCTTCTCCTCTAATTGTGTCTTACATGGGATGAAGGTAATGTCAAGGCATTGTTCTGAATACACATTGGATTCTTTTTCCAATTTTCCATTTGAAATACTGAATCCCTGACTGTCAGGCGTAGAAGGAATTCACCTTCAAAGAATAGCCTGACACTTACAAGAAACAGCCCCCATGGAGACATTCTGTCTGGGAGACATCGTGTAGCCAACTGTGTCTCTGAGACATCCTGTTGCCATCTGTATTCCTGAAACATCCTGAGTTTATCTCACCTTGTGAAGACATCCAGGAACTTTGGATAAGAGAGCTTTCCCATCTCCAGCATATAAATGCCCCTGTGTGAAAAATAAAAGTTTGCAGCTTGATCAGAACTCCTGTCTTGCTGTTATCTCTCGTGTCTCTTGTCCCTTCATTCCTCCGCATCTAGGTTCGCTGCCCCTGTTGATGTGTCTTTCCAGCCGTGACTACTGGCACCCACTGACTGGGGCTCGAGCCTTTGACTGATTGGGAACCCCGTCCTCCTGGAAGACTTCATCAAGTGGAGCTCGCGATTGCCACAGCAGACACCACAAAGAGGCAGATCCAGGAGGAGAGTGGGGATGACGCACGGTGAGTGACCCACCATGGGACAAGCAGTTTCGTCACATGATTTGTTTTTGTCAGGCCTCAAGGAGTCCTTCAAGACATGGGGGGTGCGTGTTAAGAAAAAGGACTTAAAATTTTTCTTCTAATACATAGGAGAATTGTGTCCATGGTTTCACATTGAAGTGACCATTGATGGCAAAAGATGGCTTAGAGTAAGAGACTGTTTAAAAGATTATTATGAAACCTTTGGCCCAGAAAAAGTGCCAGTTCCCACCTTTTCTTACTGGAACTTAATTAATGAAATTCTTAAAAGTTCACCCTTTGACAATGGTACCTTACAACTTGTCAGGATTGGAGAAGAGACTATGCAAAACACCTCTCGTCTCCCCACGGCATGCCCATCAGTTAGTATAGACATTGACCCTTCTCAGTCTCCCCAGGACCCTGGGAACCTTCCTAGTCCCCCTCAAAATACCACCCTAATGAATAAGGCTCCAATGGTTACGAAACACCTTTATCGAGTTTTAAATCCCAGAGACACATTGACCCCTGGGACGGAGGCTACCTTGGAGAAGGAAGCAGCAAGCTACCATTCAGAAGATGCGCCACCTCTCAGGACCCTGCCACAGCCTATAGGACTTACACATCTACCTACCTCCTATATCCCTCCTGCCTTTTGTGCTCCAGCCTTTCAGGAGCAAAATGCAACCCAGATATTTTTCCCCACTTCCCTTGCCTAGCCTGGCTCCCTTGTGAGAGTCTCTCCAACATAGACGGGAACAGATCAAACTTTTGAAAGAATTAAGATCCCTAGACTCTGAGCTCTGTTCATTAGCCTTAGGCACGGAGTCAATGCAAGCTGGCCCACGACGGTCTAATACAAAGGCTAAGCCACTCCATCAGCCTGTTCTCGCCTTCCCAGTCACCCGCAGTCAGATAGATAAGCCTGCCCAGGCTGAGGTCAAAGACTTAGACGAGGATCAAGAGGAGGAAGTGGGGGAAATGGATCAAGGAGATCAGGACTCAGAGGATGAGGAGTTCACCTATAGGCAGGAAGGAACCCAGAGTGTCTACAAAAAAATTAAGCCTGCGTTTTCTTGAAAAACATAAAAAGACTTGTGCTCACAATGGCCCCACTGTGCCCTATAAGTTGACTTTATTAGAAAGCCACAGCGCACAATGGCTTACTCCCAATGATTGGAAATTTTTAGACCGAGCTACCCTCAGTGCCGGAGATTTTCTGTTATGGAATGCAGATTTCGAGGAGCACTGTCAGGAAACTGCTCAAAAAAAATTAACTAAGGCCTCCTCTAAATCCTGAACTTATGTTAAGCTAGTGGGCTATGCGCCATTTGACACTAAAACTAAATAGGCACGTTTCCCTGCTGGAATTTTGGCGCAGATTCAGATGGCTTGCTTACATGCTTGGAGATGCCTCCCTCAAACTGGCTCGGCTACCACTTCTTTGGGAAAAATTTGACAAGGACCCAACGACCCTTATAGATACCTTGTTCCCCGGCTTAACCTAGCTGCAGAATGCTTGCTTGGACCAAGCGAAAGCAAAAGAACTTTTGTAAAACATCTTGCCTTTGAAAACGCCAACCCGGCATGTCAGGATGTTCTTTGACCAGATAAGGAAAAAGGGAAACTTTCTGACTTTATTAGACTCTGTGCAGGGGTGGGTGCAGCCCATGCCATGGGTCTCGCCCTACATGCCCCCTTTACCAAGGCCTTTCACAATCCTGGCTCATGTACTTGCTTTACTTGTAAACAACCTGGCCATTTTGCACGCAAGTGTCTGAAAGACAAACAAAGCCTAGGAATATCGTCTCCTCAAACTGGGGCTAAACCGCCCCCAGCTACCCTTTGTTCTAGATGTGGTAAATGTCATCACTGGGCCAGTAAGTGTAGATCTAAGACAAATGGCCTCAGACAGCCTATTTCTTCCTGCTTCTCAGGAAACCCCCTGCGGGGCCAGCCCCTGGCCACGACCTCCCCCAGGACAAAACCAAGGGCAATAAGGTTAATTCCCTTCCAAACTCCAAACCTACCACAAAATTCTTCCCCACAATTGCCTCCCTCCAACTAGCCACCCCAGGCAGCGCAGGATTGGACCTCTGTGCCACCACCGATACAATATTAGACTCAATGCAAGGGCACCATATAATACCCACTAGAATTATGGGTCCCCCTTCATCTCATACGAGTGCCCTTATTCTTGGAAGAGCCTCTGCTACCTTAAATGGTGTTCAGGTCTTCCCTGGCATTAATGATAATGATTTCACTGGAGAAATAAAAATACTAGCAACAGCTATTAATGGAGTTGCGGCCATCCCAGCAGGAACAAGACTTGCACAATTAATATTCCTTCCCTTGGATTCAGGAGGCACTTCCACCGCCCAAACATACAATGGGGGACAGCCTCCCTCGGCTCCTCTGATGTATATTGGGTTCAGCCCATTTCTCACAATAGACCCACCCTTACCTTACTTATTGAAAAAAAGGAATTCCAAGGAATTCTAAACACTGGAGCTGATGCCACAATTATTTCTCACAAATACTGGCCATCAGGTTGGCCCATCACCCCATCCTTGAATGACCTAAAAGGGTTAAGAGTCAAAAAATCCCCATGTCAGTTCTAGGGCTCTTAGCTTTACTGATAAAGAGGGTAATAAGGTGACTGTCACTCCTTTCATTGTTCCTGACCTCCCTGTTAACCTATGGGGCCGAGATATTTTGAGTCAAATGGAAGTCATTCTTGCCAGTCCCAATTCCATGGTGACTCATCAAATGCTTCGTATAAATTTTGTCCCTGGTACAGGCCTTGTGAGACTGAGACAAGGACTGGTGGGGACTATAAAACCCATAAAAAAACAAATACATATGGACTTGGGTATTCTGATTTTTAGTGTCGGTTCCTGACCCTCCTGTACCCCATGCAGATAAAATTATTTGGGAGACTCAGACTCTTGTGTGGGTGGATCAGTGGCCCCTTACCCCCCCAAAAAATTGGAGGCTGCCTCCATGTTAGTGCAGGAACAGCTGGCAGCCGGCCATGTAGAGCCCTCAACCTCACCATGGATTACTCCTATTTTTGTTATCAAGAAAAAATCAGACAAGCGGCATCTTTTACAATATTTGTGTGCCAGCAATAAAGTTATGTGCCTGATGGGAGCACTACTGCCTCGAATTCCCACACCAATGGCTATTCCCAAAACTATTGTAAAATGGTTATTGACTTAAAAGTTTGCTTTTTTACCATTCCTTTACATCCTGAGGATAGACCCTATTTTGCCTTTAGTCTCCCTTGCATTAATTTCCACGGCCCTATGCAGAGATTTCAATGGAAGGTTCTTCCCCAAGGTATGGCCAACAGCCCTAGTCTTTGCTAAATATAAGTTGTTCAAGCAGTAGACCCTGTGAGAGAGTGATGACCACAATTTTATGTTTTACATAATATGGATGAATTTTTAATTGCTGCACCTAATTACTATGACCTTAATAATTGTTACTTGGACCTTTAGAAAACCCTCACTACCTTGAGACTACGGATAGCTCCTGATAAGGTTTAAACACAGGACCCTTAGACCTATTTGGGCCTTAAACTTCAAGATAATCAGATCCAAATTCATAAAATACAACTGCGTGTGAACCATCTTCACACCCTTAATGATTCTCAAAAATTACTGGGAGATATTCAATGGCTAAGAACATATTTAAAATTATCCACTTGTGTACTTTTGCCCCTTAATGATATTTTGAGAGGTGATTCCTACCCTTCCTCCCCTCAAAAGCTTACTCCCGAGGCATGACAGGCATTAAACCAAGTCACAGAGGCCATTGCCAAACAGTTTGTTACACAAATTTCTTATAACCTTCCTCTGGTTCTGGTTCTTTTACACACTCCTCATATACCCTCAGGAAAATTTTGGCAGTGATATCCATATTTTAAAAATAAAGGCTTCCCCTTGCTTTGGGTCCATTTATCCACCACATCCTACAAGTTTATTACCGTTTATCTTGCTCAGGTAGCTTCTATTATTATTAAAGGTCGTTTGCTTTCTCGACAACATTTTGGCAAAGACCCTGATAATATTTTAATTCCATATACTAATGACCAAACCCAATTTTTACTACAGAGAGGGGATGAATGGGGTATTGCCCAATCAGGCCATTTGGGAACAATTGATAACCACGTCCCCAATGACACCCTTTTACATTTTGTCCAGATACATCCATTTATTTTTCCCAAAATTACTCAAAAGGCTCCCAGTTCCAAGCCCTTACTGTCTTTACAGACGGTTCCAGTAATGGCTGTGCGGTCTTTGTTGTCAATAACCAGCCTACCACCTTTGATACTGTCTATCATTCAGCACAGTTTGTGAAATTGTTTGCCATAACACAAGTTTTTATAACATTTTGTGATAATCCTGTTAATATTCATACAGACAGTGCCTACATTGCTCATTCTGTGCCCCTGCTGGAGATTTCACCCGCCATTAAAGCTTCTTCCAATGCGGCCTTTCTGTTTCACCAGCTTCAGCAGCTAATTCAGGCCAGACAACACCCATTTTTCTTAGGACACATCAGGGCACACTCTGATCTTTCCGGCCCTCTAACACAGGTAATGCTCAAGCTGATGCAGCAACTCCTACCATCTTTCCAATTTTTGGTGGCTCCATTCAATAGGCCACGGAGCTAAACAATCTTCACCAAGTAAATTCCCAGAGCCTTCGATTACTTTGTAAAATTACCAGGCAACAGAAACGAGAAATAGTAAAAGAATGCCCTGCTTGCGCTCTCTCCCTCCCCATTCAACACTTGGGAGTTAACCCCCGAGGATTACTGCCAAATCAGGTTTGGCAAATGGATGTTACTCATTTTCCTGAATTTGGAAAAACCAAATATATACACGTTTCTATCGATACCTTCACCAGCTTTATTTTTGCATCACCACATTCTGGAGAGGCTACCAAAGATGTCCTTTCTCATCTTGTTTCAGCCTTTTCCATAATGGGTAAACCAATACATATTAAAACAGATAATTGTCCTCCATATACCAGTGCCAAGTTTAAACAGTTTTGTGCTACCTTGCAATTTTGTCATCCTACTGGAATTCAATACAAACCTCAGGGCCAAGGCATTGTGGAATGTTCCACCTTACCTTAAAGACTTGGCTATTTCGCCTTAAGGCTTCCGCCCTTGTATTTACCACTCACAGGCATTGCCTTAACCATGCATTATTTGCCCTTTCTTTTCTTACCCTAGACAGTGAAGGCCTTTCGGCTGCAGACACACACTGGCATCCCTTTTCCAATTCTGATCAGCCACCTGTTATGTGGCGAAATCCCCTTACAAATAAATGGAAATGCCCACATCCTGTCCTCATCTGGGAATGAGGCTCAGCTTGTGTTTTGGACCAAGAGCTAGCAGCCCCAAGATGGTTACCAGAATGCCTGGTTAAACAGGTTAATGACTTACCTCAAACCAGGGATGGAGGCCCTCTCCCTGAGTACAAATTTTCCCCTTTTTCGGATCCATCCAACAATCTGTGTGAGGATCCTGCTTAAGGCACTTCTGCTGAACAGGTTTGTGCACGGAGGCCTGGGCCCTCCACCTTCCAACATCATGGAGTACCTTCCCCCCCCTCCCCCCGTGAAGGCAAGGGAGGATCTTGGACTCAGGCTCCCACTAGTTGGAACCAGACTGCTGACTGCATGACTAAGGTGGCTTACCTCCGTGCCAAGGTTGACCATAAATTCAGAGGAGTTCATCAGCCTAAATGGGTATGTGTTAACAAGCCAAAGATTATTCCCCCTAGTACAAGTAAAGCTCTCCAAAATTGTTCTGCAACCCGTACGCATACCCAGGCGATGCATGTCTCTTGTTTTGTGTCGGCCTCAATTTGTGTTAACAAGCAGGGAGAATGATTTTTTGAAGCCTCCCTAACTAAAACTCATGAAGCAGGGGGGACCACTATTCATTATACCCCCGTTCTCTTTGACCAGGGAGGAGAAGGCAAATAAACCAAGCTACAGTCAGCTGGGTGCCAAGGCACTGTCGGAAAAACTTCCTACTGGCCCATTAAGGACCCTACAGGGGTCTCTGATGGTAGAGGACCCACTGATGCAGTCAAGCATCCTCAGATAATCAAACTTTTGAAACCCCAAATCCCTGAGCTCACATATCATCCCTTAATGTAGCCGAAATCCCAGTTCCCAGGTTTAGATACGAATACATTAGATATTTTGCAAACTACCTTCTCCTTCCTTAATAATTCCAACCCCACCCTTGCTGGTAATTGCTGGCTCTGCATGACAACAGGGGCAAGCATGCCTATGGCAGTTCCTATTAATTCTACTATGGACAATGATAATACATGCCAACCCGGATTTCCCTTTAAAGTACAGCCTATAGGCACTTTTACATTATGTCTTTTAGGCGTGATGCACAATAATACCTATGATATGGATTTTGGAATTGCTTCCTTTGGAAATTGCTCAACAGTACAAAATTATTCCTCACCCATCCCATCTCTTTGTCCCCCCAATGGCACAGTTGTTATGTGTGGAGGAAATGTGGCCTTCCCCAGGCTTCCAGCGAATTGGAACAGTGCCTGTGTTCTTGCCTTATTACTCCCTGATATAACTATTGTCCCAGGAGACGAACCTCTAGCCTAGACACCTTAGTCAAAAGACAGAGGCGGGCGATACAGGCCTTATAACTTATTGCCAGCCTTGGAATAACAGCTGCTGTGGGCACAGGTACACTGGCTTAGGCACGGCAATACACCCTTACCATCGCCTGTCTCAACAACTTAAAATGATGTACAAACTCTATCAGAAACCATTAAAGATTTGTAGGACCAAATAGACTTCCTGGCAAAAGTGTTCCTTCAAAACAGACGAGGCTTAGATTTGCTGACTGCTAACCAGGGAGATATTTGATTGGTCTTAGGGGAACGATGCTGCTTTTATGCCAATAAATCAGTCATAGTATGCACTAAATTTAAGCAGCTTCAAGAAGATCTAGAAAAGAGATGAAGGGAACTATTTGAAAATCCCCTCTGGACAAAGCTTAATGGATTTCTACCCTACCTTCTTCCCCTATTAGGCCCTTTGTTGGGTTTACATTTAATGGTGACCATAGGACCCTGCATTATAAACAGTGTGGTACAATTTATTAAAGAACACATTAATATTATGGCCTCTAAGCCCCTACAAATCCACTATCATCATCTGGAGATGGAAGACCACGCTGTCAACTTTTAAAAGGATGTTCTACCCTTCTCACAGGCTTATTTCTTAAGTTTACATCCCCACAAATCTCTCTTTCTTACATAAAATTATAAGTAACAGCTCTGACAAACCATCTTCTGCCCTTGCCATAAGGGTTCGTCTACATGGGCCCTTCGGCTTGGGGGAAGACGCACCCATGGAGTGAAGACGTTAGGCCATAATATCGGAGGGTGCAGGAAGGATTGCAAAAGGATGGATCCACGGATCCCCAAACACAAGACCTGTGAGTGACATGCTCTGGTGCATGGCGGTTGGCATGCTTCCCCTTCAAGGCCATCTCCTCCAAAAACATGCCAAGGCCACCACGAAATCTGCTAGTAAAGATGCTCGCTCGGATCAGGAGATATTCTAAGGCCTCCTAGAGAAACAGAGCCTCTAACCCCCCCTAAAAACATGGCCGGTAAGGTAGGTCAAATATTTTATATAAGAAAGGGGGAGATGTCAGGGGCTAAAAGGAAGTTCTCCTTCAAAGAATAGCCTGACACTTACAAGAAACAGCCCCCTGGGAGACATCCTGCCTGGGAGATATCCCACAACCATCTATCTCCCTGAGACATCCTGTCGCCATCTGTCTTCCTGAAATATCCTGAGGTTATCTAACCCTGTGAAGACATCCAGCAACTGCCGATAAGAGAGCTTTCCCATCAGCAGCATATAAACACCCTGTGAAAACAATAAAAGTTTGCAGCTTGATCAGAACTCCTGTCTGGGTGTCATCTGTCCTGTCTCTTGTCCCTTCATTCCTTCCCAACTATGTTCGATGCCCACGTTGATGTGTCCTGCCGGCCGGGACACCTGGCACTAACCCATACCCTACTAGACTATGACTACTAATCCTAATATGATGGAGAAAAATAACCCAAATAGAATAGAAATACAAGCAGTTCAGAGGAGGCATGGTGTATAGTTGGAGTTGCCTTTTGCATGATCTAGGGTAGGTGTTATAAATCTAGCTAATTTTTAAATGAAATAGTTCTCCATGTGTTTTTAAAGTTAAAAAAATATGTGAATACCTGGCTCCCTTTCTCTGTAGCCTACTTGCCACATGTATTTTATATGCACATATAGAATCCTACGTGGTATCACACGTATATTCTTGTGAGGTGGCTGACTTAGCAGATTCAAATTGTGAGAAGAGATCACTTCTCCTAAACGCTGTTGGAACTGAAAATTCAACCTATGGGGGAGCCTCCTAGTAAAAAAAAACATTATACATAAATCCATGCTAAGTAAAATTAATATTTTTGCATCAGTGGATGATATATATTTCATGAAGAATTTCGATTGGCATATATATTGCTACTTTTCATTGTCTGTGTTTGTGTTTTGTGTGTGTGTATATATATATATATATATATACTCTCCAAATTTTTCAAAATATAAAATATATGTGTCCTATATACACTACCTAAATTCATTCATGTTCATGTATGTGGATTCATAATCAACTTTTCACAAGATTATTCTCAGAAATATACATCCACCTGAAATACATATTTGTTTCCTAGTACTGAAAAGTAACTTCAGTAAATGGTGCATACAATCCTAGTATTTCTACAGTAACTGACCCAGTTTAACATCAATGCAAATAGATTACTATGGGACATGATGTGTATTTTGAAGTTCATTTTATTTAACACTTTTACATTACTATTTCTTCAGTTTATGCGCACCATAGGATATATATTTCATCCACAGGTTTACAAATTAATAGGCATTTGTTTCACTTTCAATCATTTCCTGCTTCAGAACACATGTATTCCTCCAGGTTTCTTGGCTGTTCTTCTCATGAGACTTCTTTCCAAACATATTGTTTTCGATTTCCATAAAAATTTGAAGCAAAACTCCCACACTCTTCATGATAAACCATAACCCTAATATTACCATTAGATGTATAACTTTTTGGAATGAATGATTGTATATCAATATAAGATTTCCTGTATATTTTCAGATAACAATTCAATCCATTATTTAAAGTTGGTACCAGTTATATAATTTATGTTGAGTGTCTATATGGAAGAAGCTGAAGGCCATTTGAGAGTGTTTTGGTTTTAATTGTGGTCATTTGTTTGTGGTTGGAAGAGATGACTGGGTCCACCTGGGCTTGAACACTGGTATGATTCCCCATAAGACTGAGTTCTGGAACTGAACTAAGAGAAGTATTGCCATGAAGTCGTGTTGGGATTTTAGGAGGCCACGCATGAGAATCGCCCTTGGAAACTGAGTTCTAGGCCCAGGACGGCTTTCCACATCGCCATGGAAATCTCATCCAGGATATTACATGATTTTATTTTTAAAGAGTTGACAGCCATAATTAAGAGACAAAACACACATGGATCTCACATTGTAGACCTCAATGGGCCTGGCTTCATGTGACCTTTTGCCCCCTCTTTGGGAAGCCTTGCCTGTGAGAGTTCTCCAGAGGTTTCATTCAAATGAGCTTCCTCAAAATTTTATGGTTCCTGAATGAATGGGAAACACACAGTGGCTCCAAATTCATCCTTGAAAAATGGCGAGAAAAATACCATGAAATTTTGGACATTCCCTTGACCAGATGGCACTGGAAAACATTTCCATGTCCTATTGCTGATCAGGAGTATACCAGACAGTGCCTTGATTGACTGGGCTTCATGAAAATGCTGTAGAACAGAGATGCCAGTAAGTTGGAGCCTTCTGAGTAGTGAGCCTAGAGTAGTGGTTAGCAAGTGTGTGATAATACATCTGTGCTGTGGCCATGTAGATCTGCCATTGGCTTCCAAATGTCCTGTGACTTACATGGTGCAGCCAGCAGACAATTATATGAAAAGGCATCTTGGTATATGGAGACGTTTCTGGGCAATGTTCAGAATCAGGTTGCTATGGAAAAGAGTGCAAGCTATGTGGGGTAGAAGCCTAGTTGGTGCGTTCTCCAGCAGACACTGACCAACCACATGTGACAGAATGCCGTGCAGCACTGCGACCAATTTGGACTCCTTGTATTTTGTGAAGCAAATACCAAACTCCCATTGTAGCAGCAAGAAAGACCATTAAAAGTGGAGTATGACCAAAGGGCTTCACAGTCCACACGGGGAGACGCTTAGCCCCAATGGCCATTGTTTTCCTACAAAAAGAGAATTCATCACTGCTGCACCATTTTCATTGGAAAATAAGAACACATGTCCTTCAGGTCACATAGATGCATATCTAGCTTTGATGGTCTCAAAACAAAGGAAGCTAAAGCTCCTGACAACAACATATATTTCAAGTGCCCAGCCTCAGAGGCAGTTTCTCAAAATGTCTTTAGGCCAGGAAACCTCTATATTCATAGACACAGGGTACAACTCTTTGTACCCCCAATACTAATTTATACGTCTTCAAAATATTGCTCACAGAAATGGTACAAGAAATACTCATGTCACCTGATCTACATATACATTGTATCACAGTAATATTCTGAAAACAAAATGCAAAGGTCACACTTATGATTGTACCAAAACCTAAATGGAAAGTGAACCTGCATTACTAAAATCATCCATGTCCACTTGCCTAATGCTCTCAAATGTCAATCCTATTGACGACTACATATTTCTTTTTTACTTAGATTATATAATTAAAGTCAAACATCTTGAATGTGTAATTCTATCACTAACTTTATGCTTTGCCTGATTTCATAATGTCTCTATTGATATCTGCTTTCCTACATGTTTTCTCCAGTTCATCATTGTGACTGACTCTTCACATGTGCTGACATTTACATTCACTCTCTATATGAAACCCTATTGCTAAAGGACTTTTTTTTGCAAATCCTATATTCACTCTTCTTCCTAAACCTACCAACTATATTCCTAATCTTACTGACCATCCCGTTTTGAATGGATGTTCTTTTCTACATTCAGTCATCCAAGTAAATGTCAGGTGAGCGTCGGAGGAAGAGACTACCCAGAATCTACCTCATGCAACAGCAAAGGGTTTAATGGGGGTCCAGCGTGCTGGTGCTCATAGCTCACTTGAATAGAGCAGAGAGCCCTGAGAACAGCTTAAGCAGAGCTTATATACTTTCCTTGGAGAGGGCAGGGAGGGATTTTTATTAATGGATCAAGGCGAGTGGGCAGTTTGCGCGTAACCGGGTGAGGGAGTGCATTCTGTAGTTTGGCAGTTGGGGACAGCACATTCTGGGAACAAGATTAGCAAACATTTCTCAAGATTTCAACAGTGTTTTGTTAAGCGTACAGAAAAACAGAAAGTGACAAGTGCCTATTTTATTAACCTTTCATTCCCCACTTTTTCTTCTGGCTACTTTTAGTCATAAAAGTGATCATTGGGGGGTGTCACATTTTATGTCTGCTAGTGGGGTATTAACATAAGTTTAAGTTGTCCAATTTGAGATTGGAGAAAAGAAATTACATGGTTGAACAAACAGAGTTTATAGTTAGCAATAATATGAGGATTATTATTGGACCAGCCAGGGTTGATAAATACGTAGTTAAACAGGGGGACTGTGTGAATCAAGACTCAAACCACCCTTTTTTGGCCTCTCTCTCTCATTGACACTCTTCAAGTTGTCCTTTTAGTTTACTCATAGATTTTTTTACAACTCCATAATGGTCAGCATAAACACAACATTCTTCCATCAATGCAGAACAAAGGCCCCCTTCTCTCATGAAGAGGAGGTTCAACCCTTGACTGTTCTGTACAACAACTTCAGAGAGAGAGGTTAAAGATTTCTGCAAAGCTGTGATGGAGGTTTCTAATATCTTTAAGTTTTGGTCTATTGCTGCTTCTAATTGTGTCATTTGTTGTGTCCCATGGACCAAGGCAGTGGTTCTTGTGCCCACCTCTGCTGCAACTCCTTTTTCTAATAGGATGGCTAAAGTGAGGGATATATGTGCCCATTGGAACCAGGTTTTATTTCCCCCTATTTGAATTTCAAATGAACATGCATCAGGATAAAGCACTCTGGGAAACATCTGCACCATTACACAATTAATCATATCTGTTGACAACTTCATGAAAACATAAAAAATGTTTAAGTATATAGAATTATACTGCTGTAGGGACAGACAAGGCAAGGCGCCTAAGATAGTACCGAAGACAGGGAAACAGTCCTATTCGTTTGCAACCAGATTCAGAGGGCATTACTTCTGTTGTAATCAATAAATCCCCTAAAACCCAAGTTTAGGTAGTTTCAGAATTTTGTACCCAACATGTAAAGGAAGGGGCGCAGAAGTTCACAGTCTGCAGAAGTTCACAAAAAGCAGTTTATTTTTCTGTTTTTTTCCTCTGTTCTTGGCAAGTTAAGTTTTCAAGGACACCTGGGTTAGGGAGAGCTCTTTCTTCCCTTTAATTTTCACCCTGCCAGCTGTTACCATGGAGCCCAGTTTGTAACTTCTGTATCTTAGAAATGTAGCCATCTCTGTGAATCCCTAGCTCATGGCCAGAGGCCTTGTACACATATTTTGTGAAAAACTAGTAAGGGGGTGTCTACCTTAGGAGTGCAGATTTTTTAGCCAGTGGCCAAGTAGAACAGGGCAACAGGTAAAGAGGAATTTTATCTACTCTGAAGTCTTTTATAGGGACTCTTTTGCTGAGAGTCCTAAAGTCAGCCATGATGAAGACTTCTGAAGAAGGTCAGATAAGACTTTTTGGTGGGCCTGGTACAGAGGGGGCAGATGGGGTAGGTGGGGCTGAGAGCAGTTCTGAAGATCTGAGAATGAGGAAGGAAAGATGTAAAGGAATAATGGGAAAGGGGTTTGGGATTTTCCTAGCAACAAAAACTTGAGCAGTAGAACAGGTAGAGCAGAGGAGAAGACTGGAGTTAGTATCACTAAAAGCCTGTAAGGGACTTTAAATTCTGAGTAACCTTTTTTCAGTGATGACAAAGAAACTTTTAAGTCCATTTTCATTACATCTTGGATAGGGGTCTGAGGGCTCTCCTCAGCTTGTTTGAGATTTGGGTTAGCTGGTAAGAGGACCTGGTGGGATCCGGTGCGGACACTGATAGGAGAAGAGAGGAGGGAGTTGGTGGAGGGGTACTTCATTACCTGCTACCTCAGCAATTGGGCAATGGTCTGAGAACTGGCAGAGGTTTGGATTTTTGATCTAGTAATTGGAGGGGAGAAATCATGTTGCTGAGGTGATAGTGACAGCAGAGAGACTGGAGCAGAAGGCTAAGGGTGAGCATCTATTGGAGAAACATAGGTCAGGATGTGAGCGAAGGAGGGAAAAGGCCTCTACGTAGGGGAATCTCCTTTCACCCTTTTGAGCATTTGCAGAAGTTAAAAATGTCACGCAGAATTTGAGGACCTAGAGACCCCACTGTGGGCCATCGGTTTTGGTTATCTAATTGGTAATATGGCCAATGCTGTGTACAGAATATTTTTTATTGGTTATTCAAAACATTACAAAGATTGCAGAATCACATTGGTTACACATTCACATTTTTACATAATTCCATAATAGTAACTGTTGTATTCTGCTACCTTTCCTATTCTCTACTATCCCCCCTCCCCTCCCCTTCCATCTTCTCTCTCTACCCCATCTACTGTAATTCATTTCTCTCCTTATTTTTTTCCCATTCCCCTCACAACCTCTTATATGTAATTTTGTATAACAATGAGGGTCTCCTTCCATTTCCATCCAATTTCTCTTTTCTTTCCCTTTTCTCTACAGAATTTGATGAGAAGCTTGAGATCCATCAGGCAGTCCCTGTATGCTCACATCCCCATGACTTAGAGAAGAAGTCGGCTTTCCCTTCACACAGCCGTGATTTCATGTGGCTTTGATAGTCCACCAGGCAATCATAGTAATCTAGGCTAGCCAACCTGCATCTGGCTCACTTGTCCCTACATCCATTAGGTTTGTTTCCATTGTCTATGGTTTGGAAGGGATTTGATGGAATTTTAGTGGCATCCTCTTCATCAGGGATATCCCAATAGGAAAGACGTATAGCCAGCTAATAAATGTCTGGGTAGAGAGATGGTCACTAGTTACCTAATTGGGCTGTATACGAGATAGACCATAATTCTTTTCCAGTAGGATTTGTGATCAGCCATCGCTGCTGAACGGGCTGATGAGGGTTAGGACTACTGGTGGTCAAGGGGAGAGTCTATAGCTTTATCCACATGGCGAATACACAATTTGAAAGGGTTACCAGTCTTTTCCAGTTTCCAGCCAGAGTCTCAACAGGCCGCAGGCTGGAGATGAGAGGTATGGATCCAGGAAATGATTCTGTCTACCTTTACCGCTGTAGGTGTTATAAGTAGCACCTGGTATGGTCCTTTCAAGCGGGGTTCCAGGGATGACACCTGATGTCGTCTTACATAGAAGAAGTATCTTACTTGATGTTGATTTGGAGTCCTCTCATCCCCAGGTTGTTAGGCAGTGGCCATCTGTTTTCACAGGTATCCTGAGTTCTTTCAAGAGCTTTAAGTCTGTAAAGCAAATGGGTGTGAAAGAAATCGTTAGGTCTTAGAGTTGGGGTTAGGTCCCTAACTGGAGGAGGGGCACCATAGAAAATTTCATAGGGGGTGAGGTTACACAAAGAAACAGAGGGAGTATTTCTTGCATGAAACAGTTCATAAGGCAGGAGCATAGTCCAATATTTTATGCCGGTCTCTAAGCTTAATTTCGTTATGGTCTCTTTAATGTTTCTATTCATTCATTCTGCCTGTCCTGAACTCGGGGGTCTATAAGCACAATGTAACTTTCAATAAATCCCCAAGGTCCTGGCTAACCCCTTACTTATGTGGGTTATGAATGCCGATCCATTATCACACCCTATTACTTTAGGCAGGTCGTATCTTGGAAAAATATCTCCCAGGATCTTCTTCACCACAATTTGCACTGTTTCTTTTTTTTTTCTTTTTTTCCTTTTCTTTTTTTTTTTTTTTTTTGGTGGGAAAGGCTTCAATCCATCCTGAAAATGTATCTACAAAGACTAGGAGATATTTAAGTCCATAACTTGCTGGCTTTATTTCAGTAAAGTACACTTCCCAGAATTGTCCTTGTCTGGTTCCTCATAGGTGCTTTCCTGTAGGAAGCTTGGAAGGATAAGAATTAACCATTTGATGGACCTGACAGGCTTTTGTTAACCATTCAGTTATTTCCTTTAACTGTGAGTCAGTTAGTGGAAAACTCTGTTCTTGATCCTTCATAAATGAATGTAGTTTCTTTAAACTAAGGTGAGTGATTTGATGTACATTATCTACTGACATAGTTAGAGCTGTGAATATAGGAGTTTTTACTGAAGGATTTAGAAATTCCACTTGGGGGCCTTCAGGGTTAAAAGTTATTTTGGACCGGAGCTTGGTGAGCAGAACTCTGCCTATCAATGGGGCCGGGCATTCTGGGATTACATGGAAGGAGTGATGGATTTTTCCTTTCCCCTGGTCCCAGGTCCTCTTAGTTGTCCAAGCCTGATATTTACTGCAATTAGCCCCTTGAATTAGAGACCTTTTATTTGATAGAGGGCAAAATGGAGCCTTAATGGCTGAGTATATTGCCCCTGTATCCACTTCAATGTTTACTGGGATGCCCTCCACTTCAAAAGTTAACCTGAGCTCGGGGAGGGGATCTGATCCCCAACTTTCTTAGTCATCCTCCAGAGTCAGGATGGCTGGCTGGCGTGGCTGTCTCTTTCTAGGGCTCTCTTTGGCCCAGTGTCCTTTTTCTTTACAGTAGGCACATTGATCTGAGGCCAGGGGTGGCCTCTAGTTTGGGCCCAGGTATCCCTTCCAGTCTCCATGTTTCTTATTTCTGGCCTATTTGTTGTTGTGACCAGGACCTGAGTCAATTCCTTAGTCTGTCTTTTGTTTCTTTTATCCACCCTTTGCTTCCTTATCTTCCTCAGTTTCTCTCGTATAGTATACGTTTTTGGCTTCTCTGACTAAATCTCTCAAAGTCATATCTTGTAATCCATCTAAGTGTTGTAACTTTCTTTAAATATCCATGGCAGCTTGCCCAATAAAGGCCATCATGACAGATGCCTTTTGAGCCTCTGCCTGAGTATCAAAAGGAGTATATCTCCTATATGCCTCCATAATTCTCTCTAGAAACATAGAGGGAGATACATCAGGCCCTTGAATAAACTCTATTACCTTGGCCAAATTAGTTGGTCGCCTAGCAGCCACTAAGATACCCGCTATTAGAGCCTGGAGATAAGTGGACAGATGCTCCCTACCTTCAAAGGTGTTGGGGTCCCAGTTTTGTCGATTCTAGGGAAAGCTGGGTTGAATATGTTGGGAAGTTGTGTCAGTCACCCATCTGGTCCGCGGATATTATTTTCTAGCTTCCAGGAAGATTCTCTTTTGTTCCTCTGTCATAAAGAGAGTCCCTAGGTGTTGTTGGCAGTCATTCCAAGTAGGCTGGTGTGAAAACATCTATGAATCAACCACACCTGAGACACGAGTGGGGTCCTCTTAAAAGGGGGGATTGTTATTTTTCCAGTTATATAGGTCTGAAGAGGAGAAAGGCCAATACTGGTAGGCTTGCATTTTTTCCCCATGGCCATCATCAATCATTGGCACATAGGGACGGAGGGGGAGCATCACGGGAGTTCCAGGGTTTTCAATCATTCATTGATGGTGAGTTCCTTTAGCCGGGCCAGGTTCCTCCAGGGGAGGAGGGGCTGTGTGTGCCGCGGGGGAGTTTTCTGGAGGGTGCTGGGCTGGTTTAGCTTCCTCCAATGGCGGAGAGGCTGAGTCAGCAGCAGGGGAATCACTTAGAGTGTGTTGGGGGTTGGGAGACCAGGGCAAGGGATAAGGAGAGGGATGAGAGTCCAGTAGAGTTAAATCTTGTGACTTAGGCAGAAAAGAGGGTGGAGGAGGAGGAGGAGCAGAGGGTTTGAGAGATCGTGGGGGAAGGATTAGGAGCGGGGGCAGGGGCAAAGAAAGGCTTCACCCATGGAGGAGATTTGCAGAGGTAATGCCGGGTTAAGATATATGGCTTTTGATCTGGATGGCTATGTGGCCCTTCCTGAAAGACAATATCTCTGACTTTTTAAATTAGTGAGAAGTAGAAAAATCCTTCTAAGGGCCATCCGAATCCAAAGGTGGGCCACTCTGAGGCACAGAGAGTCTGCCAGGTCCAGCGGTTTACTGAAAAAGAAAGATTCTGAGCCCTTAAGCCGAATTTGGTCCAGTGATCAAGGGTCAGGGACAGAGGCATTGAAGTGCTCTTTTCCATAATGAAAAATGCACAAACAGTAAAAGCAACGACACATGACACAGACAAGACAAGACAATAAAGACAGGAAATGGACGTCCAACACTGAGACGAGGACTGAGTAGCCGGCAATACCTGATGGGCTGGCAATACCGAATCTGAAACAAAATATCACTGAGTTGAGGAGACTATTGTTCCTTGATTTTCAGAGTCCTCTGCGGTGTCCCTCAGGGTGGTGGCCTGTGGCTCTGTGACACATCTGTCAGCCACCGTGAGAGAGAGCTCACACTCTTCATTGACAGCCATTTTGCCAAGCTCTAACCTGAAACCTGACACCAGAAAGAGGCGCCTTACAAATCCCTTGAGGAGCCAGTTGGGGTCTCTCGTCCGCTGCTGCCAGAACTCGGTGGAACCTCCATATGTAAAGGTCGGATGAGTGTCAGGCGAAGAGACCTCTAAGAAACTGTCTCATGCAAAAGCAAAGGGTTTATTGGTGGTCCAGCATGCTGGGGCTCAGAGCTCACTTCAATAGAGCAGAGAGTCCTGAGAACAGCTTAAACAGGGCTTATATACTTTCCTTGGGGAGGGCAGGGAGGGAAGTTAAGTATACAGAAAAACATGAAGAGATAGCTACCTATTTTACTAACTTTTCACTAACGACTATACTTTGCCAGATTTCCTAATGTCTCTATTGATATCTATTTTCCTACATATTTTTCCCAGTTCATCATTGTGGCTGACTCTTCACATGTGCTGACATTTACATTTACTCTATACCCGAAAAGCTATAGCTAAAGAACTTTTGGTGCAAATTCTATACTCACTCTCCTTTCTAAACTACCGACTATCTTCTTAATCTTACCGACTATCACTTTTTGACTGGAAGTTATCTTTGACAATCAATCATCCAAGGCACAAGGTCCAAGGCAATTGTATATCGATGTACCTGAGACATCTGTGCAGAAAATAAATCAAAGCTAAGTATCACAATCAAGGTCCTAATACACTTCTGGGTTTAAAATCTTACATAGATTTCTGTTTTCATACTTATATTTTACCTATATATTCTTGTAATTATCGCAGGTCATCAATACCATTATTCATCCAGCTGAATGATTCCTAACGCAAATCAAACGTGTTATTAACCCTAACCATACACTGTTGCCTCAATCTAACTTTACAGAAGAGCAGGGACAGAGATGGTCTTACAATACAAAAATGTAGGATTCCTTCAAACTACTGAGAAACTCAAAGGTCCATGCAAAAATGATCCCTGCAGAAGTTGTAGGCAACTATGTAGGAACTGAGAGAGCAAAAGTCATCTTTCATTGTAAAAAACTTGGTCACGATGAAGGAATGTGTCTGAATCAGCCTCTGTCTTCTTAATTTAGAGAAGAAGGACCCAACCAGGCCTGTGTTGAGAGCTGTTCCTGGGTGCCTATGGTTGATATAACATTCTAAGTTGTGAAAGTGTCACAGGAAGTAGGGGCAGCCTCCATTTCATGGGACTCTTTGAAGCAACTGTTAGGACAACGTGGTTGCCAAGGCAGTGACCTTATTCACTTTCTGAAGTAAGTGACCTCACCTCACAACCTTGGTGACAGAACTCTCTGAACTTGGGATCCAGGAAGCCAGTCACCAAAATCCAGTCCCAGTCCCACTCCCAGGGGTCTCACTTGCTTGGATTTACCAAGGACAGATTTAGTCTTTCTTGGTACCTACTGATGTGAGGATGGCCAAATGCCAGAAAGCTCTGAAAAGTCACCTTTACTGAGAAAGCAGGTATTGGATCACCGCTGGCTCCTCAGTAGTTCAAAATGTTGACCAAAGAGACCAGATCTGAGACAGGACAGGCCATTTTGTGGGAATAAAATATGGTCCACAATTAGAGAAACTCTGGATAGTCACAGACCTACTTCGGGGAAGGAGGTGCCTTTGTGGGTGTGGGTGTGAGTTTGTGGATTTGTCTCATGTTCTCAGAATAGGTAGGAAAGTCGGTATGTTTGGTTTGGTGTAGACTGTTTCGAGTAAGTCGTTTGACAAGGCGAGTGTTTCTATGTCAGTGTATCCCACGGTGTCCATTGTTGTAGACATTAGAAAAGAGAATGCATCAATTGATATGTCCTGTCTAGTTGAAAGCTTCCCAGCATTCATCCTGCCCAATTTATGAATGGATTTCAGCTTGCCTTATCGATGGGCAACACTTGCTATCTTTCAAAGTTTCTGCTTTCTTCCTGAATTCTGGCCACTCTCCAGAATAGGCTCATGGTTTTGTGTCCAATATATGTACCACTTCCAAGCCCTGTGACATCGCCATGTACTGGATAGCTGAAGGGAATGGCGAGCATCTCAGAAAACTCAGGTATCAGTGTGATCAGGAGAGTCTCAGTGGAGAAACCCTGCTTTGGGCCTTTTAATTACCAATTGTTCTGCTGCCCTGAATGTCTGAAAGGTCTTTGCCTCAGGCCACCCCTTTTTGAAGCCTGAAAAAAACTGTTTTCACATGGAAATGAATGGGCATCACCTGAGGCTTTTTGCTTAATTTCTTTGGAAAGGATGTGTCTGAATCAGCCTTTTGGCCCTGTGTGAGGCTTAGGCTTAGATTCTCAGCACCTGATGGATCTAAAGAAGGATCCCATGTGTGCATACAAAACCAAAATAGCCAAAAGAGCAGTCATTCTGGATGAAGTCTCTCCCCTTCCTTTGTGAGGTTCTAGACCTACATCAAGTTAGAATAGGAATGCTTTGGGTCAAATAATTTCTTCAAAGCCCTGCAGAGGCTAGCCCGTAGGAGCTTGGGTTTCCTCATGTCTCCAATTCAGACAAAGAATCTAAACCCCACAGTCAGTAGTCCTCAATTTGGAGAAGGAGAGAAGTATTAACAGCAGGCCTATGTGATCACACCAGGTTCACAGGAAGGGTGTCCCAGCCACCCTGTTTTTAGGCACATTAGGGGCAAGGGAGATTATTTTGGAGACTGTCTTGGTCTGCACCCCTCATAGAAACATTCAACCAGAGGTTATGAAGAGTGTTTATATGAAAGATCATGAGGGCCATGTGGGAGTGTGTTGGTTTTAATTGTGGTCATTTGTGTGGTGGTTGGAAGAGATGACTGGGTCCACCTTGACATGAACTCTGGTGTGATTCCCCTAAGAGACTGAGTTCTGGAACTGACCTGAGAGATGTATTGCCATGAATTGTGTTGGGATGTTATGAGTCCACGCATGAGAGTCGTCCTTGGAAACTGAGATGTATGCCCAGGTTGTATTTCCACAAAGCACTGGGAATCACAGCCAAGATATCACATGATTTTATTCTGAAAGACTTGGCAGCCATAGGTGAGAGTCAAAACACATATGGACCTCACATTGTAGACCTCAATGGGCCTGGATTCACGTGACCATTTAGCCAATCTTTGGGAAGCCTTGCCTGTGAGAATTCTCCATAGCTTTCATTGACATGAGCTTCCTCAAAATTTAATGGTTCTGGATTGATTTGAAACGTACAGTGCCTCCAACTTCATCTTTCAAAAATGGCTAGATAAATACCAAGAAATTTTTGAAATTCCCATGACCAGGTGGCACTGGAGAACCTTTGGATGTCCTGTTGCTGATCATGAGTATACCAGACAGTGCCTTGATTGACTGAGTTTCATGAAAATGGTGTAGAACAGAGATGCCAATAAATTGGAGCCTGCTGAGTACTTGGCCTAGAGCAGTAGTGGGCAGGTGTGTGATAAAACATTTGTGTTGGGGCCATGTGGATCTGCCATTAGCTTCCAAATGTCTTGTGACTGACATGGTGCAGCAAGCAGTCCCTTCTATGTAAAGGCATCTTGTAATATTGAGAAGTTTCAGGGAAAGTTTCAGAATCAAGTTGCTATGGTCAATGGGGAAAGTTATGTGGGATAGAAGCATGGTTGGTGCATTGTCCTGCAGAAACTGACCCACCACACGTGACAGAACTCCCTCCAGCACTGTGTCCCAGTTGACCTCTTTTTATTTTGTGAAGCAAATACCAAACTCCCAGTGAAGCTGCAAGAAACACCATGAAAACTTTAGGATCACAAAATGGCTTCACAGTCCACACGGGGAGACACTTAGACCCCAGGGGCCACAGTTTAGCTACAAATAGCAAATTCAGCACTGCTGCTCATGTTCAGTGGAAAATAAGAAACCATGTCCTCCAGATCACATAGATGCAGACCCACCTTTATTGGTCTCACTAGAAACGAAGCTAAAGAACTTAACAAAAACATATGTTTCAAGTGCCCAACCTCAGAGGCAGTTCCACAAGAAGTCTTTAGGCCAGAAGAGCTCCAGTTTGTGGAGTGTTTACCCTGTCCCTTACTTTTGGAAACTCCTTAGCATATTCTATTCCAAATATGTATTCACAGATTTTCTAACTCTTCTCCTCTAATTTTGTCTTACTTGGGGACTAGGTAATGTCAAGCCATTGTTCTGGATGACAGTGGGAACAATTTTTTGTAGCACATATTTGCATACACATTGGATTCATTTTATAATTTTCCAGTCAAAATAGTGAATCCCTCACACTAACCCCTAAGCTACTAAACTCTGACTAGAATAATAACCAAAACAGAATTGAAATACAAGCAGTTCAGAGGAGGCATCGTGTATAGTTGGACTTGCCTTTTGCATTATATAGGGTAGGAGTTATGAATCTAGTCAATTATTTTGTTGAAAGTATTCTCCATGTTTTTTTAAAGTTAACAAATATGTGAATTCCTGTCTCCCTTTCTCTGTAGCCTATTTAGCACATGTAGTTTTATATGCACATATAGATTCATACCTGGTATCACACGTATATTTTTGGTGAGGTGGCTGACTTGGCATATAGAAATTGTGAGAAGATATCACTCCTTCTAAAAGCTGTTGGAATTGAGAATTCAACCTATGGGTGATCCTCCTATTTAAATAGCATTATACATAAATCCATGTTCAGTAAAATAAATATTTTTGAATCTGGGGATGATATGTATTTCATGATGAATTTCGATTGGCATATATAATGCTACTTTTTAATGTCTCTCTGTGTGTGTCTGTGTATATATATATATATATATATATATATATATATATATATATACCCTCCAGATTTTTCAAAATATGAAATATATGTGTCTTATTATGCACTCCCAAATTTCATTCATATTCATGTATGTGGATTTATAATCTACTTTTCAAAAGATTATTCTCAGAAATATTCATCCACCTGAAATAACATTTTGGTTTACTAGTACTGAAAACTATCTTCAGTAAATGGTGCATAGAAATTCTAATTTTTTGACATTGCAAGATGGCCATGAATAGAGTGCATCACACCCTTTGTACTGCGCAACTTCACATGTGAATAAGGAGTTAGAATGACGAAAAAGTATCTTGTTAGGATCTTACAGAAAAATGGGTGTGCCTGGAACCTAGAAGAATGATTTCCACCACCGAAGTCCTGTAATTGAGTGTCAAACAAGAGCCAACTATGCGACCGAAGATCTGGGGTGGCTGATCCGTGCGGCCCATGCCGTGGCTACAGACGGCGGGCCTCCACCGTGAAGCGACCAGCATGCAGGGAGAAACGTTGCTGCGGATTCTGTGGAATCCGGCTGGCTCACCCGCCACTGAGCCCGGGGCTGAGTTCGGGATTTCAGATGGGGAAGAAAGTGTTACAGTTCTATCCCCCACAACCGAAACTCCACCGAGGAAACCAACGGCCACCATCTTGGAGAGCTGAAGTATCCACCACCACTCTCCGACAGATTGCAACAACAAAACAGGTGTGTGTTACTCAGCTTATCTCCCATACAGCAGGTAATTCGCAAAAATTCTCTCTTAGGCTTTCCGGGGGAGGGATTACCAGAGAAAGCCTTCATAAAGACGGGGGGAAAACTAGTGGCACCTGACCTTCAACTTCCCCTCCCATCACCGGTGAAAACAAAACTTGTCTAGCCAGCGCAATGGGTGGGGCAAGCGGAAAAAATCAAAACAATACAGTGCCAGTGTTCCCAATAGACACACTCCACACCCAAGGAACGGCAGGCAAAGAGTACAGTTTGAGCTGCCAAGAGGCATCACTCAGGGGAAATCTGGTGTAGCAGGGGAAATCAGGACTCGCAGAGGAAACCAGGGGACCAGAGGACAGACACGCGTGACTAGGAGGCTGGAGAACGCCTGCCCACTAGCAACCAATCACCCGCTGGCTGCCTGCGCAATTGGGCAGCTAGAGATCACCCGCCCGCCGGTGACAGCCCATTCGCTGATTGCACGACTGGATGGCTGGAGACCGCCCGCCCGCCAGCGACCGGGAGGTGAAACCAACCAGAGACAGTCCAGTCCCACCCCCCCATTCAAACACCCCGGCAAGGAGCCTGGGGCCCGCCATAGCAGACAGGTGACATCACTGGAGCTCAGCTGTCGGAATTCCTTCCAAGTGGAATCCACTTTTGCAGGCATAGTCTACAAACACAAAAGAGAGACAGCAGAGATATATAAAACCAAAACAAATCTATTGAAGAAAGCAGAAACACAGCAATCAAATTGAGCTGAAAAGTAACGTGAACATCATGAGAAAACAAGGGAAAAAAAGGTGTGCAAAAAATGCAGGACAACTAAATTCTAAAGGATGACCGTGAAGCATCAGAAATAGGGATAGGGAAAAAACTCATGGCATACCTAACTCAGATGGAAAGGAATATTAGAGAAGACATGAGGCAGCAAGTCCAAGCAGTAAAAGTATATTTTGAAAATCAAATAAACAAACAAATTCAAATGGCAAAGAATGAGCTTTACCAGGAGAAAGAGACATTAAAAAGAAATATCAAACAGTAATCCTAGAAATGCAGGAAAGTATAAACCAAATTAAAAACTCAAACGAAGAGTATTACAAATAGACTAGATCAAGTAGAAGTTAGAACGTCAGATAATGAAGACAAAGTTTATCAACTTGAAAAGAATAGAGTAAACACAGAAAAGATGCTTAAATTCCATGAGCAATCTATTCAAGAGATATGGAATGTCATAAAAAAAACAAATTTGAGAGTCATTGGGATAGAAAAAGGCATAGAGATTCAAACCAAAGGAATGGACAACATATTAAATGAAATAATTCTAGAAAATTTCCCAGAGATGAAAGATGGAATGGATTGCCAAATCCTGGAAGCCTCCAGGACCCC
This sequence comes from Callospermophilus lateralis, assembly GCF_048772815.1. Lineage (NCBI taxonomy): Eukaryota > Metazoa > Chordata > Mammalia > Rodentia > Sciuridae > Callospermophilus > Callospermophilus lateralis. The sequence goes on along the minus strand of NW_027514468.1, from coordinate 130,943 downwards.
AAGCATTCAAAACCATAATAGACCAACTCCAAGACAAATATTTATGAAGATAGCCAGAACAAGGACATACAGAACAAAGAGAGAATATTAAAAGCTACGAGAGAAAGTAGGCAGGTTACATTCAGGGGTAAACCAATTAAGTTAACGACTGATTTTTTTCATCATAAACTTTGAAAGCAAGAAGATCCTGGAACAAAGTATTTCAAACGCTCAAAAATAATGGATTCCAAGCAAGAATACTGTATCCAGCAAAATTAAGCTTCAGATTTGACAATGAATTTTAAGTCTTTCACGATAAACAAAAGCTAAAAGAATTTACAGCCAGAACACCAGCAGTGCAAAGCATTTTGAGCAAAATACTACAAGAAGAGGATTTGAAAAGTAATGCCTGAAACTAGCAGCAGGAGGTATCTCAGTAAAGGGAGAGGAAAATAACCAAAAAGTAAAAACTAACCAAAATAAATAAATAAATGAATAAATAAATAAATAAATAAACAAACATGACTGGAAGTAGAAATCATATTTCAATTGTAACCTTAAATGTTAATGGCCTACACTAACCAATCAAGAGACATAAGCTAGTAACCTTGATCAAAAAAAAAAAAATCCAACAATATGCTGCCTTCAGGAGACTCATATGATAGGTAAAGACATACAGAGGCTGAAATTAAAAGTTTGGGAAAAATCATACCACTCACATGACCCTCGGAAGCAAGCAGGAGTGGCCATACTCATATCGAATAAAATCAACTTCAAACCTACGTTAATCAAAAGGGATAAAGAAGGACACTATATACTGTTAAAAGGAACCTTGCACCAACAATGCATAACCATTATCAATTTGTATGCACCAAACAATTGAGCTGCTACACTCATAAAACAAACTCGCCTCAAGTTCAACAGTCAAATAAACTACAACACAATAATTATGGGTGACTTCAACACACCGCTCTAGCCATTAGACAGATCCCCTAGACAAAAACTGAATAAAGAAACTATAGAATTAAACAGCAAAATCAGTAACCTAGACTTCACCGACATATATAGAGTATATCAACCATCAAAAAGTGGATTCACGTTCTTCTCAGCAGCACATGGATCCTACTCAAAGATAGACCATATATTATGCCATAGGGCAATTCTTAGTAAATATAAAGTCGTGGAGATAATACCATGCACCATATCTGATCATAATGGAATGAATCTGGAAATCAATGATAAAAGAAGGAAGGAAAAATCCTACATCACATGGAAAATGAACAACATGCTACTGAATGATCAATGGTTTACAGAAGACATAAAGGAGGAGATAAAAAAATTCGTAGAGACAAATGACAATACAGACACAACATACTGGAATCTATGGGACACAATGAAAGCAGTTTTAAGAGGGAAATTCATTTCTTGGAGTTCTTTCCTCAAAAAAAAAAAAAAAGAAAAATCAGCAAATAAATGAACTCACACTACACCTCAAAAACCTGGAAATGGAAGAGCAAAACAACAGCAAATGTAGTAGAAGACAAGAAATAATTAAAATTAGAGCAGAAATCAACGAAATTGAAACAAAAAAAATTGAAAATATTGATAAAACTAAAAGTTGGTTCTTTGAAAAAATAAATAAGATTTACAGGCCCTTAGCCATGCTAAGGAAGAGAAGAAAAGAGAGAACTCAAATTACTAACATACGGGATGAAAAAGGCAATATCACAACAGACACTACAGAAATAAGAAGATAATTAGAAAGTATATGGAAACCCTATGTTCCAATAAAATAGATGATAGTGAAGATATCAATAAACTTCTTAAGTCATGCGATCTGCCCAGATTGAGTCAGGAAGACACACACAATTTAAACAGACCAATAACAAAGGAAGAAATAGAAGAAGCCATCAAAATACTACCAACCAATAAAAGCCATGGACCGGATGGGTATACAGCAGAGATCTACAAAACCTTCAAAAAGGAATTAATACCAATACTTTCCAAGCTATTTCAAGAAATAGAAAAAGAAGGAACTCTTCCAAATTCATTCTATGATGCCAATATCACCCTGATCCCAAAACCAGACAAAGACACTTCAAAGAAAGAAAACTACAGACCAATATCTCTAATAAACTTGGATGCAAAAATTCTCAATAAAATCTTGGTGAATCGAATACAAAAGCATATCAAAAAAATTATGCACCATGATCATGTAGGATTCATCCATGGGATGCAAGGCTGGTTCATTATACGGAAATCAATAAATGCTATTCACCACATCAATAGACTTAAAGACAACAACCATATGATCGTATCAATAGATTCAGAAAAAACATTCGACAAAGTTCAGCATCCCTTTATGTTGAAAACACTAGAAAAACTAGGGATAACAGGAACTTACCTCAAGATTGTAAAAGCTATATATGCTAAACCTCAGGCTGGCATCATCCTAAATTGAGAAAAGCTGAAGGCATTCCCTCTAAAATCTGGAACAAGAGGGATGCCCTCTATCACCACTTCTATTTAATTCAGTTCTTGAAATACTAGACATAGCAATTAGACAGACAAAAGAAATTAAAGGCATAAAACTAGGAAAAGAAGAACTTAAATTATCGCTATTTGCGGATGACATGATAATATATTTAACAGACCCAAAAGGGTCTACAGAGGAACTGCTAGAGTTAATAAATAAATTCAGCAAAGTGGCAAGATATACAATCAACACGCATAAATCAAAGGCATTCCTGTATATCAGCAGCAAAACTTCTGAAATGGAAATGAGGAAAACCACTCCATTCAAAATATCCTCAAAGGAAATAAGATAATTGGAAAAACAATTAAATAGTTGGGAATCAACCTAACAAAAGAGGTGAAAGATTTATAAATGAAAACTACAGAAACATAAAGAGATAGAAGAAGATCTTAGAATATGGAAAAATATACCCAATTCATGGATAGGCAGAAGTAGCATCATCAAAATGGCGATATTACCCAAATTCTCTACAGGTTTAAATTGATGCCAATCAAAATCCCAAAGACATTTCTTGTAGAAAAGATAAAGCAATCATGAAATTCATATTGAAAAACAAAAGACCCAGAATAGCAACAGCAATTCTAAGCAGGATGTTTGAATCTGGAGGTATAGCGATACCAGACTTCAAACTGTACTACAAAGCAATAGTAACAAAAACAGCATGGTACTGGTACCAAAACAGGCAGGTGGACCAATGGTACAGAACAGAGGACACAGAAACCATTCCACAAAATTACAACTTTCTTATATTTGATAAAAGGGGCTAAAAACCTGCAATATACGAAGGACAATTGCTGCTAGAAAAATTGGAAATCGATATGCAACAAAATGACACTGAATCCCTTTCTCTCGCCAAGCAAGGAAGTTAACTCAAAATGGATCAAGGAGCTAGATATCAAATCAGAGACACTGCATCTGATAGAAGAAAAAGTTGGCTACGATCTACATTCTGTGGGGTCGGGCTCCAAATTCCTTAATAGGACACCCATAGCCCAAGAGTTAATAACAAGAATAAATTAATGGGACTTACTTAAACTAAAAGTTTTTTTTTTTTTCTCAGCAAGAGAAACAATAAGAGAGGTAAATAGAGAACCTACATCCTGGGAACAAATTTTTACCCCTCTCACTTCAGATAAAGCCCTAATATCCAAAATATAAAAAGAACTCAAAAAATTAAAAAGTAAGGTAACAAATAACCCAATCAACAAATCGGCCAAGGACCTGAACAGACATTTCACAGAGGAGGACATACAATCAATCAACAAGTACATGAAAAAATGCTCACAATCTCTAGCAGTCAGAGAAATGCAAATCAAAACCACCCTAGGATACCATCTCATAAGATCGGCAGCCATTAGGAAGTCAAACAACAGTAAGTGTTGGCGAGGATGTGGGGAAAAGGGGACACTTGTACACTGCTGGTGGGACTGCAAATTGGTGCAGCCAATTTGGAAAGCAGTATGGAGATTCCTGGGAAAGCTGGGAATGGATCCACCATTTGACCAAGCTATCACACTCCTTGGACTATTCCCTGAGGATCTTAAAACAGCGTACTATTGGGATACTGCCACATCAATGATCATAGCGGCACAATTCACAACAGCTAGACTGTGGAACCAACTTAGATGCCCTTCAATAGATGAATGGATAAAAAAAAATGTGGAATCTACACACAATGGAGTATTACGCAGCACTAAAAAATTACAAAATCATAGAATTTGCAGTGAAATGTATGGCATTAGAGCAGAATATGCTAAGCAAAGCTAGCCAATCCTTAAAAAAACAAATGCCAAATGTCTTCTTTCATATAAAGAGAGCAACTGAGAACAGAAAGGGAGGAAGAGCATGAGGAAAAGATTAACATCATACAAAGACGTGTGGGGGGAGAGAAAGGGAGAGAGAACAGAAAGCATATGGAAATGGTAGAATACCCTCAGTGATACACAAAATTACACATAATAGGTTGTGATGGGAAATGGGGCGGAAATAATGGAGAGAATTAAACAACAGCACATGAGGTAGAGAGGGAAGATGGGAGGGCAGGGGAGGGGGGATAGTAGGGTATAGGAAAGGTAGAAGAATACAACAGTCACTAATATGCCATTATGTAAAAATGTGAATGTGTAAGCAATGTGTTTCTGGAATTCTTATTTGGGGAAAAAATGGGAGTTCATAAACCAAATGAGAAAAATGTATCAAAGATGATATATCATGAGCTTTGTAATGTTTTGAACAACCAATAAAAATAAATAAATAAATAAAGGTTTAAAATTGAGTGGGAAGAAATCAGCTAAAAAAGGGTTGAGATGCATTCATTTTGCTAAGCAGAAACTTTGTTTTGTGTAGTTGTAACTACCACAAATTTATTTTACCAGAAATTTGGCTTTTGAAAATGAACATAAAATGAGATTATAGGATAATACACCTACCTTCATGAAAAATTCATAGCATTTCCTATATTTTTCATATTTCATTTTTTTAGTTAATATTTTGTCATGGACCAGGTCTAGCCTTAGGCTATTCTTCCAGAATACTACCTCATCTGACAAGTTCGTACAATGTATTGGATTTTTCTTTTCATCTTTTATTTAATTGTTTCTAGCTAATAATGTGTATTTCTTCTTATCTTTATTTGGACATACATACCCAACTATATCTTTGCATTTTATGTTTTACTGGGGAAGAGACTCATCAAAAGCTCTTTGTTATATGTATTAACAATCAAACATTCAGAGAAGGCAATTATTCTTAATTTTGCATGAAAATAACTTTGTACCATTTTTCTTATAAAGATTTAGAATTATTAATAATGTCCCTGCTGTAATAAGTAACTACTTACAAGAAGAATTAAACAATTGACTTTATATCAATTATGAATATGAAAAGTACTAAAATAAATATTTGGCAATTAATACACAATTGATAGAAATTGAAATCACGAGAAAGCCATTTAAATTGTCAGTGCATATGGTCCTTAAATAATAGGTTTTTTAAAAAAAATTTTCTCTAATTCATAAGATATATTATGCCATATTATAGCTTAATGTGATATAAAACCTTAAATTATCACAATGATAATAATAATCCATTGTTCCTTCCTCTACATTCTGTGGCATGCTAGTACTAAAATAAATTGTATAATAACACCAAAAAAAAAGACAAATCATAATATTTCTACAGTAACTGACACGAGTTTAACATCAATGCAAGTATATTAGATTCCTATGGGACATGATGTACATTTTGACGTTCATTTTTATTCAACACTGGAACATTACTATTTATTCAGTTTATGCACATCAGAGGATATATAAATATTTCATCCACAATTTAGCAAATTTATACGCATTTGTTTAACTTCAAATCAGTTCCTGCTTCAGAACCCATGTATTCCTCCATGTTTCTTGACTGCTCTTTTCATGAGACTTCTTTCCAAACACATTATTTTCGATTTCCTTTATCATATTTGAAGCAAAACACCCGTCATGATAAACCATAACCCTAATATTACCTTTAAATGTATAAGTGGTTGGAAAGAATGATTGTATATCAATATAAGATTTCTTACTTAGTTACAGATATCAATTCAATCCATTATTTAAAGTGGAACCAGTTATATTATTTATTCACAGTATGGTCTATTCATGTATTATCTCTATATTCATAGACACAGGGTACACCTCTTTGTACCCCCAATACTAATTTATACGTCTTCAAAATATTGCTCCGAGAAATGGTGGAACAAATACATGTAACCTGATCTACATATACATTTTATCACAGTAATATTCTGAACAGAAAAAGCAAAGTTCTCACTTATGATTGTACCATACCTAAATGGAAAGTGATCCTGGATTACTAAAAACATCCATGTCCAGGTTGCCTAATGATCTCAAATGAAAATCCTATTTTGACTAAATATTTGTTTCTTCCAAAGATTATATATTCAAACTCAACCCTTTGAATACGTCTAAAGCTGTCACTCACTTTACACTTTGAATGATTTTGTAATGTGTCTATTGATATCTGCTTTCCTACATATTTTCCCCAGTTCATCATTGTGACTGAATCTTCACATGTGCTATCACTAACATTCACTCTCTAACCGAAACCCTATTGCTAAAAAACTTTGGTCCAAATCCTATATTCACTCTTTTTCCTAAACCTACCTACTGTCTTCCTAATCCTACCGACTATCCCTTTTTGACTGGATGTTCTCTTCTACATTCAATCATCCAAGGTACAAGGTCCTATGCCATTGTATATCGATTTATCTGAGACATCTGTGCAGAACGTAATTCAATGCTAAGTATCCCAATCAAGAACCCAATGACCTTCTGGGCTTCAAATCTTACTTAGATTTCTCTTTTCGTTCATATATTTCACCTCTATATTCTTATAAATATCACAGGTTCCCAATACCATTGTTCATCGAGCAGAATGGTTCCTAATCAAAATTGAAAATGTTATTAACACTAACCATACACTGTTCCCTCAATCTAACTTTACAGAAAAGCAATGACAGTGTTGGTCTTACAATACAGGAATTTATGGGATCTTCCACCTGATGAGAACCTCAAAGGAATGTGCAGAAATGATCCCTGGAGAAGATGTAGGCAGCTATGAAGGACCTGAGAGAGCAAAAGTCATCTTCCATGGAAAACAACCTGGTAGGATGAAGTTTGGTGTCTGAATCAGCCTCTGTCTTCTTAATGTAGAGGAGACGGACCAAACCAGGCCTTTTGGAGAGCTGTTCCTGAGAGCCTATGGATTATATCCCATTCTAACTTATGAAAGGGTCACAGGAAGTAGGGGCAGCCTCCATCTAAAGGGACCATAAGAAGCAACTGCTAAAACAAAGTGGTTGCCAAGGCAGTGACCTCATTCAGTTCCTGAAGGAAGTGACCTCACCTCACTTCCTTGGTGTTGGAACTCTCTGAACTTGGGATCCAGGAAGCCAGGCACCCCGAGCCAGTCCCAGTCCCAGTCCCAGTTGTCTCACTTGTTTGGATTTACCAAGGAGAGGGTCAGTCTTTCTTGGTACCTACTGATTTGAAGATGTCCAAATGCCAGAAGAGCTCTGAAGAGGGGCCTTTCCTGAGAAAGAAGGTAGTGGCTCACCACTGGTTCCTGTCAACTTCACAGAGTTGACCAAGGAGACCAGATCTGAGACAAGACAGGCCATTTCGGAGGAACATAGTATGGCCCAGCAGTCAGAGAACACTCCGAATGGTCACAGACCTACTTGGGGGAAGGAGGTGCCTTTGTGGGTGTGGTTGTGGGTTTGTGGTTTGGTCTCATGTTCTGAGAATAAGTTTTTTCAGATATCAGCTCCGGAGCCAGGAATTAATTCTCATTGGGGCTAAGGTTCCCCACCAGTGAGATTTGAAATTGGCGCTGGCTGCAGAGTTAACAAGGGCGGGGACTTTTAACGCCACTTCAGAAAAGAAGAAGGTACGAAGAAGAAGTCCTTAGGTGCCATGTTGGGGTTTTTCTCTGGGGTATGGCTGCCATTTATACTTTTCCTAACATTCCTCCCTTTTTGTTTTCTTAGAAAGTGGGGCATTTTTTGTCATTTGTGGCTGCTGCCTGCTGTGTGGGGGTGCTGTGGGGCCTAGAAAGGGAAGTGGACAAATGCTCGGGGGCCAGGTCTGGGGATATCATGGCAGCCAGAAATAAAAGCCAGTGGTATAGATAGCTACTTCAGTAGGGGTAAAGTCTATGAAAGTTCCCTGATGCCACAAGTTGTCGATGGCATGAAACCAGTCCTGGATGGAGGAGATTGTTGGTATCAGCTACTGGTCCTGTAACAGAGACTCTAGGAAATACTGGAAGCGTTGCCTGGTCATGGCGTCACCAGCACTTGAAGAAGATCAGAGCGAATAAAAACAGAATGAAGATAAAAATTAAAGCAAAGGTCAATTTTTGGCAGAAGTTCCATGTTGGGGGACTGACATAGAAGAGGCCAAGGGCCATGAGGAAGCTTAGAAGGTCATAAAGACTCATGAATCCAGGATGGCAGATTAAGAGGTTCTCCAAGCTCGTTGCCTCCCGCTGTCTGATGTACCTTGCATTCCATCGTGCCTGGTAGTGAGCTTCATCACTGAGTGAACTGTTCTCTTGGAGATGTTAGGGGTTCATCGGTCATCAGAGGATGGTAGTGCCTAAGCAAAAGCTGGTTGAAATTTTGATTAGAAATTTTTTGCAGTTGGGTTTGAAGGAACTTCATTATGCATGGCAAGAGAGCAAAAAAAGGGAGCATCCCAATAAGGGGCCCCAAGATAGGTAGTAAGTACATGGCAAGATAGGATTGGAAGAACCCTGTTATGGGATTGGAGGAGCTAGGTTTGAGCAATTTGGTCAATAATTTCTGAAATTTAACAACATTTTTTTCTATCAGCCCAGATTCATTAACATAAGAGCAACATTCCTCTCTGAGGAATAGGCATGTACCCACTTTTTCTGCAGTGAGAAGATCAATTGCCCTTTGGTTCTGTAAAGCCACTTGTGCCAATGAAGTAACCTGGCACTGCAAGGAGCCCAGAGACTCAGCAGTGGTATCGAGTGCTTCCTGCAGTTTTTGTTGCAGGTCTTTGAATGCCCATAGAGCATGACCTATAGCTCCACCAGAGAGTCCGAGACCCGCCACTGAGGTTGTTAAAGTGAGGCCTACCAGAACCGGCAGAAAGACTGCCCTACGTGTTCAGGAAGGTAGGGCCAACTGTCGGAATTCGGTGGGAGTATACAAAGACAGCTGAGGAACTACAGTAACCAAGAAACAGGTGCCAGAGACATTGATCATTGAGGTACTTAAAGACCCATTACACCAGAGGAATTGTCCAGGTTGCATAAATGCAGGGCTCGATTGGGTGCTTAAGCTCAAGGAACAAATGGGTAAAGGATTCATTATTGGCAGGTGGAAACAGATGAAAGCAAATAAAGTATTGGTGAAATAACTTTCCCACAGTGGGATACGTGTCACATGTAGGGGTTATCCTTTCTTAGAGAAATTGTAGGTTTTTGCTGAAATATTTCCTGCCGCTAATGGGACTAAGTGAAGCACAGAGAAAGCACTGAGAAGGAGGCACAGAAAGAGGGGTGGAGTTTAATAATCGAAGAGATTGGTGAAACAAATTGAGCCATGTGTCAGGGGGACCTGAGGGGGTTGAAGGGTCTGAATCCTTTGTGGATGAGCTATGGATAAGATCTAAAAGTTTTGATTCTGACTCCTTAATGTGTTCGACTACCTGGATGGTTGCCTTAGGTGGCATAATCAGGGTGCGGCCAACTGTCATCCACCCTGTGGGTCTGGCTGAGGTTGTCCGAGCATAGACAGCAAACTCAACATATTCCCAACGTTTGGCCTTGGGGTCAGGTATATCTAAAGTATACCATCCATTGTTATCAGATGAAGAGACTTTATCCCACTTTAGGTAACTAGAAGTCCACACTTTAGGGTAACCAAGTGAGTGGTAAGAATAGCTACCATGTTCATCATGGAACCTGCATGACCAATAGGGGCACCCATTATATATCTCAGGCCACCAATGACAATAGTCTTTTGTTTGATCAAAAAGGAAGCAAATGAAAAGCCAGTTCCAGCTACCAGGGACGAAGGTCCTTGAAGGTGACAATTTTAGGGAAATAGAGGTGCAGTTGTGGATGAAGCAAGTAGTTGCATCCACTGCACGGACCTTCTACATGCCATGTTCTGAGTATCGTTCCTGAACAGTGAATAAATACATGGTAGGAGAGGAGGGTAAAGACCAGTCCCGATAGAGCACAGAAAATAAGCAGAGCACAAAAAACAAGCAGTTACAGAAGATTAGGGTGTTGAGAGAGCCCATTGTGACTTTTTAAAGAGGAATTGGGCTGCATGGAACACCGTGTGAGCCGCAACTTAAATGGGTGAGATGAGTGTGGAGAGCAGGAGTTAATGGGAGGTTCAGGAGGTGATTCTTGGAGTTCCTCTGGGTTGGTCCTGTCGTCAGCAGGTGGGGCCTCCTGGTGATATGGCTTCAACCTAGAAATGTGAATCCAGGGAGTTAGACGGTTGTCTGGTAAGGAGAGTTTGGCGGCAGTGGGGGTACAGAGAATGACAGTATAGGGGCCTTCCCATTTTGGGGCAAGAGTCCCTTTCTCCTCTGGGGTATTATAATATACTAGACTCCCAGGTGTTAAGGGAGGAGTGTTTGGAGAGGACACTGGGTCCGGATGAAGCCAGTCCTGATATTTCCAGTGTTCCGAGCGGAGATGATACAAAAGAGGCAAAGACAAATCTCGGGTGAGAGGTCCTTGGGAAATCACCAACCCAGGGGGTATAAGAGGTCTTCCATACATTATCTCAAAGGGAGACAGTAAAGATGGTTTTTAGGGAGAGCTCTGATTCGAAGCAAATCCAAGGGAAGGAGTTTGACCCAGTCTAAGTTTAATTCCATTGTCAATTTGGTAAGGACTTCCTTTAGAGTACAATTTACCCTTTCCACTTTCCCTGAAGCTTGGGGAGAATATGGACAGTGGAAATGCCACTTGAAGGAGAGGGCTTGAGAGACCTTTTGTGTGATTCTAGAAATAAACTCAGGGCCATTGTCATATTGTAGAGAAGTGGGCATACCAAACCTGGGGATGATGTTTGTCAGTAAGATTAAAGCTACAGTGGAAGCCGTTTTATTGGAAGTGGGAAATGCCTCAATCCAACCAGAGAAAGTGTCCACAAAGACAAGGAGGTATTTAGTGCGCCATACTGTGAGCATGTTGGTGAAGTCTACCTGCCAGTCAGCAGTGGGAATGTGTCCCCGGGCTTGGTGGGAAGGAAAAGGTTTGGGCCTTAAAGGAGTATAAGTGTTGGTCCACTGACAGATCTGACAATTAGAGGCTATATTCTGTAGCATGGCTTTGTCAGAGAGGGTGAGCGAGAAGAAGCTCTGTAAAAAGAGGGTCAAAGACTGAGAATTGGAAAGGAATAGAGTATGAAGGAACTTAAAGAGATCCTTGTTCTTACTGGAAGAAGTAGGGGCTTCAGATGAGCTGTCTAAAGTGGCCATTATATGTCCCCCAGGGGGTCCATCATTGGATGTGGTAGCAGCCATTTGTTCCACCTGGTCAGCTTTGGAATTGCCCTCAGTGATAAGAGAGACGTCCTTCTAATTAGACCTACAATGGACAACTCCCACCTGGGTGGGTAAGTGGGAGGCCTTTATCAGATTGGTTATAAGAGCAGAATTAGTGATCACATTACCTTTGGTGGTAAGTAGGCCTCGCTCCTTTCATATTGCAGCATGGGATAAGATATGGAAGACATATTTTGAATCAGTATAAAGGGTTAGGGATTTGCCTTGTGCTAGAAGGCAGGCATGAGTGGCTACTATAAGTTCAGACTGCTGGTTGGTAGTTCCTGAAGGCAGAGCTTTGGCCTCTATAATCTCAGTGGCTGAAACTACAGTGTATCCAAAGTAATGAGTGCAATTCTGCCTAAAGGAACTGCCATCAGTAAACCAGATAAGGTCAGGCTTGGCTAGTAGTCTCTCAGAAATGGAAGAATGACAGGGGAGGAAATCATCTAAGGTTTCCAACCAATTATGAGTTGGTGTGTTAGACGTGGGAGTCATTGAGAGCAGTGAAGCAGGGTTCTGTGCAGAGCAGGGGAGGAAAGTAATATTAGGGTTTTCCAGAAAGGAAGTGAGGAGTGACAGAACTCTGGATGGAGGAAGGGTTTGAAAGCCCTTATAAGCTAAAAGATCCTTCAAGTGATGTGGGGAGTGGATAGTTAAAGGGGCCCCAAAAGTAAGCTTAGAGGCTTCTTTGTGTAAAATTTGTCCAGCAGCCAGAGCTCTTAAGCAAGGGGCCCACTCACGGATGGTAGGGTCAATTTGCTTGGACAAATATGCCACAGGTGCAAATGTAGGCCCATAGTTTTGACCTAAGACCCCAAGTTCTTGCCTCCCTTTTTCATGGACATATACATGAAATGGTCTTGAAAGATCAGGAAGATGAAGGGCAAGTGCCTTTAAGACAAGTTGCTGAAGCCTGCGCAAGTGGTAGTTTGGGGAGGAGGCAAGAGATTCACTAGGGGGTCCCTTTGCTAGTTCATACAGGATTTGTATAGAAGAGAATAATTTGGGATCCAGGCCCTAAAATAACCTGCTAGTCCTAGGAATGATAGTATTTTGGCTTTTGTATGGGGCACTGGAAGATCAGAGAGGAGTTGCCTCCTATCCAGTGTTATTTCCTTTTTTCTGGGTGTAAGGCAAAAACCAAGATAGGTGACAGAAGACTGGGAAACCTGGGCCTTGTGGGGAGACTTCCTATTTCCCTTGTCTGCTAGGAAATTAAGAAGCTGAGCAGTGTGGGATTGAGAGTGTTCCCAGAGGGACTACATAGAAGAAGGTCATCGACATATTGAAGGAGAGTAGAGTCAGGACAGGTTGGGTGAAAGGATGTGAGGTCCTGGGCAAGAACTTGGCCAAAGAGATGGGTGCTATCCCCGAATCCCTGTGGGAGGACAGTCCAGGTAAGCTGATGAGAATGGCGGGTGTGAGAGTCAGTGCAAGTAAAAGCAAAGATATCCTGAGATTCTGAGAACAAGGGGATAGAAAAGAATGCATGTTTCAAATTTAGAACCAAGAAGTGGGTAGTAGTGGCAGGGATCTGAGAGAGGAGGGTGTAAGGGTTGGACACTAGCGGGTGGATGGGGACCACAGAGGAGTAGACAAAGGGAAGGTCTAGAACCAGCCTGTAGGACACGTTAGGTTTCTTAACTGCCAGAATGGGGGTGTTGAAAGGAGAGTGTGTAGGCCTAAGATACCCCTTTTATTATAAATCCTGGATGATGGCTTCTAATCCGAGGAAGGTTGTGGTTGTGAGTGGATATCATGGTTGACTAATATATCTTGAAGGGTCCAGTAAGACAATATGAATAGGACTGCATTTAGCCATAAAGTGTGTAGTTGTGTCCCAAAACTCAGGGTTAACTGGTTTAGATAGTCGTGGGAGAGTGCATGAAGGAGGTGTATCTGCCCCTAGGAACATCATGAGGAAATGAGAGGTAGGAGAGGTGTGGGGTGATATGTGAATGGTGACTTTTAATAGTGAGAGTATGTCCCTTTCCAGAAGGGGAATGGGGCAATGGCTCATAACGAGAAAGGAGTGAGTGAAGGACAAAAGGGATTTTGAGGGAAAATATGTTTACCTCCTACCACGACAATAGGAGTTTTTGAGGGTGTGGTAGAACCCCAATACTCCCTCAAGACCGAAAAAGTGGCACCAGTATCCAAAAGGAAGGTAATGAAGCGTCCATCCACCAGGAAGGTGACCCTAGGTTCTTGATTCTTGATGGTAATAGTTTGGAGGGAAGGCCCAGGGCTCCATCATTTCTCCTCTGCCAAGCCCAGGAGAGGCTGGGGTTGCCGGGTGGCTGACCAACCTCCCTTCCGGGTTGTTGGGCAGTCTGCCCCCCAGTGTCTCCTTTGATGGCATGTTGGGCAGGGGTTGTAGGGTGTTCTCGGCAAAGGACAATCCTTACCACATTTGAAGCAAGCTCCAGGGGGTGTCACATTGGGACGGCGTGGTGATGGCCTTCTCTGAATGACCTGGGCCAACATTTGGAATTTGGCATTTTCAGCTCTCTGCCTACGGAATTTGGCATTTTCAGCTCTCTGCCTACGGCATTCACTTTCATCCTCTCTACCATGATAAACCTTTAAAGAGACAGCGAGGATTTTGGTCTGAGGAGTAGCAGGGCCCTGTTCAAGCTTTTTAAGCTTGGCTTTAATGTCAGAGTATTTTGGGGCCAGAACATATGTCATTAAGAGATGACGGCCATCAGGGGTTTCTCGGTCGAGTAATGTGCAGTGTTGAAGGGCCTTGGTTAGTCTATCCAGGAATTCTGAAGGTGTTTCCTCCTTCCTTTGAATGACCTCCTGCACCTTTTTAAAGTTAACAGCCTTGTGGGTCGCCTTTTTCAGGCCCGCCAAGAGGCAGGATGTAAAAAGGTCATGAGTCTGTAAGCCTTCAGGGGTGTTGTAATCCCATAGGGTTCCTGCTCTGGGACAGCATGAGAGCCCGTGGGGTGGTCAGGATTGGTCCTATGATTTTCATCAGCATGGGCTTGGGCTAGCTCCCAGACCCATTGCCTTTCCTCGGGGAGAAGTGTATTCGCCCAGAGCATGTATATGTCATGATGAGTGAGGCTATATGCTTGCAGGACCCATTGAAACTCAAAAATGTAAGTGGTGGGTTTAGTGGTGATTGAGCCTAACTTGCTCTCTAGCTGAGTAATGTCTGACCTGGAGAAGGGCACGTGGACTCTGATGACACCCTCGGGACCAGCTACCTCACAAAGGGGTGCGATTGTCTTAGGGGTGGGAAGGAGTCCTTTAGACCTGGTAAAAGGAGGACTGAGAGAGGCAGGCGGAGGACAGGAAGGAGAGGGAGGGGAAGGGAGTGTCTCTTTGGAAGAGGAGGAAGTGGAGCAGGCAGAAGAGGACGGAGGGGAGGGGGATAAAATGGAAGTCTGAGGATCCATGGAATCAGGCAGAGGATGAGGAGGGTATTGCAGAAGAGAAGGGGCAGATGGGGCTGGGGAGAAGGTGGGGGTTCATCTGCTGGGTTGAATGAGGAAGAATCTGTGAAGTCAGAAGTAGAAGTAGGGAAAGAGAGGGGATTGCAAGCAAGGAGGACCTGACGGGGAGGGCAGGAGGAGCAGAGACAAGGTGCTGTGTGGGAAGGCTAATACCTTCAATGCAGGGAATCTCCCTCCACTTTTCCAGACGCTGGCAGTAGTTAAAAAGGTCCCAGGGGAGGTTTGGATCTAAGGAGCCTTCTGGAGGCCAATGATTGCCATTATCCAGTGGATATGGAGGCCAATCTTGGGTACAGAATTTAATTAAAAGTTTGGGCTTGATGTCTGGTGTGAGGGAGAGTGTGGCCAGATTTTTTATTAAACATTTGAGAGGTGAGGCTTCAGGTACAGATGAAGAGGTGCCCATTGTCACAGGGAGAGATGGAAGAGAGAGAGAGAGAGAGAGAGAGAGAGAGAGAGAGAGAGAGAGAGAGAGAGAATAAGAGTAAGCGAGAGAGACAAAGAGAAAACCCGAGCTGGAACGGCTTCCAGGAAATTCAGGGTGAATGGGGGTCACGTGGGTGTCCCCAAAATGACCAGCTGTCGCGAGGAAATACAGAGGGTACTACCTGGTCGTCACCAGTGAAGTGCGATCTGGAAGACCCAATGGGTTTGAAGCCATGGGCAACCTGACGTCAGGAAAGTTTTCGAACGCAGCTGAAGGAGTCAGTAATGAAAACAGAACTCCTGCTCCAGCAGAATGCAGTTCTAGGACGGGAGTTCAGTTTTCCCTGAGCAGAGAGGCAGCTTCAGCCAGACACAGCAGCCCTGCAGGAAACAGCAAATCTAGCCGGCAGCAGCAGTGGCAG